>NC_063169.1:26693288-27027038 GCF_023159225.1 Perognathus longimembris pacificus | reverse complement strand
ATTTCTCATCTAAACTTCTGGAGAGACCTGTCCCTTCTCCCTTATTAATTGCTTATTTATTTATATCAGTATGGACTCATGAATATGTATTTTGTTTTTTAGTTTACAGTAAACACTGCCTTCATTTACTGTGTTTCTTGGACTGTTTCAATTTTGGCCACTGGGAACTCTCAGGTTGGCTGTATTTCTAACTTGTGTCTTTTCTACTTTTATTCATAGAACCCTCTCAGAGATACTTTAAAGAACAAAATTACTATTTTAACAGTTTGAACTATGCTAAGAAAGGAGTGCATTTGTTCTGGTCAAAATTTAACTTTGTATCAGGTGCTAGTGACCCATGACTGAAATCCTGGCTACTCAGAAGGCTGAGATCTGAGGACTGTGGGTCAAAGCCAGCCTAGGCAGGAAAGTCCATGAGACTCTCTCTCTCTCTCTCTCTCTCTCTCTCTCTCTCTCTCTCTCTCTCTCTCTCTCTCTCTCTCTCTCTCTCAGTTGTGGGGCTTGAACACAGGGCCTGGGTTCTGTCCCTTGGCTCTTTTGCTCAAGGCTAGTGCTCTACCACTTTGAGCTACAGTTCTTCTTGCAGTTTTTGAGTAGTTAATTGGAGATAAGAGTCTCACCAGTAATTTTCTACCTTGGCTAGCTTCGAACCACGATCCTCAGATCTCAGTCTCCTGAGCTAGGATTACAGAGATGAGCCACTGGTGCCCAGCTCCAGGAGATTCTTATCTCTAATTAAGCAACAAAAACACCAGAAGTGGAGCTGTGGCCCAAGTGGTAGAGCACAACTTTGATCAAAAGAAGCTCAGGGTCGGTGCCCAGGCCCTGAGTTCAAGTTCAGGGATGCCACCCAAGTGTCTCACATCTATGAGAGGAAAAAAAAGGAAATTTACTATTAGGAGGTTAGATTAAGTGTTAAAGGGGCCATTTCTAAGTTTATGTTACAGATTTAACACCCTTGCACTAAAAGACAGAATTAAAGGCAGTGAAAAGTTTGTCAAGGTTGTAGTATTGATGGTTCTCATAAGGACAAAAGCATTTTGGGGGCTATATTTAAAATGATTTTGCTGGCAATATTACCAAAGACTATCTACAAATTCAATGCAATACCCATTAATATCCCAACACCATTTTTTAAGGAAATAGAGGAAGCAATCCAGAAATTCATATGGAACAATAAAAGACCTAGAATAGCAAAAACAATCCTAAGCAGAAAGAACAGTGCTGGAGGAATTACAATACCCAACTTCAAGCTGTATTATAAAGCTATAGTAATAAAAACAGCTGGGTATTGGCTCTGGAACAGGCCTGAAGACCAATGGAACAGAATTGAAGACCCAGAAATGAACCCACAGAACTAAGCCTACTTAATCTTTGATAAAGGAGCTAAAACAATAGTTTGGAAGAAAGATAGCCTCTTTAACAAATGGTGCTGGCAAAACTGGCTCAACACATGCAACAAACTAAAACTAGATCCTTATATATCACCCTGCACCAAAATCAATTCCAAATGGATTAAAGACCTCGAAATCAAAACAGACACCCAGAAAACAGTAAAGGAAGGAGTAGGAGAAACACTTGGGCTCCTTGGTGCAGGACAGAACTTCTTTAACAAAGATCCAGAAAGGCTACAAATCAAAGAAAGGTTGGACAAATGGGACTGCATCAAACTGCAGAGCTTCTGCACGGCAAAGGACATAGCTCGCAAGATAAACAGAAAGCCCACAGACTGGGAGAAGATCTTTACCGGCCATTCAATGGACAAAGGCCTCATTTCTAAAATATATGCAGAACTAAAAAAATTACCTTCCTCCAAAACAAAACCGCAAAGAACCAATAGCCCCCTCATCGACTGCGCTGAAGACTTACAAAGAGACTTCTCTGATGAGGAAATGAGAATGGCCAAGAGACATATGAAACAGTGCTCTACATCACTGGCTATAAAAGAAATGCAAATCAAAACAACATTGAGATTCCATCTCACCCCAGAGTAAGAATGTCATATATCAAGAAAACTAACAATAACAATTGTTGGAGGGGATGTGGCCAAAAGGGAACCCTACTTCATTGTTGGTGGGAATGTAAACTGGTTCAGCCACTCTGGCAAGCAGTATGGAGATTCCTCAGAAGGCTAAATGTAGAACTCCCCTATGACCCAGCAGCCCCACTTTTGGGGACCACAAACAAAATCACAGTAAAGCCACCAGCACAACAATGTGCATCGCAGCATAATTTGTCATAGCTAGAATCTGGAACCAACCCAGATGCCCCTCAGTAGACGAATGGATCAGGAAAATGTGGTACATATACACAATGGAATTTTATGCCTCTATCAGAAAGAATGACATTGGCCCATTTGTAAGGAAATGGAAGGACTTGGAAAAAATTATACTAAGTGAAGTGAGCCAGACCCAAAGAAATATGGACTCTATGGTCTCCCTTATTGGGAATAATTAGTACAGGTTTAGGTAAGTCATAGCAGAGGACCACAAGAGCCCAACAGCTATATGAACACATAAGATGATGCTAAGTGAAATGAACTCCATGATATGGATGGAAGGAAAGCCTGTTTCTCACTCCAAATGGTGCAGCAGCAGCAGTGACAATAACTTACTGCTCGGTTCTCCAGAGCTTCTGCTCGAAGAAGTCCCATAAACTTCTGCTTCCACTCTCTCATCACAGACCTACTTCATACATCTACTATAGTAGACATTCAGGGGTTTACTAAATTCCAGGGAGTCCTTAGCCTCAGCTTTTCAACCAAGCAGTACTTGGTTGCTGATTGCTGATTAAGTAAGCAGAGCTAAGGATGCAGCTCAGGGGTGGGGCACTTGCCAGCTCCCACAACACCCTCAGCTTGACCCACAACACAACTAGCCAGCCACAGCTAGCTCTAAGCCTTCTTCTGCCTCCACCTACTTTTTTCCCTTTCCAAAACAAAACAAAATATTTTAAGGCTTAAATAAACTCCACCCACCATACCAAAGAACATAATACATTCAAATCTTCTACTGCTGGCTGCTGGTGGTGCCGGTGAAACCTTACACATCTTTACTATAACAGTAGTAAAGATGGCATTTCCCCCTTGTGACAATGAGGAAAAAGCAGAGCAAAGGGAAAGACCAAAATTTCTTCATATCTACACCCCTCCACCTTTTTTTTTTTTTTTTAAACTGAGCAAGCAGTATTGGCCATATCTGAAATTGTAGGATTAGTTATTGTTTTATTTTATTTCTTTTTCCCAGTCCTGGGGCTTGGACTCAGGGCCTGAGCACTGTCCCTGCCTTCCTTTTTGCTCAAAGCTAGCACTCTTATCACTTGAGCCACAGCACCACTTCCGGCTTTTTCTGTTTATGTGGTGCTGAGGAATAGAACCCAGGGCTTCATGCATGCAAGGCGAGCATGCATGAAGCCCTATTCCCACATTCCCAGCCCTGTAGGAATAATTCTTATGTAAATAAATATCAAGAATGCACCCACTGAGCCCTGGGTATATATCATGCATTCATGATACATTCAATCATTCATACTCTTATTTAATTTGAACCAGTCTTATGAAGTAAGAATTATATTAGTACCCTCTTACTGGCATGAAGACCAAATCTAAGAGTTGTTAAAATAATCTCGTTCTCCATCACAGGTCTAGTAAGTTTAAAAGCCAAGATTCAAGTACAGGCCTTAATATACAACATTACAATGCTTTATCCCATTCCCCGAGCTACTACAGACCTGGCACTCTGGAGATTAAATGTGAATGGAACAGACAAGTCATTTTCCTGTACAGATTTTGGCTGAGACATGGTACAGAAACGTGGCCCACATGAATGCAAAAAGCCAGTGATATGAAGCAGAAAGACACTCTTTCAGCCATGGCGTGGAATGCCACTGCAGCAGGCAGTGCTTTCTGGCTTCTGTTCCTAAGCTGTCTTCACAAGGCTCCAAGAAGTGGTGGAGACAACCAAAGCAATGCTCCAAAGTATACGATCCTAAAATAATTTCTAAAACAAGCTTTTCTCACCCATTCTGAAGTTTCAAACTCCATATTCCAAATCAGAAATAATTTGTTTTAGTTAAACACAAAGTTATAAAATGTACTGAGTCACTACATACCTACATGAATGTATGTGAGTATTAGCTGACATACAGAATTAGCCTGAAGACAGCTGTGCAGGACAGTTACATTTTACAGACCCGGTATTCCCCTACTTCACATTTACTGTGATGAACATTGTCCTTCATTCCAACATGCCTTCTACTTTAACACAACACTTGCTGAGTTCAAATGCTGCTAAGTCAAATGGACTTGACGGACCCTCAGCACTAACCTGCATGGTGAATACCACCTGGCTCCCCTCTACCCTTGCTACTTTGCCAACTTCTCTTCTGAAGTCCTTATAGCTTCTACTGTTTTGGGGGGTATCTTTCCCCCTTCCAGCAATCTCATTTACCTCTGTAGTTTTAAATAACCCCTGCCTATGCTTAACTCCAAATGTTAACCCTTGACAAGTTTTCTGAGCCCTAGACTCATCCCCCCACCCCCCGTAACCAGCAAATAATTATGAGCAGCCACTTGTCAGACATAGGTTGTTAACTGGTGAGCTAATGGGGTGACAGTGTAGGTAAATGTTTACACTTTGTAAAGAAGTCTAGATGAAAGGCAGGGAGTAAAACAATTACTTGTATAACAAGGTCTATGAAGGGAACCGTATGTTCACTGAGAGAAAATTTTAGGTGGGGTAGTCTAAGAAGATGATATTTAAGATTTACAGGATGACAAAAAGCCAGTTTAGAGAGGGGGAGAAGTGGTGGAGTGGGTAGGAATGAGGAAGAACACATACTTCGGGTAGTGATTAACAATGTATCTGAAGACATTTTATTTACATGTATCATGATCTTGGTATCTAAAGTACAAGAGCAGCCCCTCTACACACAAATACCTCTAAAAGCTTTTGAAGAGTGTCCCACATCGATCTCACACATTCCCCAAATTCCTCTTATGCTCTACATAGTCTTCTATAAATACACATCCATCATATGTTTTAGCTGATTTTTCTTTTAGCTCATTGGGGCTAGGGATCAAACCAGGTCCTTGAAAATGTTAGTTATGTGCCCTAACTCTAAGCCATGCCCGATATCCTACGGACAACTTTATTTGAATGTTCCAAAGGCTTCTTATAACCAACATGTTCAAAATTAAAATTTTAATCATTCAAATCTATTTCTTCTTTCATTTTTTGCATCTCAAAAATGATAACTCCATTCACCTAGTTCTTAATGACAGAAACCTAGGTGACCCAAATACTTTTATTCTCAAATTTAATTCATTACTAAGGCCTACTAATTTTACTTCCAAATATATCTTCAATATGTCTATTTGTTCCCCCAACCTTTTTGTTTCTTTTTTTAAATTATAGTCTAAGCCATCAATGTATATCAGATTCCTGTAAGAGCTTCCAAATTGCTCTCACTTTACATTTCTCTAAGGTATCATTTTTGTACAATTTTTATACTCTGTCAGATTTACTTTTGAAAAAATATAAATCCTATCAAGACATTCCTGTGCCTAAAAGAAAAACAAATAAAAACTATGCAAGTTAAAAAAAGGAAAATAAGTTGTTTCTTCGGAGATGGCATTACTTATATAAAAAGAATTTGTAAGGAGGCTCTGAAAACTAAGACCAACAAGGATACAAGGGTATTAAATACATATGTAGCTGGATATGGTGTTACATGCCTGAATTCTGGCACTTGTGAAGCAAGATGATAACAAATTCAAGGGCAGTCTGGGATAGGTAGTGAGACTGAAAAAAAAAAAAAGAGAAATGAAGAGGAAGGGATGGAGAGAGGAAGATATTTGGTTTAAGTGTTCATGTATTATTTATTTATATGTAGAAAATGTGTAAAATATATAAAAATAGAATGTAGAAAAAATATAAGTAGATGCAGAATATATTGACACATAAGCCAAACATCTTCCTCCTTCCCTCCTTTCTTTTTGACAAAGCTCAGACTAGCCTTGAGCAGTCCTGCCTCATCTTCTTGAATGCTGGGATTATAGGCATGTGCCACTACACTTTGCCCAAATGTATTCCTATTATAACAATAACAAATAGCTACTTAATATTTAACAATCATAATCATTTATAATACTAAAACCATAAAATAATTTTAAAAATAAATCTAAATATTTTCAGCAACCATGCAATATGCTGAGTAGTGCAGAAAAAAGAAATTAGGGGACTTACATAAATGGAGAGATATACTATACTCATGAACTGGGAGATTCAATGCTAAGATATAAATTCTTCTCAAAAGTGATCTACAGCTTCAACAAAGACACAAACAGAATTCCACATTTTCTTTTTGAAACAAGGTTTCACTATGTTGCCTAGGCTGGACTCAAACTTACAATCCTGCTGTCTCAGCTTCCTGAGGGTTGAAAGAGCAGGTATGTACCTAACTAGAGAATTCAATACTGACAACTTGATTCTAAAAGTCTAAGAATCTTATATGAAGCACCAAAAGAACTAGAAGAATCAAAACAACTCTGAAAAAGAACTAAGTAGGAGAAATGATATGGACTTCAAGAGTTAGTATAAAGTTGCAGTTATCAAGACATTTTTGGGGGCTGGAGATATGGCCTAGTGGCAAGAGTGCCTGCCTCGGATACACGAGGCCCTAGGTTCGATTCCCCAGCACCACATATACAGAAAACTGCCAGAAGCGGCACTGTGGCTCAAGTGGCAGAGTGCTAGCCTTGAGCGGGAAGAAGCCAGGGACAGTGCTCAGGCCCTGGGTCCAAGGCCCAGGACTGGCAAAAAAAAAGACATTTTTGGCACTGGGAAAACAGGAAAATGCTGATAATATTAAGTGGTGACAATATGCAAATCAACAGATCTCTCAAACATTGCATCCAGGATATAAAATATTAAATGGCATAGCCATTTTGGAAAAGTTTGTCAGTGTTTCTTAGTTAAACCTATACCTGCCATATGAGCCAGCAATCTCATTCCTAAGTATTACCAAAGAAAAATTAAAATGAATGTCCATATAAATGTTTATAGCAGTTTTACTTGTAATCGTTTGGAACGAAAACTGAAAACAACCTTCAATTGGTGAACAGATAAATGGTGGTACAACTATGAAATGGAATACTACCCAGAAATAGGAACTATTGGTAAGCATGGATTAATTTCAAATGCACTGTGCTAACTTAAAGAAGACTTTAGAAGCTAAAGGGTATATGACTCCACTTATAGGACATATTGGAAAAGGCAAATTTACAAAAGCAAACAACAAAGGCAAATGGTTGTAGGGTTTGGTTTGGATTTTTGGTCCAATATCAGGATTTGAACTTGGTATCGGATACTTTTCATTGGCTAGTGCTCCACCAACTGAGCTATGCCTACAACCCCTGTGGTAGGGTTTTAAAGCTGGACAATCATCTAACAAAATATTATGTGGGAATTTTTTAGGGGTAAAGCAACTTCTGCCAGGCACCAGCTGCTCACACCTGTAATCCTGGCTACTCAGAAGGCTAAGATCTGAGGATTGTGGTTCAAAGCCAGCCCAAGCAGGAATGTCTGTAAGACTCTTTCCTCCAATTAAATTACAAAAGAAGCCAGAAGTGGAGCTGTGGCTCAACTCATAGAGGACTAGCCTTTAACAAAAGGAGTTCAGTGACAGCTCCCAGGCCCAGAGTTCAAGACCCAGAACTGGCCAAAAAAAAAAAAGAAACAAGAAAGAAAGAAACTGTTCTGTATGTTTATTACAGCGGGGTTAAAAAGAATTGCACTCTATAAGGAACAAATTTATTTTGTGTAAAAATTTAAATGGTAAAATAAACTTAATAAATGTCAATTTAAAAATAAACCAGTAGGGGCTGGGAATATGGCCTAATGGCAAGAGTGCTTGCCTCGTATACATGAAGCCCTGAGTTCCCCAGCACCACATATATAGAAAATGGCCAGAGTGGCACTGTGGCTCAAGTGGCAGAGTGCTAGCCTTAAGCAAAGAGAAGCCAGGTACAGTGACCCTGTACACTGTACAGGTACAGTGACCCTGAGTCCAAGGCCCAGGACTGGCAAAAAAAATAAATAAACCAGTAAATCCCATCATACCCTGTCTATGGATTCCCATTATAAAATGCACTAAATGACAACACAGTCCTTTATTTATTGTCTTTTTTTTTGTTTTTAGAATTGAAAACTTTATTTTTCACTACATTTTGACTCATTTGTTCATTTTCTCTCTCACAGATACATGCACACAGTTTCATTTCCTTGATGATTTCTTAACTTTTTCCTTACTTTTAAAAAAAAATTTATTATCAAACTGATGTACAGAGAGGTTACAGTTTAATACGTTAGGCATTGGATACATTTCTTGTACTGTTTGTTACCTCGTCCTTCATTCCCCCTCTTTCCTTTTCCCCCCATGAGTTGTTCAGTTAATTTATACCAAACAGTTTTGCAAGTATTGCTTTCCTACAATTTCTTTCACATTATTTTACCATCTTTCTTTTACATTATCTATTACTTGCAAATTATTAAATTTCACTTTAATAGCTTTCAAGCAAGCTGTGTAGTAATTACTACTGACCACTTATTTAATTGGAATTAAGTAGTGTTCTAAGTGTTTTACACAAATTAATGTATACAGTCCTCACAACCAACCTACAAAATAGGTATTACTAGTACCCCCATTTTATATACAGAAAAACAGGCACAGGAGTTAAGTAATTTAATCAAGGTTTAATAGTAAGGGGTGGGTAAATATAGTGCATTCTTATTAGGTTCTCTAATACAATATTAGTTTAATGTGTATAAAAATCCAAGGAGCCAGGCACTGATGGGTCACACCTAGTAATCCTAGCTACTCAAGAGGCTGAGGATCCAAGAATTGTGGTTTGAAGCCAACTGGGACAGGAAAGTCTATGAGACTCCTATCTCTAATAAATTCCCCCCACAAGCCAAATGTGGAGCTATGGCTCAAGAAGCTCAGAGAAAGTGCCCAGGTCCTGAGTTCAAGTACATGTGTGCGCATGCACAAGCATGCGTGTGTGCGCGCACACACACACACACAGACCCAAGGAGATTTCTAGATGTGGGAAGTAAGAGTGTAAGAATCTGCATATGGGTAACAGCTAATTTGTTTTATTATTGAGATTAAAATTATTGGGTATGGGTGTGTCCAGAGGCACTGGGTTTGGTTCCTAACATTGCAAACAAACTCAAATTCTAAGTCTTCATGAAAAAAATATCTGTGCCCCTTTTTCTTTCTTCCTTCCTTCCGTTTTTTTGTTTTTGTTTTTGTTTTCTGCTATGGATTTAGGTTCTAGGATGAAAACAGGAGACAACAGCAGAAAAAGATAATGGCCAATTTTTACTTCTTGCATAATAAACTGTAGTAATTATCTTCAAGCACTGAATTCCACTTGGAATAGTCTGTAAGTAGAAGACAATATAATATTTGACTGATGAAGAGCAAAGAGGATAACACTGTCATAAACTAAGCTCAGTATCTGGCAAATTTATTTTTGTTATTTTCCAAATGCACATGATTCTGGCTGGTATCATCTCTACTGTTTGTTATTCTAGATGCAGCACAAGCCACAAATCATAGCAAATTGCAGAATTTCTCAATCATTAAGGATTTACAATAGGTTAATTTTAAAATGGGTTTCATTTCACAGCTGCAAAGCTTTTGTCTGATTTTTACACCAAATAAGAAGCCATTATTGGCCTGAATGACCTTTCCATGGGCGTGATGAGCAAAAGGAAAAGGTTCTATGGAGAATAAAAGGTGCCTTTGCCAGGTAAAGTGAGGTGATGGTAATGGCTTTACTAAATATAAGTCTAAACTCAATAGCATTATATATTAGTTCTTGGTCTGTTTAGTACCATTCATGCTGAGAATAAACTGAGTATGCATTCATCACATATACAACCAAAGAAAGCTTACAATCTACCATTAACGTAAAGAAGAGGCTAAAATGCAATACACATGTCTACTACTAGTTTTCCTTTATAAAGTTATAAAGTTCAGTTGACATTACTCATTTTCTGTACAACCAACATAATTTGCGAAAGTATTTGCCATATTAATAAACAATCTATCTACTTTTGACAGGGACAAATACTTTTTTTTAATCATTGGACTTTTCTGGGTTTTTTGTCTTTTGAGACAGGCATCTCCCTGTGTACCCCCAGGCTAGTCTAGAATTTACTATGTAGTCCAGCCTGGCCTTGAACATATGATCCTTCTGCCTCAGCCTCCCAAGGGAAAAGATTATAGGCATGGACCATCATGCCTGATCTGAAAATCATTTTAATGATGATTAAATATCCTTATTTAACACAGTTCACAATAAAGTGAGCATGAACTAAGCACTTCATTAAGATGTCAACACAGCTCAAAAGTGTACTTCCCTTACTTCCAAGGACTTCTAACAATTGAATTCAATAATGCTAATTTTAAAATTCACTTTAAATGAACTAATTAATTGAAAAAATTTAGACAGTCTTGAGTTCAAGGATGGCCTTGAACTCATGATACCTTCTACCTCAGCCACTCTAGTGCTGGAATTACAGGAGACTGCATTACCACATCTTGCTCTATGACTCATTATGAATTCAACTACTCAATCATGCTCTTCCTATCGATAGAACTATTTTCTAGGTATATCTCTGTCAGTATAAAGCAGTAAACCAAAATGTACAATGACAAATGATTGCTTGCTGTTTGGCCTAGTACTTAGAACATCAACAATAATGCTGAGTTTCTTCTCCATGATCTTCTAGAGTAACTCTTTCTCCTTAAAATGATTCAGTTTACCTTAGCAGCATTAATGATCACCAAAGCCCACAGACCCATACAACTTTTTTTTTTTTTTTGGCCAGTCCTGGGGCTTGAACTCAGGGCCTGAGCCCTGCCACTTGCTTTTATTGCTCAAGGCTAGCACTCTACCACTTGGGCCACAGCACCACTTCTGACTTTTTCTATATATGTGGTGCTGAGGAATTGAACCCAGGGCTTCATGTACACAAGGCAAACACACTACCACTAGGCCATATTCCCAGCCCCTATACAACTTTTGAATCATTAGATTAGGTATATAGAATTCATTTGTTTAATGAAAACTTTCTTCTCATAGAATTACCTGGATAAAGTTGTCAGAATTTCTTTCTTATAAGCCTGTATAAAATCAATGCAGACTCACTAAGACCTCTGACCCCAGAAGCTATTCTGCTTTTGGTATTTCTAATCAGCCATTTAGAGTCATTCTTTTACCCTTTGTTATAATAAATTATATGTCTTCTTTGAGAAGAAAAATTTTGAGCCAGGTATAATTGGCTTATGTTTGTAAATCCCAGCTATTTAGGAGACAAGGAATGAAAGGATTGAAGTGTGAGACTAGCCTGGGCAAAACTAAGTCTCCATCGCAATGAACAGCTGGGTATGGCGGGATGTGCCTGTCACCACAGCTACAAAGAAGGCTGGATTTGGGAGAATCGTGGCCTAAGCTAAGTTAGCCAAGGGAAAAAGTGAGGTTCTATTACCAAAATAACTAAAGCAAAAAGGACTAGAAATATGGCTCAAATGTTAAGAGCACTTGCTTAACAAGTAAAAAGCCCTGAATTCAACCCCTAGTACTCACTACTACTATTTGAAGTAACTGAAAAGGTATTACACAAATACAGATGGATTGGCAATGATCAGAATGGCGGCTCCACTTTGTCTCTTTCAATGTACTCCTTGAAAGACAGGCAAGAGATTTATATAAATCTGCCTTACCAGCTCCAGATATTAGAGGATTTTGTCTAGCACAACCCCGGTGCTTATTAAAAATAATAACCAAATAAGTAATATGCTTGGCAAGAATGCTTTGCAGTTTTTTTTTTCATATTTTACAAGATAGTCTCACATCATCAGTGTGCCTCTCTAATTTTCACTAAGCCACCTTAACTCCAGGACCATCAAAAGGCACTGTGTTGCTATGGTATGCTCTGGCCAACTTTTAGGCAAGTAGATTTACAACTCTGAACTCCTGTGGCTTTGTATTGTTGTGCCAGTGCCAAACTTGCCAAAGGGAGGGTCTGCGATAGTCTCAGGACACTACAGGAAGGGTCCTTTTTTGGGAAGGACTGTTAAAAATCAAGAGAACACCATAGCATCCTAGAACATAACAAGCTGAGAATACATCATCTGCTTCATCTGCAGCTGCTACAGGAGGCACTATGGAGGCACCGGGGATCACTCCTTGGTATGTTTTTTTTCTTTTATTTTGTTCTTTGGCAATCCTGGGGCTTGAACTCAGGGCCTGAGTACTGTCCCTGGCTTCTTTTTGCTCAAGGCTAGCACTCTGCCACTTGAGCCACAGCACCACTTCCGGCTTTTTCTATATATGTGGTGCTGGGGAATGGAAGCCAGGGCTTCATGTATATGAGACAAGCATGTTAAGCACTAGGCCATATTCCCAGCCCTCCTTGGTATGTTTTTTGTACTCAGACCCTCCAAATGATCACTTCTTTAATTGTCTGGTTACCTCACAGGAAATGTTACCACTACCCACCCCCCCTTTCGGAATGTTCCATGGACATCAGTCCTTCAAATCCTATCCCTTTTGTGTTAAATTTTTCATGTAATTATGCTTCCTTTACGCTGCAGTAAAATGGATTATTCTAGTTCTTTGCTGTCCTTAGAAAAAGCAGAAGGGGAAGAAAGTTTACACTCTTTCCAAGGCTTCCTATATTTTTTCCAATACTGTAATGATGTGTGTGTGTGTGTGCGCACGTGCCCTGGTACTTGAACTCAGGTCCTGGGCATGTTCCTTGAGCTTTTTTTTATTATTTTTATTTTTATTGTCAAACTGATGTACAGAGAGGTTACAGTTTCATACGTTAGGCATTGGATACATTTCTTGTACTGTTTGTTACCTCCTCCCTCAAGGCTAGTGCTCTACTACCTGAGCTCCAGCTCCACTTCTGGCTTTATGATAGTTGATTGGTAGTAAGAGGCTCACAGACATTCCTGTCAGGGCTGGCTTCAAACTGCAATTCTCAGATCTCAACTTCCTGAATAGCTAGGATTACAGGTATGAGCCACTGGTGCCAACCTGTTATGATTTTTTAAAATTAATTTAACTTTCTTTTGTAAATATGTTATCCATTAAAATTATGTAAAAGGATTTTCCACATTCATATTAATCTTTTAATATTTATATCTCATTTGTAACAACTTACATTTGTAGTATGAACATTTTTATCCAACTTTTTATTGTTTGCTCATCATATTTTTTTTTTGAGATAAGAGTTTTACTATTCACCCTGAAATACTCCTGCCTCAGCCTTCCAAACTCTGGATTTCAAGTACATACTTTTCTTTTAATTTTTAATATACTAATCAAATGAATAAGATTAAAGTTTTATGTATCCTAAAATGCTTATGACACACTTCATTTACTGTGGCCATTTCAACAACCAATACTTTATTTTTTAACCTCAATTCACACATTTTGTAAATCTGAATTTATGATCTTGAATTGAAATATCACATGTTAGAAAAATATTAATTTGAAGCTAACAAGATAAATAGAAAGCCCACAGATTAGAAGAAGGTCTTCACTAGCTATAAAATACATAAGGGCCTCATATCTAAAATATACCTAGAACTCAAAATATTAAACCCCCTAATAACAAGTCCTCAAAGAAACAACTACCCCATTAATAAGTGGGATAAGGAATTAAAAAGAGATTTCTCTGGAGAAGAAATAAGAATAGCCAATAAATACACAAAGAAATGCTCAACATCTCTGGCTATAAAAGAAATGCAAATCAAAACTACATTGAGATCCTACCTCACCCCAGTTAGACTGGCCATTATCAAGAAAACAAATAGTAGATGCTGGCAGGGATGTGGTCAAAGGGGAATGCTACTACACATTTGGTGGGAATGTAAACTTGGTGGGAATGTGAAGTTATTTCTTTTTTTCTTCCCCTTTGGCTTATCCACTGCTGTCACAGTTTTTTGATTATGGTACCTTGTGTCAGATAGACAGACAGACAGACAGACAGACAGACAGACAGACAGATAGATAGATAGATAGATAGATAGATAGATAGATAGATAGAGATAATATCTATTATCTATAGATATCTATAGATACAGGGTTATCTGATTTGGAGAAGGGAAGGAGAATAACAAAATGGTGAGACAAAGGACAAAGGGTGAAAGAATGGAACAACCATACTCACAAGACAACATTATATTTGAAATGAACTTTACAATTTGGGTAAGAACACATGGGAGGAAACGAGGGAGGGGGTAACAATGTTCAACAAGAAATGCACTCATTACCTTACTTATGTAACTGTAACCCCTCTGTACATCACCCTTACAATAAAATTTAAAAACTAAAAGATAAAATTAATTTGAAATGCCAACAGGAAACTACCCTAGGATCTAATGTAGTCAGTTATTAATAATGGTTTGATTAGAAGTCTATTACATTTTTCCACATAAAATCTGAGTAATTCTGCTGTGGAATGATGTCACTCAACATCTTTGCCCATGAAGTATACTAATCGCCATTGCTATGAAAAGAATAAAGAAAAAAAGAAAAAAGAGGGGTATGGGGAAAGCCCATCTGAACTAAGCTTGGGAGTTTCACTGGTAAATGACTGCTGTACAGCCCATTGCACAGTCTGATGATGGCAGAACAAACAGCTAATCCAACCCCCAATTAATTATGAAATAAGAACTCTGAATTAAACAGGCTAGTTATGGTTTGCCAAGTCAAGGAAAGTGAAGAGTAACTCAATCTCTCTTTCTATACACACACACACACACACACACACATGCACACACGCACACATACTGAAAAGTAACTCATTCTTACATTTCCTTCTTGCTGGTTTTGTTTCTTAGTGATTTTTTTTGCTTAAATAACATTTTAGAAATCAAAATGCAACAGTGAGAACAATTATGTTAATAACGCCAAGAAATTCGTTTGATTTGTTAAATTGAGCTTCAAAATACTCCAATTGAACATAACATTTGTGATTTCAACTAATGCCTATTCTTATAGTCATTTAAAATGTTTACTTTATTATGGCATATTATAAATGTGAAGTCTAAAAATGCAGCACCATGGCTGCTCAATTTCCAGGCCACAATTTTATGATAATCATATGAAATGTATTCATGTGTCAACAGAATTGCCTAACAATGTGCCAAATGGGGCCTGGAGCAGCTTCTGATAGCCAAATCGTTCTGTGGAAGCTCAGCTATGAGCACAAAGCTCTTTCTAATAATACTACTTTGGCTCGGCTTATTGCTATTTCAGAATACAGGTGAGCTCTTAAAGGAAAAAGGACTCTAAATACTCATACATAAAGAAGAAGATAAAAACTCCTTACTTATTATACAACACTTCTTTTTTGTAGGCAGAAGGTGACGACCTCTGTGCTTGATTACCACCATGAAGCAGTAGAAAGAACCTGGAAGTCACCTCTGCCACCTTGCCATCTCACACTTGTACACTACATGCATATCCAATCACTGCAAAGTCCTAATGCATCTAGATTTGATCCTTCCATCCCAGTATTCTCTGTATAACTCATGCCCTCCTCACAACTGTAACAAGCAGCTCAAACAATCATGTCTAGTACAAGGGCTGAGATCTCTGGCAACCATTCTTCATTCAAGTTGGCCTCATTATGAGCAGCATGCAAAGAGTTCACATGCCCATTGGTTCACTCCAAGGATCTGTTTGCATGTAGTGGACCAAGTACATTGTGGCTGGAACACATGAATCACCAACCATCAAGATCATGCAGCAGTAAATTCTGTGTGTGTGTGTGTGTGTGTGTGTGTGTGTGTGTGTGTGTGTGTAACTATGTATGTGTAGGATTTTTGCTTTGGGCTTTAAAAAGAAAAAAAACCTTCGAAGACCACTTCTGTGAATTCCTAACAGAGTTTGGTACAATTGTCCAATCAACTTTAACAATTTTTTTTATATATATACAACATTTTTTTCAAGAAATCTGTTGATTTCACTAGTGTTTTCCTGTAGTGAAGAGGCACCTTTGATATCATTTTTGAAACACAGTATCATGTGATACTGAACTGAAAAGTGAGAAATGGAATGAAAATTGGCAGTGGTTTAGAAAGTCTTCTAATAGTAGCAGAAGTAGCACAATTCACCTTTTGTGACTTAACCTAAAAGGCTCACAGATGGGAACATGTTTGGACAGGTTGAAGTTTTCAAAATATTGCTTATATTTTCCTTTGGGGAGAAAATAATTATGTAACTTTTAAATAAAATGTGTGTTAAAAATGTCTGTAAAGATGGTAAAGTACCTTTGTTTATCTGCTATGAGACCCAGTGTTAAACTGGTGTTAACATAATTTTGTGGCCAAGAGTGTCATAGATCTGATTTATTAACCAAAAAGTAATGAATGTTTCATTTACTTGAATGTTTCGGGTTTTTGTACAGTACATTTTTTTTATTAAGATAAGAGTTCTGTTTTTGGCCTAAACTTTAAACCCTACAATTATTCTATTAAATATTTCCTTCACAATCAGTAGAACATTGAACTTATTATTGCAAGAATATCCTCTATCTTGATATTAGGTACTAAAAAACAGGCAGATTAATGGATTTCTTAGTTTAAAGTAGACTTTAGACATTCCATGGCAATAGGTCTTCCTTTGTAATGTCTTTCATCTATTAAAACATGAGGCGTGTAGAAGATGAGGCATGAATTAATTTTCCAGCTTTTGACAAAATTGAATCCTAAAACCATATATACATATGACAGTCACTTCTGGAAAGCAATTAACTTGCTATAATACTATTTCTTGTGAGAAAATAGCTCATACTATGTAACCAGTAAAGAAATTGGCAGGTTAGAGGAAAAAAATATATCAGGTCTAGAGGAATAGAATCCTTTAGTTTTTAAGTTGTTTCTGACTCATATGCTTTTTTGCTTAGATTCAGTTTATGAGAGGCAGGCTAATGTGAGGCATGACTATGCTTTTTACTGGATGTGAGATTAAGTTTCATAATTGGTTTTTATAAATCTTCATGGAAATTTTTTCACAAAGCAATTAAAATATGTAACAGCAATGTGCCACCGAAAAGCAAACTAATCCCTTAGGACAGACTTCAGGGTGAGGAGGTAATTGGATCCTCCTCCAATTTACTGAACGTGCCTTATGTTTTTGCCTATAAAATGGGAATCATAACGTACTTTTCAGAACTGTATGAATGATATGAAAGTCTGGATGGAGCACCTAGAACAACAGCAGGTCCATAAAAGTCCTGTTTCTTTCCCTATTAGCATTCCTCTCTTGAAAGGCAAGTACATACCTTATTCTCAGAAGAGACAGGAGAACCCCCTTGGCATCCTAGTCATTAGATCCTAAGATATATTTATTTTTTATTTTCCTTTTGAAGAAAGGGAGTTGAGAAACTGAGCAAATAACTGGCTAAAACCACAGGTTATATATTTTGTGGAACATGGTATACATGTCCAGAAAAAGTAGGGCCAAATGTGGTATATATATACAATGGAATTCTATGCTTCTATCAGAAAGAATGGCAATGCCACTCAGGAAATAAGTGAAGTGAGCCAGACCCAAAGAAACACAAACTCTATGCTTTCCCTAATTGATAATAATTTAATAATTAGTACATGTCTAGGATAGTCCTAGCAGAGGATCACAACAGCTCAACTACTATGTACATTCAATAATATAAGGTGCTAAGCAAAATGAACTTCAAATATGGATAAAAGTGGTTTGTCATTGCTGTTATTTTTAATGTACTATATGAATTTATTTCTTTTTTCTTTTGTTTTTCTTTCCTATGGTTTATCCCTGTTGTCACTGTGTTTCATTTTTGTACCCTGGGTACTGTATATACATTTATCTGGATCAGGGAAGGGAATGGGAAAATCAAAATGGTGAGACAAAGGATAAAAGGCGTACCAATGCAATAGTGATACTTACAAAACAGTATGTTGGAAGTTAACTGTACAACTCCTGGGGGTGGGGAGAGGAGGGAAGGTAAAGAAAAATGAGGGAGGAGGTAATAAGTTTGGCAAGAAATGTACTCACTACCTTACATACCTAACTGTAACTCCTCTGTCCATCACCTTGACAATAAAATTAAGTTTTAAAAAAGTAGGGCCAATGGGGCATGTGTGAAGGAGTTCATGTCTGCAGCATGTAGTTCCAATTTACTGATACATTTTGAACTCACAGTATTGTTTCAAGGCCAGCTGTGTTTGTTTGTTTGTTTATTGCCAATCCTAAGGCTTGTACTCAAGGCCTGAGCATTGTCCCTGGCTGCTTTTTGCTCAAGGCTACCACTCTACCACTTGAGCCACAGCACCACTTTTGGCCTTTTCTCTTTATGTGATGCTGAGGAATCAAACCCAGGGCTTCATGCATGCTAGTCAAGCACTCTTACCACTAAGCCACATTCCCAGCCCAGTACTATGTTTTAATTCATAAATAATCTCATAAGAGTAGTCAGAATTTTCCAATTCAAACTGATAGCATGAAAATAAACCAAGTTTATCTATTATTTCCTTCATTTGCTACCATTATTAGTTTTATACTGAAACATATATTTAATGAATAAGAGTGAACCTCATAGAGCTTGGTTTCTTCTGCTTGTTTCGTTATTTAAAATGGAAATCAGAGATTAAATGGAAGAAAGTTCTTTTATTTATGTATATATTATCATACTTTCCTATATATATTGAATGCAGAGTAACTCTAAGAAATAACAGGTAAGTCAATTAACAGAGTTAACTCCACTGATACCACCAAATAGCTGATACAGGTTAACACTTTCAGCCCCAACAGACTATCTAGCAGGTCCCAAGTTCTGTGCTCCCGAGCCTGGAATTTGCATAATATATAGCTTTCAAAAGTACAGAGCAGAATGCATATTTATCAAAAAAATGCCTGATTCTGGATTTTAATCTCATTTTACTTTATAGAGTTCTTGTTCCCAATTGTCTATAATCTTTTCCAAATTGTGTCAATAACATTGCAAGATGAAGAATATTCTATCATTAGGTTTTCATAAACTGCATGCTATGTAAGAAAAACGAAAGGAAGAAATGAGACCCAATGATAATATTTATTTGCTCCACGTTGTAGATTTGAACTAGTTTTCCCAAGAGTAATAGAGAAATTAGCAATAAGAAGTTAGGATTAAGCTAAAACATCCTTTCTTACACAGTAGACTTCAGAATTATATCTATAAAAGCTGCAACCAAACTGCCTTTCCAAAAATAACTGTATCAGTTCCAAGGTGTTTGACAATGTATCTGTGAGGTAGAGCTCTCAAATGAAGTCTAGGTCTTCATCCTCACTCAAGAGGTCAGGTGCTACAGACACCCCTGGGCCATAGAGAAAATGACACAAGTACACTCATATGTTACTTCACCCCAAGTGGTAGCAGGAGAAGCTCTTTGGATTAACCATAATATAGCTAGCTACAAAATAACAGGAGCTGAAAAAAAATTGTTACATAAATATGTCTTATAAAAAAGATATGTCCTATTTCTGTACCAAAGAATAGAAGGTTGAACTTGTGATGGATGCTCAGGAAACCAGAGTAAATACTAGACACCACAAGTCAAATCTACAGATTTTGAAAATAAAATAATTTTACACATCAAACAAGGAAATTAAAGTATATGTGGGAGACTGTGATTTAGAAGAAAACAGGACTGATGCTCTCAAGAACATAGAATTCTTTTCCTGAATCTATCATTTCCCATCCCATTCCCTTTCCTGCACCCTGCTTACACAGCTGTAAAGGCTACGTTCATGGCTGGCTTAATTCTGTCAACTCCTCATGTCTGTCTGTATGTATAGTGTAAGAACTGAGATCTGTTCATCCTTCTAACACTATCCCATCTTCAACTGAAAGGTTGCATTCCTCTGTCTACATTTTAGATACTTTTTTGTACCTAAATGTCAGCTACCTGCTTTCTAAAAGCTCTATTTGGGTAAAATATTTTTTTTAAAAAACCTTGTATGAAGGGAAAGGGAGTATCAAAATCAAAGAACAAAGAATAAAAAGACAAACAACTCCAAAAGCAATACTTACGAAACCATTTGGTGTAAACCAACTGAACTCCTCATTGGGAGGAGAGGGGAAAGGGGAGGGAGAAGAGGGGAAATGAGAGACGGGGTAACAAGTTGTACAAGAAATGTACCCACTGCATTACGTATGAAACTGTAACCCCTCTGTATATCACTTTGACAATAAATAAATAATTATTCAGGGAAAAAAACTTTGTATATATATCCATACACATATGCACACAACTCATACATATCCATACACATATGCATACATCTCCATGCACATATGCATACATCTCCATGCACATATGTACACACTCACCCATGTGCACATATACACAAAGCCCAAACACAGAAAACAATATATGATGATGACTCCACTTTTCTTCCATTACATTAGGTACTTCATAGTTTTCTACATAAGTCTAAGAAACTACTACTGAAATTTACACTTCTTCCAGTTGTTAGCTCTATTTTTCTCCTCTCCCTTCTACAATCTTTCAGGCTGCAAGGCTTAGATATACATAGGCACCTACAATCCCAGTTCCATGGAGACTGAGGCAGTAGCACTGTAAGTTCAACGCCAGCCTGGATTGTTTCAAGGATACCCAGTCTCAAACAAGCAGTCCTTCCTTCAAAAGAATACACCTTGTTCAATAACATAACTCTTTGTTCAAGAACTATGTGGTAGGCATGGTGGCACATATATTTTAGTCACAGCAACTCAGAAGACTGAGGCAGGAATTATTTTGAGGCCAAAAGTTCAAGACTAACTTTGTAAGTCAACTTAACTAACTTAGTAAGTCAAGTAAGTTAGTCAACTTAGTAAGACCTTGTTTCAAATTTAAAGTGGCAACTATCAGGAATAACATAAACATAATAGAATCATGTCTCATTTTAAATCTCATTACTGTGTTATTTTTTGCAGTGCTATATGATTGTTTCTATTCTCAATCTAGTATTTATCAAGACTTCATTTTTTGGGCATATTTCCTTCACAGTGTTGTTTTGTTTTCTGCAATATTTTTGTAAAAATACCTCCTCTAAGATAGGTAAAGCACCTGTCTACCTGGTATGAAGCTCTGAGTTCAAAACCCGACATTATACAAAAAGTACATATTTTCTGTACTATTTTTCTTGAATGAAAAAGAATTCATTAATTTAGATCATATAGTGGGGCTACTCATCAGAGCCCCCCCCCCCCGGCTCATTAAATGCAATGATGAACTACTAGAGACTTTAAGATAATCCTTTCTATACTCAATCCAGACTCTTGGTAACTTTATATGGTAACTTTCTCAGTAGCCTTTAAGTCTTGTGCAGTCTCGAAAATTATTATTTGAGATAATTAGGAGTCTTACTCTTGAGACAAAAATCTGCTGATACTTCTCTGCAGATTTCATAGAAGACTATAACAGAGATATTTCTTAAGATTTTTTTATTATGGAAAATTATTTTAAGGAGGAAATGGAGGGTCATTTTAGAGTGGCAAACAGGGAAGCATATATATATATATATATATATATATATATATATTTTTTTTTTTTGGCCAGTCCTGGGGCTTGAACTCAGGACCTGAGCACTGTCCCTGGCTTCTTTTTGATCAAGGCTAGTAATCTGCCACTTGAGCCACAGCACCACTTCTGGTCTTTTCTATGTATGTCGTGCTGAGGAATCGAACCCAGGGCTTCATGTATATGAGGCAAGTACTCTTGCCACTAGGCCATATTCCCAGCCCCAAAAATATAGTTTAAATTTACTCCTGTTTACCTGAAAACAAGTCCAGTATTTAAAATAGAAATTTTCAGCCAGGCATGTTGGATCACACCCATAATACTTTCAAGAGAGAGACCAGGAAGACCATACTTCCTGGCCAATCCAGGCAAAATGGTACCAAGACCCCATTTCAACAAATAAGCTTGGCATTAGTGGTTCATGCCTGCAATCCCTAAAAGGGAGGCTATAGGCAGAAGGATAAAAGTCTAGAATTGCCTGGTAAAAAAATACAAGACCTTATTAAAAAATAGAAAAAGAAAAATGGTTGGGGCATAGTTCAAGGAGTTAGAATACCTAACTTAGCAAGTACAAAGCTCCAAGTTTAGTTTCTAATATCATCAAACATAATTAATTACATAAATAAGAAGTTTGCAAAGCTAGCTTACAAGAATGTGAAAAATTGTTTATAAACTTTTTTCTGGTTGGTCATGGAGCTTGAACTCTGGGCCTGCATACTGTCCCTGAGCTCTTCAGCTCAGGGCTAGTGATCTACCACTTGAGCCACAGAGGTACTTCCGGTTTGGGGGTGGTTAATTGGAGAAAAGAGTCTCATGGAATTTCCTGCCTGGGCTGGCTCTGAACCACAATCCTCAGATCTCAGCCTCCTGAGTAGCTAGGATTACAGGCATGAGCCACTAGCACCTGACCTGTTTAGAAGCTTTTTAAGTTCATATTGGCTACACTATGTAAATTTGATCATTTCACATTTGTATATTTATAGTATGTATTATCAAGTTCTCCTAATTGGACACTGGATGTAAATTTCACTTATCTTTTTTTCCTATTGTGAACAATATTGATAAACAATGAGTGGGTAAGTCGTTATCCTTCCTATTTTAAGAAGTGGAAAACTCTTAGTATTTCTTCAATGTGAGGTAATAAGATGTTTTAACTATTTTTATTACCTAAAATGTTGTGACTTTTCTAAATAAGTAGTAAAGCTTTTTTTCTACTCATTCCACATTACAAATTCTTTTCTTTCAACCTTTTCTCTTTTTTTTTTTTTTTTTTTTTGTGTGTGTTTTTTTGGCAGTATTGACATTTGAGCTCATGGCCTCTTGCTCGCTAGGCAGGCACTCTACTTACTGCAAAGCCACATCTCCTGCCCCAATTTGGATACTGTTAAAGTGCTCTGTAGAATCCTTATGCTAGTAAAGTCACATAATACATGACAACTTTTCCATCAATGGTGGACTTCACACTCAACACTAGTCACATGAAAATGAGCTGAAAAAAATCCTATTATTCAATGACATCACAGCTCATCAAAACATTACAGCAGAAAACAGTGATTCACATATATGTGGTGATATGAATATGAGCAAACTTATGCTGCCTAATAGTGGCATAAAACGAAGACCAAAGAAGTTTCCTTGCTGAGACTACATGAGACACCATTAGAGTAACAAATGAAAAACTACATTCTGAGGGGGAAAGAAGAAAAGAGCACTAGGAATAATAAAGAAAGAAGTGATAGGACAGCTAAAAAGCATGGAGAAATAAAAAAGGTGAGGCACAGAAAATAGAAAATGGTTCACAACTCTAACACCAGATGGGATAGAAACCAAGGCTCCAACTTCAAAGTAAGCCTAGGGTGCAGACAGGATTATATTCTGATATTATAGGATCTGCAAAGAAAATTCTCCAGTTCTTTCTCTCTTTTATTTCTATTTTTGCTACTATAGTTTGTTTTAATCTTTTTATTTTTCATTTCTTATCTTACTTTTATCTAATTGTATTTAACATTTATCTCATCTTAATTATATTTAACTAAACATATCACATAAACAATAGAAACACAAAAATAATAATAGTAATATTCTTTTAAAAAGGAAGCATAACTCCTCCAAAAGTTCATATATCTCTAGTGACTGAATCCAAAGACATCAATGTGAATGAAATATTGGGCAAAGAATTCAAAAGGCTAATTGTAAAACCAATCAGCAGCTTCAAACAAACAGGTCAGTCAAATTAAGAAAATAATACAGAATATGGATGAGAAACTGATGAGGACAGAGACTCTGGGAAAGAAAAGAAAATCGTGGAAATGAAAAGCTCATTAAACCAAATAAATGACTCAGTGCAAATATTATATAATCTATAGACTAGATTAGGGCAGAAAATAGAATATTAGGACTTGAAGACAAGATTGATGAATCACTACATTCAGATAGTAATAAAAAATGACAACTCTCAAGATCTTAGAAATATGATTACAAATGTCAAGAATACAAAAGAAATTAAAAAAAAAATAGTGGGTGTTGAGAAGTGCCAAGTTAGTAACAAAGGCAAACCCATCAAAATAACAGCAGACTTCTCAGCAAAATCCCTAAAGGCTAGGAGAACATGGAATGATGCTTTCAGTCCTTGAAAACAAGCATTGCTAAACCGGATTATCATGTGTAAAACAATATCCTTTAAAATCAAAGGAGAAAAGAGATCTTCAAAAGTAACAAGTAATGCAACTCATAACCACTAAGCAAACAAAGCAGAAGAGACTTAATAGAAGTACCTACACATAGAAAGTGAATGAAGATACATACATAATCTTAAGAGTTTGGGAAAGAATAAGTCACATTAAAGGGATAAGCAAATGAGAATTATGAAAGAATAAAATATCAAGTCTGTAATCCATAAAGCCTCTAAAATGAATAAGGGAAATATTAGTACATAGCAATACATGTGATTCCCCACTTAAAAGCTACAGATTAGTTGAATGGATTTTTTTTTAATTCTAACTATTTACTATCTGCAAGAAACACAAATTTCTAGCAAAGAAATGAACCAAGAAAATGCAACTTGAAAGTAAGTATTATATTCACATTTGACAAAACATACTCAAGCTGGAATTGATCAGAAGAGAAAATTTCAAGAAGGAAGGGAAGGAGGGGGAAAGTGGGAGGGAATGGAAAAGGAAAAGGGAAAAAGAAAAGGAAAGGGAGAAGTTCACTGCAACAAGGAATAGTGATGCACATGTACTTATTATCCTAGCCCTCAGCAGGCAGAGGCAAGAGGAGCAAGAATTTGAGGCCATCTTGGGTTACATAACAAGTTTAAGGATAACCTAAGCTCAACAGTAAGACCTTATCTCCAAACAACAAAAACAAAATAAGAGAGCAAAAACATCACTAAATATTAACAAAGGGAATAACTCACCAAGCCAAGACGATATGAGATATGTAAAATACATGTTCATTGAACACTGGTACATCTAATTATACAAAAAGAACCCTAGTGGGCATAAAGGAGTAGATCGGTCCAGATACAACAATAGATCATTCAGACCCCAAAAATTTCTGGGAATTTCTTCATTAAACAGCACTATAAATAAATGAATTTAATGGATATCTACAGAGTATTTCCACCTAACAGCTGTGGGATATATATTTTGCTCTTTGCTCCAAAACAGGTTATACTGTAGGTCATAAAACAAGTTTTAATTTTTTTGGGGGGGGGGGCTAGTCCTGGGGCTTGGACTCAGGACCTGAGCACTGTCCATGGCTTCTTTTGCTCAAGGCTAGCACTCTACCACTTAAGCCACAGCGCCCACTTCCAGCCTTTTCTGTTTATGTGGTACTGAGGAATCAAACCCAAGGTTTCATGCATGCTAGGCAAGCACTCTACCACTAAGCCACATTCCTAGACCAACAAGTTTTAATAAATAGAAAAAAAACAGTAATTTCCTGTATCTTGTTTATAATGGAATAAAATCAGGGCTCAGTAACAAGACAAACTATGGAAACTAAGTAAACATATTGACATTGAACAATATACTTTTGAATGACCAGTGGTCATTAAAGAAAACAGAAATGAAAAGTCTCTAGAATCAAATGAAATAAAAATACAACTTAACAAAATTGTATTTGGGATATCTCAAATAAATATAACCTAGTGATTTACTCAAGGTCTTAAAAACACAAGAACAAGTTTGACCCAATTTTACAGACAGAAGGAAATAAGTATTTGGGCAGAAATTAATGAAAGGAAGACAAAAGAACAACTCGAAGGATCAATGAAACAAAGAACTGGCTGTTGAAAGGATGGGTTAATAAACTCTTAGCCGAACTAAAAAGAAAGAAAGAAAGAAGGGAGAGAGGGAGGGAGGGAGGGAGGAAGGGAGGGAGGGCACAAATGAGAAGACCCAAAAGATAAAAAATGGGATATTATAATAGAAGTCCAGAGGCTCATTAAGGATAATTAAAACATTAGAGACTGTGAAAACATATATTCCAGTAAACTAGAAATTTAAAAGAACTCGGTTAATTTCCAGAAGCATATGACCTACTAAAATCGAACTAAAAGAATATAAATAACAACCTAGACTGCTGATGCTAATAAAATAGTTTAAGACATACAGTGGGCTCCTGCTGACTTGTAGCCCCTGCAGCCCCCAAAATAATAGCTCCAGTCAGATTTTCCAAGGCCAATCTCCCTCACACCCCAAAGACAGAAGCTGACACATAGCTCAGTCACTGAACATTAATATTTTCCAGGACTAATTGCCCCTATCATCTCCACAGACCCCAATAAAAGCCTGAAATTATGGGAGGGAGGAGGAAGATATAAATAACAAGCATAACATTGAAGTGGTAATAAACATTCTCCAAACAAAGAAAAAACCCAGAGAAGATGAATTCACTGTTGAATTCTACCAGACCTTTAAAGAGATACCACCAGTGTTGCTCATACTATTCCATAAACTAGAATGGGAAGAAATGCTTCCAAACTCATTCTATAAAGCTAGTACTATCCTGATACCAAAACTGGATAAGCATACACAATCTTTTTTAAAGCACATATTCTATTTAAAGCTTGTTTTGATCCATTAGGTAAGTTTTGAAACATGATAAGGCAGACAATAGTACATATTCACAGGAATAGAGAACTGTAAATACACATCATTAGAGAGAAGTTGAAGTTGGTAGGAATTTTAACCCTGGGGAGGGAGGTCTGGTATGACTTTACATTACCTGCAGTGGGCAACAGGAAGCCACTGTTGCTTCTTATTTAAAAATAGACAAAAGCAAATCAATAGAGCAAATGTATGAAATATTCAGAAAGCCACAAACAGAAGGGTAAATTACAAGTGCCAAATGCCTACAACAAAGACTATGAAAGGGTGTGAGGTTTTGAGGAAAAGTGACAAGAACCTACACTGCAGGGCACTTAGTCAGGATGTACATTAACTGTCCTGGCTGGGAGAGTTAATTTTAAGGATAGACCTGGCCTCAAAATGGTATGAATCTAGGCCTTTATGTTTCCTTCCAAAGTATAAGTTTTTATGCTTTTATTGAGTAAACTATTCAAGCCAGCAAAGACATTTGAAAATCATCATTAGATGTTACCCAAGATTTTATTTACCATAGATAATGACTCCTCAAAGGACTTGGATGGAAGGCTGTATACAATAACATGAAATAGTTCATAATTAACAGTCACTTCCCCTCACCAATAAAATTCCCATCTTCTCATGTGGGTCCACTCCACTCTAGACTTCTACACCTAGCGACCGCTAATAACTAACACTATGGGCATACTACTTTACTTCATTCATCCTTTTGCTAAACCATAAGTACTCTGGAACATCCATGATTATTCTCAGAGTCCTTGCCTTTTTATATCACCCAATTACCCTTTTACTACGCAACCTATCTACTCATCCTGAAACTTAAAAAAACATCTGTTCCTTCTCTCCCTGCAATTCTACTCTAATGCTTTTTTGCAGCTGAAATCTGCCCTGAGTCATCAAACTGCCTCCAAGATACACTGACATGGAAATCCACTCAATGTTTTCATTTCAGCTATGTTCATGAGGCATACTCATTTTTAAGCTGGGGGAAAAAATAGACAAAGAGAAGCTGTTTTCACTTCACCTAGCATTAATTGTACACCTGCTTGAAAAAAAAACTTGCAAATGAGATGTTAACTCTTCCTTTCTGAACTAATCTGCACTCAAATGCACAGGAGATTTGTTTATATACTCAATTTCCTACCAGCTGGTTCTCAAAGAAATAAAACAGACTTCTAGAGACTGTTTAAAATTAATAACCATAGAATATAACCATATCATACTTTTAACTCAAGTCTTTCAGATATTAAGAAGTCAAGACAAAATTAACATTTAACACAGAAGGAAAACAAGTAGGGTAGGCCTTCTTTAAAAACTCTGGGCTACGAAAAATATGATATATCAAATTTCAAAATGCGGTGTTTTGAGTACAGAATGGAAAATATGTTAACAGTGTATTCGAAAATAGTATAATTAGGGGCTGGGAATATGGCTAGCATGCAAGAGTGCTTGCCTGGTACACATGAAGCCCTGGGTTCAATTCCCCAGCACCACATATATAGAAAATGGCCAGAAGTGGTGTTATGGCTCAAATGGCAGAGTGCTAGCCTTGAGCAAAAAGAAGCCAGGGACAGTCAGGCCCTGAGTTCAAGGTCCAGGACTGGCAAAAAAAAAAAAAAAGGAAAAGAAAAGAAAATAGTATAATTAGATTCTTTTTAGTACCTCCAAGATTTACAAGTGTTTCCATTGCAAGAACTCTTCAGGTATTCCTATTAACAAATAATGAATGTAAATACTCAGCAATGCCTAAATAAGTAACAGAGGTTAGATTTTTAGCTTTAGGCTCTCTTCATACTCCTACTTTTTGTGTAAACAAAGCTTAATGATTCTCTATTTTATTTTATTTTTTGCCAGTCCTGGGGCTTGAACTCAGGTCCTGAGCACTTGCTTGTTTTTTGCTCAAGGCTAGCACTCTACCACTTGAGCCTACTTCCAGCGCTACTTCCAGCCTTTTCTGTTTATGTGGTGCTGAGGAATTGAACCCAGGGCTTCAAGCATGCTAGGCAAGCCCTCTACCACTAAGCCATATTCCCAGCCCCTCTATTTAATTTTTGAAGTAAAAGTACAATCTTCTGTCAAGTCACACAATTCAATGTCTTAACTACTACTATGGACTATAACAGTATAGTATATATGACAATGTATGATAATAATTCAACAGAAATAGTAACTACTTGGTTCAAAATAGTGTACACTGAAATCTTATAACTATCCTATATATTAGCTGTGTAACCTGGGTAATATTACTTGGCCTTTGTAGCTTCCTGATCTATAAAACTCGAGTGTTAAAATTACATATGCATTACTGGTTGAGGAGAACAGTGGCTGGAACACAATGCCAAACTGTTGGTTAAAATATTTTTTCTATTTGATAACATGCTAACACTTAAAAGTTAAAAATGTAATTACTCACTTCTGGGGTTATTTATTTTAGTAGTGCTGGAGACTGAACCTAGGGCCTCATGTACATTAGAAAGCAGTATACCATTGAGCTACCTCCTCAGCCCTATTTCTCTGATTCATTCTTTTAATTTTTCAGGTTAGAAAGAAACCAAAAACCGACAAAAAAAAAAGATGAGATTTCAACAAGATTACCAATATGGTTGTGACAGTTCATAATAAAATGAAAACAAGTTACATGTTACAGACATATTAAGTTTAAATGTTCTTTTACAGACAGTCCCTGACTTAACATGTTTCAATGAAATGTTTTTATGCTGGTATAAAAGCAATGTATATTCAGTAGCAATTTTGTCTCAAGTTCTGATCATTTCCCTAGAACAATACACTGTATGATCATACTCTTGTGATGTGGGCAGAGGCACAGTCCCAGGAAGCCATACAAACAATGGGAATAAACAACTGAGATGCTATCCTGTCCTGTGTTGCCAACATTATTTGGATAGTATGGTTTTGTGCATCGCATGTCTACAAAATGCCCATTTATGTGTATACAAGATATTCAACAGTTTATTATAAAATAAGCTTTATGTTAGAATATTTGTTAAGTTAGGTGTACTTATAATATTTTCAATTTTTGGTAGGCTTATCAAGATCTTACTGCACCGTAAACTGAGAAACATCTGTATATTATGTTTCTCATCTCAGCTACCTTTCCCCATCTTGCAAAAGATATTTAAAACAAAATTTCTATTAACTAAGACTTAGAAAATCTAAACTACTACAATCTACTGAGAAGAAATTCTTACTTGAACTCTGGGGCCTTGTATTTGCCAGGCAGCATTCTTCACTTGAGACACATTCCATACCCATATTGAAAAGAAATTGTGAATAGCTAAATAAGCTAAAATGTCATTTTATTTATATATATATATATCTACATAAGTAGATACATTATCTCAATGCTGAAGTATTTCCAGCGTTAAGCATGAATTTACAATTCTTTCTCTATATTTCATAGTTCCTTGTATTTTACAGACTCTGAATTTCCTGAACTAAAAGCATCTCATTTGAATTTAGGTAACTAGGTAATTAACTCTATAAGCAACAAAACTTTAGGATATGAAGACAAATGTTTGCTTACAGTCTGGGGGAAAAGGCCAGACATGGTCATATGTGCTTGTAACACTAGCTACTTGGAGGATAGAAACAGGAGAACCTCACTTCAAGGCTGGTCTGCACAAAAAGTTAGTGAGACTGTCTCCAAAAAAAAGAAAAAAAAAATCAACTGGCCTAGTATAGACACAAGACTTGAATTTGAAACCCCGTATCATAAAAAATAGTAACAAAAAATAGGCATAGGATACATGCCTATAATCCTTGTTACTCATGAGGGGAGGTAGGAAGATTTTGTACTGAGGCTGATTCAGGCCAAAATTAGAGACCATATCTTGAAAAAAGAAAACAAAATCAAAACCAAACTAAAAGCAAAAGGGCTGAGAGTATGGCTGAAATACAGAAAACTAGCCTGTCAAAAGCAAGCCTGAAGCCTGAGTTCAAACTCTATACCACAATCTGCCACCCCCAAAAAAGAAAAACAGTTCAGTATTAGATTTATTTAAGTATGTTACTTCATTCCTATTTGAGAAATATTAACATCTCTCCTAGCTGGGTGTACATGGTGGTACATGTTTGCAATTCCAGCACTCAAAAGGCTAAGTGAGTTCCAGGCCAATGACTAAGATACAGTGAAACCCTGCCTCAAACAAATAGACAAACATAAAAGATCTCTCTTACCCACAATACATTTATGTCAGGCTGTTACTCTTACTGTAATAGTTTTGAATTTCTAAAGATGCTCAAGTGTCAACTTTAATATTTTCCATTACAAGGTTGGGCCATCATGTATGACTTAAGAATTAACTTCTCAATGTTTAATGTTGATCTAATCAGAAAATATAGCAATCATGTATTTAAATAATATCACAGTTAAATCTCTGGAGCTCAAGTTAAAGGACTTCTTTTTAGAGGTAAAATATTGGTAAGAAAAAAACAAAAGGGTAAGAAGTACCATGATTAGGAGGTTCAAAACACTGCACACCAAGTAGGCAAAGTACTATATGATGTTAACTTTTTGGAGAATTTTTCAAAATTATAAAAATAATTGTTTCTGGATTTCTGTAGCAAGTACATTCAATAAGAACCCACTTTGAGGGCTGGGAATATGGCCTAGTGGCAAGAGTGCTTGCCTCATATACATGAAGCCCTGGGTTCGATTCCCCAGCACCACATATATAGAAAATGGCCAGAAGTGGTGCTGTGGCTCAAGTGGCAGAGTGCTAGCCTTGAGCAAAAAATAAGCCAGGGACAGAGCTCAGGCCCTGAGTCCAAGGCCCAGGACTGGCCAAAAAAAAAAAAAAAAGAACCCACTTTGATATGGCAATATGACATTTTAAAATATCCCAGCACTTGGGTAGCAGAAGCAGGACGATGCCAAAGTTCATAGCCAGCTGAATGTCAGAGTCAAAGACAGAGACAGAATGTCTCTGACACCCTTTCCCCCAAACCTACTGAGCTCAGTGGTAAGAGTACTTATCTGTAAGGCCTTAGGATTTGAGCCCCAATACCCCAAAAATGAGGTTAGAGTAAGCGAAAATAACTTCCCAGTATTTTTCTGTGTCTAGCTTGGGACAGAAAAAAAGGCACTAGAATTTCTACCTAAGAAAAAAATGCTAACTTCTTTAACTGGGAAACAATTTGAAGTCTATTTTAAAATGTTCTCAGATTAAAATATTCATAAAATTTATACTTTAAATAAAGCTGCTGAAACTAATAATTTATAATCACTATCTTAACTTAGAAAATAAAATTAATTTATATTGCCACCAGATATCCCAATTCAAAATGTAAGTGTATGTAATTAGAATCAGGGCTTTTAAATAGCTTGATGAACTTCATGGTAAATTCTTTTGGGGACAGAGTTCCTTTGAGTCGGGGTCTCACTAAATATCCCAGGTTGGTTGAAGCTTGTCATGCATGTCCAGCTTGGCTTTCAATTCTCAATCCTTGGCCTCAGCCTCCCACTACCTTCCATATGCCTCCACGCCTAGCCCTCAACATAATCAATTCTTAATGGTAACCCCCACCCCTGAAAAATATCCCTTCAGTTTACTTTCTAAGCATTCTTCGAAATAATATCAAGTATTTATTTAATCCTTTGAAGTGACACAGGGAAAGAATAAACACTGAGGACAGAGTGGAAGAGTGAACACAGTGAACAAAACGAACATGACAGCCCCCCCTCATAGGGCTGAGAGACTGGAATGTGTCACTTTAGGCCTTCTTACTATCCAAAGCCCCTAGGCAGGAGAGCTATTATATTGTCTATTTACAGCTCTGGTCTGCAATCACCATATGGCTTGCTTATAAACCAAGTCATAATTTTTAATACCTCACCTACTGCTGGTCTCACTTGACAGGACAGCAGTGACCCTAGAGTACTCTGCCAGGAATATTTGTGGAAGAAGGGGGACACTGAGCTTCCATGGGGTTTTTACTAAAGCTTTTTTTTTCTGAATCTGTTTTCAACAAACAAATAATTACTGTATTTCTTATTCGTATAGTGGGAGATATTGAAAATCTTTCTCATCATTAATAGTACTGTAGAAAATAAAGCCCTTGTTTCTTGGATATGTCAATGCAGATTCAAATCTGATTCCACTGCTTTCTCATACAGCCTCACACACCTCAATTTCTCTCTTCTAGTTTCATTTAGGATGATTTTACCTTTATTTCTGTCTCTATTCTGACATATGGAATTTCCTAGAAAACAGAGTATGTGGAAAGTTGCCTTCTGTTTTTATAATTAAGACTTCGGAATCAGAAAATAGCCTTACTTAGTTCCATAAAACACTGTAATACATTTCTCTAATTATTTTCTGATACTCTTTTATTCTCTCCTCCCAGGAACTCAGACCTGTTGCCTTTGTCTTTCTTCTAAAATTCTTGAGGGTTTCCATCAAGTCAGGGGTAGGTAGCTTCCTCATTATCATCAGTGTCACATTCATATGGCATTCTCTTGCCAGAAGCATATGACATACTGAAACATTTGTTTCAAATTATTTTCAATCAATAAAATTAACTCCAGTACTGAAATTAGGTTAGAGGGTTAAGAGCAACATTCCAACCAAACCAGAGCTGATCAGGGCACATACACTTTCCAGCTACCTGGAAAGTAGTGGCAAGAAGACTAGGAGTTGAGGCCAGTTCCTGAGAAGCTACTGGCAAAGTTCTTGAGATGCTATTTCAAAAATAAGATTGAACAAAAGGGCTGAGGGTGTAGCTTAAGCGGTAAAGTGCATGCTAGGATATGCAAGATCCTCGGTTCAACTCCCAGGAGTATTTGCCTTCCTACTTCAGTCTTCATAATAAAAAGATCCAAAATAAATATTTTACTTTTAAATTTAATTTACTTTAAAAACTAAAAACTGAGCCTCTTGATCCCCACCCTCCTTTGGTACACTCCTGTGTCTTGAACTCAGGGTATGGGCAATGTCGCCAAGCTTTTTCACTCAAAGTTAGAACTCTACACTTTCAACCAACCACAGGTCCACACTCACCTTTTTGGTAGTTACTTGGAGATAAGAGTCTCACAGGCTTTCCTGCCTGGCTTGGCTTTGAACCATAATCCTCAGATCTTAGCCTTCTGAATAGATATGATTATAGGCATAAGCCATCAGAACCTGGCTCAAAAACACTTTTAAGTACAAAAATGTGAACATGTAATATCTTAAAGGATAAATATTCTGCCTTTTAGTAAATTAAAAAAATATTTGATGGGATGGTGTGTGGGTTTTCAAAGAGGACTTCAAAAATGAAGAAAAGAAAAATATTTGTTCGCAGTTGCTACAAATGCACATGAATTCACCCATCTATTTCCTTGTCTACACAGAGGTTTTTTTTTTAAAAAAAAATTCAAGCTCTGAAAGCTTCAACTATGTGATTGTGACTAAGGGCACCCAGTTACTTATGAGGCACAAGCAGGACCACAGCTTTGACTTGGAAGACTTCCCAGACTGCAAAATAACTGCCTCAGAAAAAAATAATCCTGAATAATGATCACAGTCCTTACTTTCTGTGTATTGTTGCTTCATGGAATTCGTATTTAAGATGCATAGCCTTTTTATTTTTTAGCTTTTCTGTAGTGTTAAAGTAGAAATTGGGTCTGACTCAGTCTCACAGCCTTTCAAACTACTTGCTCTGTCAGAACTGGAAGAGGCAACTGGTATCAAGCCTTGCAGGAAGAGACAGCTTGGTGGCCTTGAGTCTTTCTATAACAACCCGTCGGTTGATCAAAAGTGATGTTGACAGGTTTCAGTTCAATTTTATGAATGCTGGCTACAAAGTGGAACTTAGAGGATTAGAAATCTATGATAAAGCATTAAGATTTTTAAGACTATGAGATGCTCTGGAGAATTACTGAAGCTTGCATGGTCTCTGAAAAAATAAAGTAGAAATAAGAGCATATACACATACACAAAAATGAAGACAAAGATACTGTGCAAAAAATGCCCAGTCCCAACCCCCATAGAAGGAATTTCTGACAGCTTGAAAGCTTATAAATAGGAATAAACCAAAATACTGTTTTAATCAAAACTTGTATATGTATAATACATAGCCGAATTATATGAACATATAATTAACCCTTATATACAATATACACACTCAAAGTTGTATATAGCTATTTATCTAGAAACTTAACCCTAATAAAGTCAAAAGAAAATTAGTCTTAGATGAGGATGAAATCTTCTTTATAGCACAAAACAATAGCTGAAAATATAGGAGACAACTCCTTATGACATACTGTGATCAATGTTTTAGCTTATTATATTTTAAGGTAAAAGAAACAACCATTCATGTTTAAAGTCAAAGCCTTCAGATAAAAAATTCTCCTGAAGACTTTAATATTTACATATGAATTCATTTTTTGATTAACAGAAAAACTTACAGAAACACACTTACTGTTTAAGAGTCTAAATTTTGGATCTTTAAACGAAATTAAATTAGAAGCACAACTAGTGTGTATGTTGAGAGGGAGAAGAGAAGAGAATTTTCTAGTAAGAGAACTCATGGTTTTTATGCATTTTAAAAGGAGGCAATAAACTCAAGAGTAGAGTCACAGCTCTGGGTGCCAATTATGTAAATAGGACATTCCTGGTATATGAGAAGTGTTTAAAGACAAACTAGAAAAACTTCCCTAAGAATAAATTAGTATATAGCATGAAGATAGGCTGTGTTTGTTTATACACTGGTCTTTATTTAGGGCTTTGTTAGAAAACCAAACTATAAATATAAATAATAAAATATGTGTATGTGTGTGTTAAGTTGGAAAGACAGTTATATTGCCCATGTTGTATACTAATAGTATAGATATTTACTGGGATACTATAAGGAAATTTCTGAACTTATTGAATATTTGCTCAAGCATCTACTACCCTTTGTATTTTCCCATTTCTCATTCTGGTCTTGATAAAATGGAGCTCTTTTTAAGAAATACAACTGTAGAATATCTCTTTAGCAAAGAAAGCCTATAACACCAACCCATTCCTACTGAAGAATTGATGAAGTCCCAAGATAATAATAAATAAAGATCTTCCTGAAGATTCCAGTAAGCAATTATATATCCAGGTTTATTTTTAAAAATCAACAATCAGGGCTGGGAATATGGACTAGTGGCAAGAGTTCTTGCCTCATATACATGAAGCCCTGGGTTCAATTCCTCAGCACCACATATATAGAAAAGGCCAGAAGAGGCACTGTGGCTCAAGTGGCAGAGTGCTAGCCTTGAGCAAAAAGAAGCCCAGGACAGTGCTCAGGCCCCAAGTTCAAGCGCCAGGACAAGCAAAAATTAAAAATAAAAAAATAAAAAAATAAATAATTAACATGCCACTTTAGGCTTTTTCTGAGTAGTTTTATTGGAGACAAACAGTCTCACAAACATTCATGCTCAGGCAGTATTGGAACAGTGTTCCTCAGATCTCATCCTCCTAAGTAGCTAGGATTACAGGTGTGAGCCACCAAGGCTTAGCCTTAAACTAGAATTTATTATTATTATTATTATTATTATTATTATTATTATTATTATTATTTGCCAGTCCTGGGGCTTGGACTCAGGGCCTGAGCACTGTCCCTGGCTTCTTTTTGCTCAAGACTAGCACTCCACCACTTGAGCCACAGCGCCACTTCTGGCTTTTTCTGTTTATGTGGTGCTGAGGAATCGAACCCAGGGCTTCTAGGCAAGCACTGTACTGCTAAGCCACATCCCCAACCCTTAAACTGTAACTTGGGCTGGGAATATGGCCTAGTGGTAAAGTGCTTGCCTCGTATACATGAAGCCCTGGGTTTGATTCCTCAGCACTACATACATAGAAAAAGCCAGAAGGGGCACTGTGGCTCAAAAGGTAGAGTGCTAGCCTTGAGCCAAAAGACAGTGCCCAGTGGGACAGTGCCCAGGCCCGGAGTCCAAGCCCCAGGACTGGTAAAAATCAAAACAAAACAAAACTGTAATTTTTAAAAATTGTTTTCCAATGAACTCTTAAATATTACAATTAGGTAGCAATAAAGACACGGCAATTGGGAAAAATAGCTTCAACAATTAATAAAAGTAAGGAATCTTGCAGAGCAAGAGAAACCATTCCTATAGTAATCATGAAAAGAAAAAGGCAACCTAAAGTGATAGGTTTCTCTTTTCAACAGTGCTACCTAAGAAAGCAGAAAAGAAGGACGTCTGTCACTGCACTTATTAGAAATGACCCAGAAAAAAGTTATGTTAATGAATCAGGTGAATGAATTACCTTCTTACACACTGAGATTATGCTTTTGAGATAACACATACCCATACACAAAAAATTCCATCTTTCCCTAAACGTATCAGTTACTTTTTGTTATTTTCAGTCCTAATAAAGACCAACAGAATTTTCAAAATGATTGGGTTTAAAAAGAATTGGGTTGTCAGAAATGTTCCTTCCTGGTAACTCTAAGGATTTCTGAATATACTGCTGAATTCAGTACATAGGATAGAATAGTGAGGAAATTTATGAAGAGGCTCCTGCCAACAACACTTGTACAATAAAAACATTAAACATTTAGGAGAAAACTATACCTATACCTGCAGAGTTGTCATGACGTGAGGAACCAGAAAATTTCTTTAGGGTACATAATTTAAGATACTAATTACAGCTGGTTTACAACATATTTGTAGGTATTGCTGTTGTACTGGTTTACCATTCATCCTTTGTCTCACCATTTTGAAGTTCCTTTTCCCTTCCTTATTTCAGATAAATGTATATACAATACCCAAGGTACTAAAATCAAATACAGTGACAACTAGAGGGATGGGTGGCTGGGGAAGAGGGAAGATGGGAGAAAAATGAGGAAGGAGGTAGAAAATTTGACGAGAAAATGTACTCATTACTTTATGTCTATAACTGTAACCCCTCTGTACATCACCTTGTCAACAAGCTTTAATTTTCAAAAAGACTAAAAATATAAAATATTTTAAATAACAGGTTTTGTAATCAGAATAACCAATTTATAGTATCCTCTTTTCTCTATATTTAAACATAAATATATATTAAACAATGTATAATCTAAAAAAAGATATTACTGAACTTCTGTGTGTGTGTGTATGTGCGTGCATACCCATCATGGGACTTGAACTCAGGACCTGAGCACTGTCCCAGCGCTTCTTTTGCTCATGGCTAGCATTCTATCACTTGGCCTATAGCTCTATTTCCAGCTTTTTTGGTAGTTTATTGGAGATAAGAGTCTCACAGGCTTTCCTGCTCAAGCTGGCTTCAAACTGAAAACTTTAGATCTCAGCCTCCTGAATAGCTAGGATTATAGGCATGAGCCACTCACTGGTGCCCAGCTAACTATAGAATCTTTTTTGAAAGTGTTTACTAAGGTTATTGAATAGGTACTAAGGTTATTAAATAGGTGCTGATGTGATAACTAAGATAATATTTCTCATTCAATAATGTTGATATTGTACTAGACATCCTTAATATTAAATGGCTCAAATGTCCTGTTCTAGGTTAGGTTTACTCTAGAAGTCTTCATTTTGCAAGATGTAAGTCATATGTGCAAGAGTTCAAATATATAACTCACGTAATTAAGAAACTAATGTGAAGCAACAACCACCACAAACCCCTACAAGAAACTGCATGTCTCTTGCAATACATTAAAAAGGTTTAAAAAGAAGGGTGTTGGGATACTGATGGGTATTGCATTGAATTTGTAGATAGCCTTTGGTAGAATTGCTATTTTCATAATGTTAATTCTCCCAATCCAGGAGCATGGGAGGTTTTTCCTCTTCCTTAGTTCTCTTTAATTTCCTTTTTCAGTTTTTAAAGTTTTCATCATAGAGGTCTTTCACTTCTTTGGTTAAGTTTATTCCTAGTTTTTTGTTTTTTGGGTTTTTTTTTTAAGGCTATCACAAAAGGAGTCACTTTCCTGATTTCAGCCTCACTCTTCTCATTGTTAGCATACAGAAAAGCCATTGATTTTTTGAGAATTAATTTTATACCCTGCTAGTTTGTCAATGTTTTGGATCCGTTCAAATAACTTTGGAGAGGAGTCTATGAAGTTCTTTAAATACAGGATCATGTCATTTGCAAAGAGAGAGTGTGTTAGTTTTCCTGTATGGATTCCCTTTATATTTGCATATTGCCATACTGCTCTAGCTAGCAATTCTAGTACTATACTGAAGAGGAGTGGAGAGAGCGGACATCCTTGTCTTGTTCCTGATTTTAAAGGAAATGGCTTGAACTTGTCACGGAAGCATAATGCTAGCTGTAGGTTTGTCATACACAGCCTTTATTATATTCAAGAATGTTCCATGGATTCCTAGTTTCTCCAGAGATTTCATCATAAATGGGTGTTGAATCATGTAATCATATAAAAAGCTTTTTCTGCATCTATGGAGAGAATCATGTCCTTGGTTCTTGTCCGTGGTCCTATTGATGTGATGAATTACATTGACTTGCATATATTGATTGAACCAGCTTGCATTCCGGAATTAATCCTGTTTGGTGGTATGTATAATTTTGTTGATGAGTTGTTGAAGCCAACTGGCCAGAATTTTGTTGAGAAGTTTTGCATCGATGTTCATCAAAGAAATGGGTCTACAGTTCTCTTTCTTTGATAGGATCCTGTCTGGCTTTGGGATGAGGGTGACTCTGGCTTCATAAAATGAGTTTGATAGTGAACTTTCACTTTCAATATCACTGAAGAGTTTGAGGAGTGCTGGCAGGAATATGGCCGAAAGAGAACGATACTACACTGTTGATGAGTTTCCTCAAAAGACTAATCATAGAGCTCCCCAATGACCCAGCAACCCCACTTTTGGGCATTTACCCAAAGGATCACAAACAAGGCCATATGAAAGCTACCAGCACAACGATGTTCATTACAGCATTATTTACCATAGCTAAAATATGAAACCAACCCAGATGCCCCTCAGTAGAAGAATCGATCAAGAAAATACAGTATATATATACACAGTAGGATTATATGCTTGCATCAGACAGAATGACATCATCCCAAACATAAGGAAATGGAAAGATTTGGGGGGAAAATCATATTAAGTAAGTGAGTCTGACCCAAAGAAGCAAAGATTCCATGGTTTCCCTCGTTGGTAATAATTAGTAGGGAAATAATTAAGTCTAGGATAGTCCTAGCAGAGGACTGTAATAGCTCAATAGCTATGTACATATATCATATAAGGTAAAGCTGAGCAAAATGAAAACAAGAAGTATTTCATTATTGCTATTATTTTTGTTGTACTACGTGGACTTATTTCTTTTTTCTTTTGTTTTTCTGTCTTATGGTTTACCCTCTATTGTCACTGTATTTGATTTTGGTACCCTGGGTATTGTATATACATTTATCTGAATTAGGGAAGGGAAAAAAACATCAAAGTGGTGAGGCAAAAGGTAAAGGGCAAACCAATGCAAGAGTGACACTCACAAGACAATATGTTGAAAATTAACTGCACAACTCAGAAGTGGAGGATTGGGGAGGAGGGAAGGTAAGAGAAAAATGAGGGAGAGGTAACAAATATGACAAAAAATGTACTCACTTCCTTATATATGTAACTGTAACCCCTCTGTACATTCCCTTGACATTAAAATTAAATTTTAGGAGCTGGGGATATGGCCTAGTGGCAAGAGTGCTTGCCTCGTATACATGAGGCCCCGGGTTCAATTCCCCAGCACCACATATACAGAAAACGGCCAGGGGTGGCGCTGTGGCTCAAGTGGCAGAGTGCTAGCCTTGAGCAAAAAGAAGCCAGGGACAGTGCTCAGGCCCTGAGTCCAAGCCCAAGGACTGGCCAAAAAACAAAAACAAAAACAAAAAAATTAAATTTTAAAAAATACAAAAAAATTAAAAAGTTATAGAAAGGGATACTTTAAAAAAGAATGATCTCAAATCTTCCTTTTTTATGAACTGCCTTAAATGTTAGTATTTTTTCATTTCTCATTGCCTAATTAAAATTTTAACCTCATCAATTTCTAATGTGTTACTATGAAATCAACTTTGAAAAAAAAACTGAATGGTCCTTCAGAGATGAGGAACAAATCAAGGATATATATTCTCACCATTTCCTTGCAACTCTGTACTACAGGTGATAGCCAATGCAATAAAGAAAAGCAATTAGATGCAGCCTACAAGTGTATACAAATGTATTAACTGAAATATAGTAGACTCAAGGGAAATCTCAAATAGTGTAATTCCTTAGAAAGCCCAAATGCAAGGTTAGCAAAATAATACATCAGGAAGAGGGTACTCAAAGGGATCAGGTGGGGAAAGAGGTAGACAAATGAAGAGGAGAAGACAAGAATACACTGTGTATTCTACAAAATTAAGAAGAGTGAGGGTAGGAAAGGTATGGGTGAGAATACTAAAAGGGGTGACACTGATCAAGAAATATGTCCATAAACTGTATTCATAAATTCATAAACTGCTTTGTTAATGGCAACTGCTTTGTAAAACTACTTAAGATAATTTTAAAAAGAAACAAAGGACTGTTTTTGAAGTAAATCATAATTGCATAGATAGTTCAATACAACCTATTTTAAAAGCTACAACTAATAGTTGAATAAAATAATGCTTCAGAATTTAAAGTCAATACAAAAAATCATTTTTTGTATAAACGACAAGAAGTTGAAATAAAAGGTACTTTAGAAAGTGGCACAAAAAATGAAATGGATACAGATTTTTTTTTTGGATACAGATTTTTTTTACTGTGCAAGATCAACATGCTGAAAACATATATATTGCTGAGATGTTATAATAAATTGAGAGAGATACAGTTTCCATTAATTGGAAAATTCAATGCTGTTAAGAATTCAATTTCCCTCAAATTGATGTATAGATTCAAAGTAGTTTCAAATTCCAAAAATGCACTTGTACAAAATTGGTAGAATGATTTTAAATATTCATATGAAAATGAAAGAAATACAGACTAGCCAAAACAGAAAAAAGAACAAAGTAGGGAAATATATACCACTTGATTTCATGAATTGTTATAAACCTAATCAGTGGTATTGGTGGAAGTACACACAGGCCACTCGAACAGATTATGTATTTACCTAAGAGAAACATAGGATACTGTTGCTATCCATGAGAAAAAAAGGCATGTAAAGACTTACACACAAATGTTCACAGCAGCTTTAGCTGTAATAGTCCCAAACTAGAAACAACCCACAGCTTATCACAAATTGAAAGTGCAAATACATTATAGCCATATGATGGGATATTACTCGGCAATAAAAAATAAACTAATGGCAAGTGCAAGAATGTGGATGTATCTCAAAATATTATATTGAGTGAAAAGGGGGAAAGAGAGAGGAGAGAAGAGAAAGAAAGAAGTTGTATCATTCCATTTATGCAAGTACGAATGATGCAAAGTCATCTATAATGGCACAAATTAGGGCACTAGAAGAAAAACAGTAAGGGGAAAAGGGTAATTTCAAGGAGCGCAAGTTAACTACTTTAGAATGATACATGTTTATTTTCTTGGTTATTGTGATCGTTTTCATTAGTATACACTTATCAAAATTTATCAAATTGTATATTTCGTGTACAGTTTCCTGTACATAAATTATACCCCCCAATAAACTGGCTAAAGTTTTAATGGCAAAAATTATTACCTGAAAGAAAAATCTATGTAACTCTAAATATACTCAAAAAAATTAAACATTACTTTGTTTTGGTTAAAGTCAACTATATATAGGCAAGAATATTAAAAGTCAGGATTTTTAAGATAAAAGCTGAATGACTTCTTCAGAAATATGAAAAAGTCAATAAAATTATTACTTCATACCTACTATATTTTTGACATACTGATAGTTATTAGTAGGTTTCTGTTAAGATTGTGAACCAATGAGTGCTTAATATAAATACATTAAGATGAATCATACCTTGATTTGTGCAAAGGGTCTTTCATAACCTCCAACATAGAGAAGACCAACATTCTGAGGAAGTAACCTACATGGGAGGAAAAAAAAAGGCATTTTTATAAAATGCTATACTTTTACTGTACAGCTGTTAATAAAAAAATCTATAATATATACTGGAAAAATGTGAATATCTAGATAATTATTTCTTCTTACTAACCCCCAGAATTGAGGACTGAATGCTTCAGGGCCTTATGCATACTATCCAAGTTCTCTATGGCTCAGTTTTAACTCCATCCCTTTTTAAATTTTTCATTTTGAGAGAAAGTCGCACTATGCAGCAGCCCAGGCTGTCCTTGAAATTGTTTTTCTCCTGCCTCAAACTCATAAGTACATGGGATTACAGTCATGCACCACCTCACTTGGCTCTCTGTAATGATTACTGTATTTTGCACTATGTTATAAGTACCAGAAAAGGAGTAACTCATATTTCAAAAAATATTGAGTAAATTCTTAAAGAAAACTTAAGACTGTTCTACATCCTAACATACTAGTATCTATGGAAAAGTACTATATATATAAAAATTAATGAAACACTCTATATCTATACTCTGCACTATAAAGTAATATAAACCTGAATTATTCAGTCTTAAAAATCCAAGAGAAAAACCTGACACATAAATAACCCTAACAAAAGTGGTTTGTAGTAAGTGTATAATAGAATCTACTTGCCACTAGACAGTTACAAAAGAGGTACTTAATATGCAAGGATCTGTTAACAGTTTGAACTGATGGAATTTGGACTTAGCTGGAAAGAGTAGGTAACACAAGGATAAATTTCAGGGGCTGGGAATATGGCCTAGTGGCAAGAGTGCTTGACTCGTATACATGGAAGCCCTGGGTTTGATTCCTCAGCACCATATATATATGTATATATATACGTATATATACATATATATACGTATGTATATATACACATACGTATATATACACACACACACATATATACATATATATATATATACGACCAGAAGTGCCGCTGGGGCTCAAGTGGCAGAGCGCTAGCCTTGAGGAAAAAGAAGCCAGGGACAGTGCTCAGACCCTGAGTCCAAGGCCCAGGACTTCCCTCCCCGTACCCCCCACCCCACAAAGGATAACTTTTAGCAAAGTCGTAAGGACAAAGAATTTGAGACAAGAATGTCTGAAGTAAGAAATAATTAAGTTGAAGATGAGATCCAAAGTTTCAAATGGCTCATGAAGAATTTCAAATATCATACTGTATACTTTATTTTGTAAGCAATTTAGAATTAAAAGCCAGCCTGGGTAGGAAAGTCCATGAGGCTCATCTCCAATTAGCCACTAAAAAACAAACAGGAAATGATGCTATGGCTCATAAATATCAAACCATATAGAGGATTAAAATTACTTATTTATTTATTTATGGTGCTGGTTCTAGGGCTTAAACTCAGGGCTTAGGCACTGTCCCTGAAGTTTTTCTGTTGTTTCATTTCTATTTTACTAGCGCTCTATCACTGGAGCCACAGTTCCACTTCTGGCTTTTTTTTTTTCTCTAGTGTAAGGGGTAGTTGATTGGAGCTACGATACTCATGCTCCAAAGTAGCTAAGATTATAGGTGTGAGACACAGGCAGATAATTTTTTTTAAGATCATCTTCCTACATAATTCCTTCCTGTTTTCAATTCTAATAAGTTCATTACTCTTTTTTTTTTTAAGACAAAATCTTACTACATGGCCCAAGCTAGCCTTGAATTCATGATCTTCCATCTCCATCTTTCAAATACTGGGATTACAGGCATGAGCCTTTAAATGGTATATTATTTTTGCCTGCATTGAATGGATGAAGAAATGCCACCTTTAGAACTGTTTGTAGAATGTATAGACAGAAAAGTGGCTGTGGTACAAACTATGTGAAAGATGTAGTCTTGTGTTTATTTAAGCTGCATTAAATACACACATACTATACCTATTTATATATGTGTATGTAATTATTTTATCATAAATCATATTCTAATGGACATTGTAAATAAATGAACACCATTTCAGTCTTAACACAAAGTAAAGGGGATAAAATGAACATATGCCCTTCTTAGAACTTCTAGTTGAGACAGTTCTCAGAATCTAGATAAAGTTAATGGCCTTTTATGACAGGTAAGGGAACTCTAAGAATCTCTGTAATAGACATAAATTCAGTTGCAAAATCCGAGAATCCATTCTCACTAACATAAACAACCACGAACTGAAAAGAATCAAATGGAAAACTCTCAGTGTGCCACCTTAACCCAGTCACAAAAAAATGAGAATACTTGGATTATCATAAACATCTTGTAAAAACTCAATCAGTAACTTCAACCTCCTACTTTAACAATTCTAGGATGATACACATTCATTTATACATTAGCGTTTCTGAAATTGTGATGCTTCTGGTACTCAATGGTTTCTTACTATTTTTATAACTATATTAGTATATTATTTACCACTACATTAGTAATGATTAGGACGTCATAATATATTATTTATCACTATATTAGTATTAGTTGTGAGATTATTGTGTGATTATCCTCCATAGACTTAGATTAATAGAACCAAGAAAACACACACTCAAAAACAACTTAGATTCTATGAAATTAGATCTCTTCTGCAAACATCCTCTGACCCATCTACTCTATGAGAACCTTTAAAGTGAGCTTTAACAGAATGTTAATAGCAAATGAACATTACTAAAGTGAACCAATGTAGCAAACTCTTTTTTACATTTGGGATGTAAGTGATGACTTGTAGAAACATTTAATAAACTGTTGAAGGTTTCATTTGTTGAAGGGCATTTGTTTCCTGACTTCAAGTAGGAAAAGTAGGAAATAACCCCAAAATTCAATAATGAAATGAAGGCTTTGTCAGTCAACTTTTGAAAAATAAGAAATTATTCTAATAAAACTTCAAACCACTGCTGTTATAAAAAGTTTACTGTTAGTTATATATAGCAGTGGTAATTTATTTCCTCTATAACAAATGTTCACAGAAAGCTTGGTAAACTAACTCCCTTAAGAAGTAAGAATAGTCACTGTTCATACAAATAGATGCTAGAAAAGGAAGAGACTAAAAGTTGGCTGACATTTAAAACTCAATATGCCTCTAACTACCATGCATATGCATTTCAGGAAGCCTGCCAATATACTATTTAGTGTGCCCTCTTCCTGTAACCTGCATATCTAATAACCACATTTCCTAAGCAAATTTCTTAAAGGTACCAGTTAAATAACATATATATGTTTACTTTAAAAATACTGTTCTTTCTTATTTACTCACCTATTATTTCTTACCACTTATTACGTTACTACCTTCATTTGAGTAGGTTTAAATATGTACCATAATTTAAAGGCCTGCTAAATGTAAGATAATTGATACTTTAGGAACATAAATTACCATTTTTAAAGACTTTTTAAATGTCTTTATCTTTCAAAAATTATTTTGCCAAATTGTATACATAATTATTATTTCCAAGCAACAGGCAGCATTTTACCAAGATAAAAAGCCTGTACACAATATAGCAATCACACATTTTATATCCCGAGTACATCATTAATTCAGCACTCACAGACATATTTACACATATATTTTAAGACAGAAACCCTGAGTCATTTAAAGCAAGCTAACTTTTGCTTTTAAGGTAGTTGAACATTTTCCATAGCATTTATAAAAAAAAAAAAAAAGTTTAACAACCTCTGAAGTTTTTGCTTGCAACTAAACTTCCATTAAAATTGCTACTAAATGGAATATTATGGGAAAGAAGTGATAAAAAGGTATTACAGAAAGAAAATCTACTACCGCTTTTGAAAGAGCAAACAGGCAAGAAAATGAATGTTTACTATGATTTTAATTTCTAAAATGATAATAAGAACCTATCCTGGAATGAAAGCCCATTGTTCTAGAATACTCTACCTAAAAGTAGTATCTGTCAAGTAATAAGATAAAGATTATTTAAGTGAATTTCACTCATCATATATACTGATTCTGCAGGCACAAAAATTGCTTCAAGAGAAAATTTAACTGACTAATACCATTACATCATCTCCTATTTTGTGTGTGTATGTGAGTGACACTGGGGATTTTAACTCAGGACCAAAAAGCCTAAGCTTTCTAGGCAGATGTTCTACCACTGAAACCACATTCTAACCTATAGTTATTTCAAATTAAAATATAAGAGAAATGGAATTTTTGTTAAAGATAAATAGCTCCAAATTAACTGTTGTGCCTACAGCTGTAACTACAGTACCATCAGACAGACACACATACAGATACACATACACACACACACACACACACACACACACACACATTGGTGTCAGTCCTGGAGGTTGACCTGGGCACTGTCCCAGAGCTTTCTTTTTTATTTTTTGTCCTGGTCCTAGGGCTTGCAGTCAGGCATGGGCACTGTCTTTGAGCCACAACTCTTCTTCTGGCTTTTTTGGTAGTTAATTAATACAAGAGTCTCACAAGCTTTCCTGACTGGCCTGGCTTTGAATCACAATTCTCAGATCAGCATCCCGGATTAAAAGCATCAGCCACCAGCAACCAGTTATCTCAGAGCTTTTAAGCCCAATGCTAGTGCTCTACCACATGGCCACAGCTCCACACCCAGCTTTTTGGTGGTTAATTGAAAATAAGAGTCTCACAGACTTTCCTGCATGAGTTGGCTTCAAACTGCAACCCTGACCAGCCTCCTGAGTCACCAGCACCTGGCCTATCAAACCATTTGAAACAACATACAGTATCTTTGATCATGACTCAGAAAAATTCCACTTCTTCATAGCAACTTATCAAAGACCAGATTACATCCAATGTATCTATCACAAAGTAACAACAACACAACCAACAGAAAGCAAGTGTACTTGATACTTGGTGAATAGTATGATTTTGAGTTCAAGTAAGAAATCTCCATGTCTGAAAAGACAAGTATTTCTATACATAAATCAGATAAAAAAAGAAGGGCTGGGGATATAGCCTAGTGGCAAGAGTGCCTGCCTCGGATACCTGAGGCCCTAGGTTCTATTCCCCAGCACCACATATACAGAAAACGGCCAGAAGCGGCACTGTGGCTCAAGTGGCGGAGTGCTAGCCTTGAGCGGGAAGAAGCCAGGGCCAGTGCTCAGGCCCTGAGTCCAAGGCCCAGGACTGGCCAAAAAAAAAGAATACCTCAAATGAAAATTAGAAAATGTCTTAAACTGGATAACAAAGTAACAATTTATCAAAACTGTAGGAAGCAGCTAAATCCAATTTAGAGAGAACTCTATTACCCATTGTCCATCATACACATTGATGAATTCCCTATTCATGTCAAGAATTAGAAAAATTAGAAAATAAGAGAAAAATAAGAAACAAAATGATTATAAGTTCAAGGCCAACCTGGCTTTTATAATATGGCAAGTTCCAGACCAGCCCAAGCTACATAGCAAGATGCTACCTCAAAAAGAAAGACAAAAGTCGATTCAATCTAAGAAAACAGGAAAAGAAATAACAATGATATGGATTTATTTTACTTATTTATTTTTGTCAGTCATGGGGCTTGAACTCTGGGCCTGGATGCTGTCCCTATGCTCTTTAGCTCAAGGCTAGTAGTGCTCTACCACTTTGAACCACAGCACCAATTCCTGAGATGAATTTTTTTTTCTTTTTGGCTAGTCCTGGGGCTTGAACTCAGGGCCTGAGCACTGTCCTTGGCTTCTTTTTTGCTCAAGGCTAGCACTCTACCACTTAAGCCACAGTGCCACTTCTGGCTTTTTCTATATACGTGGTACTGAGGAATCGAACCTAGGGCTTCATGTATACGAGGCAAGCACTCTACCACTAGGCCATATTCCCAGGCCCTGAGATGAAAACTTATGAGATAAAAAACATACACTACTAGAGGGCCAAAGACACTAAAATAATTTCTTATTCTGAAAATTATTAAACCAATCCTAATAAGATGCAAAGATAAAAGGCATAATCAGTAGTAGGAATAAAGGAGCAAGCCTAAAGATATTTGTTATAAATAACAACTGGGGGCTAGGGGTGTGACTCAAATGGTAGAAGTTTTTCTGATATATAAAAAACTCTGGGGTTCTATCCAGCACCACAAAAACAAAGAAATGACCAGAATATTACAAACACTTTTATACAAGCTTCAAAAACCAGAATAGGAAAAAATTATAAGACAAAAATAAAGTACTAAACTGATTCAAGAAAACAGTAGAAAATCTTAGTAGTCTCACTATGTAACATTTTAAAATGATGTCAACAAAGAAAAAAGGTTTACAGGGATTCATAAGCAAATTCCAAAGAGAAAATTCTAATCATATACAAAGGAAGAGATATTTTCTTTTGATAATACCAGCACAACTCTTGATAGATACAAACTTAACAATAAGGTGGGCATGGTAGTACATGCCTATAATCACAGCACTTGGGAGGTAAAGACAAAAGGAATACAAATTCAAAACCAGACTGGTCTACAAAGTGAATTATGGGCTACCTTGAGTTACACAGTGAGATTCTGTCTCAAAACAAAAACAAAACAAAAATCAAACCAAATAAAAACACACAGCATTATTAACAAGTGTCATGAAGGGGCACTTTTACAAAGACCAAAGGAGCATATGAGGAACACAAAATGAAACAATGTACACATCCACAAGAATAGTCAGTCTAGAGCAATGACAATACCAAATGTTGGTGGGGATGAGACACAAAAGAGCTCTGTTTAATCACTGGTTGGAATGTACACAGTAGTGACTGTGAAAGATTGGTGTTATCTTACAAAAGCATTCATTCTAGCAGTCCCACTCCTTGGTATTACCCAGAGGTAAAAACTATGTCCTACAAAAAATCAGTAGTGTTTTTTGTTACTTATCTTGGTTTTGATTTAGAGAAAGGGTCTTCCTGTGTAAACCCCACTATCCTGGAACTTGCTTTGTTGCCCAAATTACTCTGGAGCTCACAAACCTAACCCAGTCTCCTCCCCTGAGTGTGTGCCACATTGCCTGGCTAGGACAGAGTTCTGTCGTTTTAATTTAAACAAAAGCTTTATTTGTAGTTGCTAAAACGTGGGAACAACAAGATAGTTTTCAGTAGGTAAGTGGATACACTCATGCATTTCATGGAAGATTATTCAATACTAAAAAGAAATACGTACTCAAATCAGACATGGAGAAAAATGTCTTGAAAGAAGCTCAATACAAAAGGCCACTGTCCAATGCCAATTAAATGATATTTCGGGAAAGGCAAAAGTAAGGAAACATTAAAAAGAGCAGTGATTGCTAAGAGTATGGGAGGGAGGAATGAATACTCGGAGCATAGATTTTTAGAGAAATGAAGTTAATTCTGTATGACTATATTCTGCAGCTACATGTCATTTATATGTTGTCAAAACTCAGAGAATGTATATCACCAAGAATAAATCATAAACTACATACTTCAGGTGCTGCCACATTAATGCACAATCATTGACAAATGCACCATATAGGAGAGGATCCAACAGTGGAGGAGGCTGGGGGCACAGACAGTATACAGACATTCTGTCTTCCATTCAGTTTTTGCTGTAAACCTAAGCCCATTCTAAAATATATAGTCTATTTTTAAAAAGAAACACATATACTACCAAGTCACAAAAAGAGACAGGGGAAACTTTTAAAAGAAGCCATTGAGGGCTGGGGATATGGCCTAGTGGCAAGAGAGCTTAGCTTGCCTCGTATACATGAGGCCCTGGGTTCGATTCCCCAGCACCACATATACAGAAAACTGCCAGAAGTGGCGCTGTGGCTCAAGTGGCAGAGTGTTAGCCTTGAGCAAAAGGAAGCCAGGGACAGTGCTCAGGCCCTGAGTCCACGGCCCAGGACTGGCCAAAAAAAAAAAAAAAAGAAGCCATTGAAAAGAAGCAGTCCACTATATGTTTCTAACTCTATGTGACATTCTGGAAAAGGCAACTGGCAACTTTATCAAAGATCTGTTATTGCCAGGAAGAGAGAAAGAGACAAATATGGGGCGAAGAGGGAATTTGTAAGGCAGCAAAACTTATTCTGTACCAGCCAGATGCCAGTGGCTTCATGCCTGAATCCTAGCTACTCAGAAGGCTAAAATATGAGCACAGTTCAAAGAGAATTCAGGCAGAAAAGTCTGTGGAACTACTATTTCCAATTAACCACCAACAACCCTGAGGTGGAGCTATGACTTAGGTGATAGAGTGCTGGCATGAGAAAAACAGCTCAGGGACAGCACCTAGGGCTTGAGTTCAAGCCCTAGAACTGGCACACACATAAAAAATATTCTGTATTACATTGTAATAGTGGATATAACTTATATATTATGTATTTGTCCAAATAACAACACAAAGGACTAACTTCAAAGGAAACTAGACTTCAATATTGCTTCAAAAACAAATATTAACAAGTGCACTACTACTAAGGCAAGACATTATTACAGAAACCATATGCTGAGGAAGAAAATGTTCCCCTTCCTGTAAAACTAAAAAAGAAATTGTAAATAATAAAGTCATTAAAATTTTAACTTGACTATTTAAGAAAAGAAGTACATAGGCCAAATGATGAGAAAACAAGTGAAAAAAGAATAATAATCTTAAAAACCAATACAATTCACAAGTAGAGTGTTGTGGTATGCACTTTTCATACCAGCACTCAGGAAGCTGAGAACAGAAGATGGAGAGTTTGACATTATCCTGGAATATAGAAGTGAGACATTGTTTCAAATGAATAAATAAATAAGTAATAACAATTAAAAAGAAATGTCACTGTAACTTAGCAGATATTCCAAACAAGGGAAACCAGTTTCTTCCTATCAAAAGCAACATGACCACAATTTGTGATAATATTTTGTAATTACTGCTGGGTTGTTGTTTTTTCTTATTTATTGTCAAAGTGATGTGCACAGAGGTTACAGTTTCCCACATTAGGCCTTAGGTACATTCCTTGTACTGTTTGTTACCTACTCCCTCATTCCCCCTCCCCCTTTACTGCTCCCCCCATGAGTTGTTCAGTTGGTATACACCAAATGGTTTTGCAAGTATTGCTTTTGGAGTCATTTGTCTTTTTATCCTTTGTATCTCGATTTTGATATTCCCTTTCACTTCCCTAGTTCTAATACCAGTATATAATACAGTATCCAGTGTACTCAGATGACATACAGTGATAGTGCAGGTACAACAACAGGAAGGGGATACAAGACAATCATCAACAATAGAAGCTATGGTTTCACATGGCATGGTGAAAGTGATTACAAGAGTGATATAACACTCGTTTCCATAGCATGGAGTTCATTTCACTTATCATCTTATGCATTCATAAGGGCATAGCTATTAGGCTCTTGTGATCCTCTGCTGTGACAAAGTAGACCTGTGCTAATTATTCCCTATGAGGGAGACCATAGAGTCCATATTTCTTTGGGTCTGGCTCACTTCACTTAGCGTAATTTTTTCCAAATCCTTCCATTTCCTTACAAATGGAGCAATGTCATTCTTTCTGATAGAGGCATAAAATTCCATTATGTATATGAGCCACAGTTTCCTGATCCATTCATCTACTGACGAGCATCTGGGTTGGTTCCATATTCTAGCTATGACAAATTGTGCTGCAATGAACATTGTTGTGTTGGTGGCTTTAGTGTGCTCTTGTTTGTGGTCTTTTGGGTAGATGCCCAAAAATGGGGCTGCTGGGTCATAGGGGAGCTCTATGTTTAGCCTTTTGAGGAATCTCCATACCACTTTCCAAAGTGACTGAACCAGTTTACATTCCCACCAACAATGAAGTAGGGTTCCCTTTTGGCCACACCCCCTCCAACATTTGTTATTATTAGTTTTCTTGATAAAGGACATTCTTACTTGGGTGAGGTGAAATCTCAATGTTGTTTTGATTTGCATTTCTTTTATGGCCAGTGATGTAGAGCACTTTTTCATATGTCTCTTGGCCATTCTCTTTTCCTCATCAAAGAAGTCTCTTTTTAAGTCTTTAGCCCATTTGTTGAGGGGGCTGTTCATTCTTTGCTGTTTTGTTTTGGAGAGATTTAGATTTTTTAGTTCTGCATATATTTTAGATATGAGGCCTTTGTCCATTGTATGGCCAGTAAAGATCTTTTCCCAATCTGTGGACTTTGTTTATCTTGCGAGCTATGACCTTTGCCCTGAGGAAGCTCTGCAGTTTGATGCAGTCCCACTTGTCTATCTTTTCCTTGATTTGTAGCATTTCTGGGCCTTTATTAAGGAAGTTTCGTCCTGTGCCAAAGAGCCCAAATGTTTCTCCTACTCCTTTAGTGTTTTCAGGATATCTGTTTTATTTTGAGGTCTTTGATCCATTTGCAACTGATTTTGGTGCAGGGTGATACAGAAGGATCTACTTTTAGTTGCAGGTGTTTAACTACTTTTGCCAGCATCATTTGTTAAAGAGGCTATCTATCTTCCATCCTATTCTTTTAGCTCCTTTATCAAAGACTGAGTAGGCATAGTTCTGCAGGTTCATTTCTGGGTCTTCAGTTCTGTTCCATTGGGCTTCAGGCCTGTTCCTGGCCCAATACCAAGCTGTTTTCATTACTATAGCTTTATAATACAGCCTGAAGTTTGGTATTATAATTCCTCCAGCACTGTTCTTTCTGCTTAGGATTGTTTTTGCTATTCTAGGTCTTTTATTGTTCCATATGAATTTCTGGATTGCTTCTTCTATTTCATTAAAAATGGTGTTGGGATATTAATGGGTATTGCATTGAATTTGTAGATAGCCTTTGGCAATATTGCCATTTTGACTATATTAATCCTCCCAATCCAGGAGCATGGGAGGTTTTTCCATTTCCTTAGTTCTGCCTTAATTTCATTTTTCATGTTTTTAAAATTCTCATCAAAGAGGTCTTTCACTTCTTTGGTTAAGGTTATTCCTAGATATTTTATGTTTTTTGAGGCTATTGCAAAAGGAGTTGCTTTCCTGATTTCGGCCTCGGTCTTCGGGTCATTAGCATATAGAAAGGCCGTTGATTTTTGAGGGCTTATTTTATATCCTGCTATTTTGCCAAAGTTTTGGATCAGCTCTAGTAGCTTGGGAATAGAGTCTATGGGGTTCTTTAGGTATAGGATCATGTCATCTGCGAAGAGAGAAAGTTTAACTTCATCTTTTCCTATTTGGATCCCCTTTATGTTTTCTTCTTGCCTAATTGCTCTGGCTAGCAATTCTAGTACTACGTTGAAGAGAAGGGGAGAGAGCGGACATCCCTGTCTTGTTCCTGATTTTTTTTTTTTTTTTAGAAACATAGAGGTTTTATTTACCTAAACCAAACCCAAGTGATACAGATACTATAAAGCAACTTCCCCCCCCCAAAATGTCTTATCTACAAGATTATTTACATATTTAGGGTTCATATCATAAGACACAGCTGCCTAGATGTAGAATGGACAGCCTGGCAGTACACTTGGAAGAGGACCACTGCGGCATTTTCTAGTTGGTGACATGAACACGATGAGGAAGTTCCTGATTTTAAAGGGAATGGTGTTAGCTTTTCACCATTTAGAATTATGCTTGCTGTTGGTTTGTCATAGACTGCCTTTATTATACTGACGAGTGTTCCCTGGAATCCCAGTTTTTCAAAGGTTTTTTATCATAAATGGGTGCTGGAGTTTATAGAACGCCTTTTCCGCATCTAGCGATATAACCATGTGATTCTTTACCTTGCTCCAGTTGATGTGGTGGATTACATTAATTGACCTGCGTATATTGAACCAACTTTGCATCCCTGGAATAAATTCAGTTGAACATGGTGTATGACTTATTTGATGACCTGTTGAAGTCAATTGGCCAGAATTTTGTTGAGAATTTTTGCATCAATGTTCATCAGGGAAATCGGTCTATAGTTCTTTCTGTGATGAGTCCCTGCCTGGTTTTGGGATGAGGATTATACTGGCTTGATAGAATGCGCTTGATAGTGAACTTTCTCTTTCAATTTCATTGAAGAGTTTGAGAAGTATTGGTATGAGTTCTGTTTGGAAGGTTTTGTAGAATTCTGCTGTGAATCCATCTAGACCTGGGCTTTTCTTGGATGGGAGATCTCTTATTGCTGTTTCTTTTTCAATGCTGGATATGGGTCTGTTTACAAGGTTTAAATTTTCATAGTGGAGTTTGGGGATATGAATTTTTTTCTAGGAAATCATCTGTTTCTTCCAGGTTCTCGAATTTGTTGGCATAAAGGTTTGCAAAGTAGTCCCTTATTGTGTTCTGGATTTTGGTTGTTTCTGTGGTGATGGTACCTGTTTCGTTTCATCTCTGATCTTGTTTATTTGGGTGTGCTGCCTTCCTTTTTTAGTCAGGTTTCCTAGTTGTCTATCTTGTTAATTTTTTCAAAGAACCAACTCTTCATTTTGTTGATTCTTTCGATGGTTTTTGTCTCTAAGTCATTTAATTCTGACTTGATTTTAATTATTTGTTTCCATCTATTGACTTGGGGTTTGGCTTGTTGTTCTCTTTCGAGGAGTTTAAGGTGCTTCCTTAAGTTGTTGAGTTGCTATTTCTCCAGGTGGTTGATGTAGACACTCAGATATAAATTTTCCTGAGTACTGCCTTTGCTGTGTCCCAAAGGAGCTGGTACTTTGTGTACTCATCTTGGTTGAATTCCATAAACACTTGAATTTCTTTTCTAATTTCTTCAATGATCCACTGATGGTTCAGCAGTGTGTTGTTTAGTCTCCATGAATTGTAGGATTTTCCGTGGTGGCAGTTTGAGTTGAGCTGAGTTGAGTTGAGTTGAGTTGAGACCATTGTGGTCTGAGAGAATGCAGGGAATGATTTTGATACTTCTGAATTTGTACAGAGTTTCTTTGTGCCCTAAGATGTGATCTATTTTGGAGAATGTTCCATGTACTGCTGAAAAGAATGTGTATTCTGGTGTTGCTGGATGGAATACTCTGTAGATGTCGGTTAAGTCTAGTTGGTCTATGCAGTTGTTTAGTTCTGTGGTTTCTCTGTTCACTTTTTGGCGTGTTGATCTGTCCAGAGGTGACAGTGGAGTGTTAAAAGTCTCCAACTATCAATGTGTTTGGGTCTATGAGTGTGTATAGAGTCAGTAGTGTTTATTTGATGAAGTTGAGTGCTCCTGTGTTTGGTGTGTAGATATTTAGGATGGTTATATCCTCCTGTAGGAGAGATCCCTTTCTTAGTATGTAGTAACCTTCTTTGTCTCTTCTTACCATTTTAAATTTGCAGTCAATTTTATCTGATACTAGGATTGCAACTCCAGCCGGCTTATGGGGGCCATTTGCTTGGTAGACTTTATTTCAGCCTTTCACTTTTAGAATGTTTGCTTTTGCTGGATAGACGTGTCTCTTGGAGGCAGCAGAAAGATGGATCTTGATTTTTGATCCAACTTATGAGCCTATGTCATTTAAATGGAGAATTAAGTCCATTAATATTGAGAGTTAGGATTGAGAGATGATCATTTTTTCCTTTCATTATAGCTATCTTGTTAAGAGCTGTGTCTTCTCAATTCTTGATCTACTATTCTGTTTTTCTAGTTAGGGTTCATTTCCCTGTCTGTATTGTGATCTTGATTATTTTCCCTGTGTAGTACATCTTTGAGGATTTTCTGTAAAGCTGCTTTGGTGGAGATATATTGTTTCAGTTTTTCCTTACTGTGGAAGACTTTCATTTGACCTTCGGCTATGAATGAGAGTTTAGCTGGGTACAGTATTCTAGGTTGATAGTTATTTTTATTTAGGGTTTGGCATAACTCATTCCAGGCTCTCCTTGCTTTCATGCACTCTGCTGAGAAGTCTGGGGTGATTCTGATTGGTTTTCATTTATATGTGATTATTTTCATCTCCCTAACAGCTTTAAGGATTCTTTCCTTGGACTCTATTGATCCTGTTTTGATCACAATGTGTCGGTGGGATGTCCTATTCTTGTCTGGTCGATTTGGGGTTCTAAATGCTTCTTTTATCTGGATAGGCCTATCCTTCTGGACATCTGGGGAGTTCTCAGCTAATATTCTGTTAAATAAGTTGCCTATTCCATTGAATTCTTTCTCTAGGTTTTCCTTGGTACCTCTTAGCCTTAAATTGGGCTTCCTGATTGTATCTTGGAGATCCTGGAGTGATCTGTTTTCCCAATTAGATTGGTTTTGTATTGTTTTTTTATCTTTCTCCATAGGTTCTAGGGAATTTTCTGTTCCTGAGATTCGATTCTCCACTTCATCTAGTGTGTACTGTAGGCTAGCTCTTGATTTCAAATCTCTTTTCCTTCTGACTGGTCTTTCTTGATGATTTCCATGTCTTTGCTATAATTTTGTCTTAGGACCTGCATGGAATTCTTTACTTCATTAATTTGGTTCTGAGTGATGTCTCTCAAATCTTTTAGCTGGGTAGCTATCTTTTCATTGGACTCTTGAAGTTCATTTATCTTGAAATTCATTTGAAGTTTGTATTTGTGGAGGCCATGAAATTCTCTATTAATTTTTGGTTTGCCTCCCCGCTCTCTAGAATAGTTGACTGAAGAGATTCAAACTTTTCATTTAATATTTTTATCAGTAGACTTTGTAGAGCATTTTGAGGTTCTCTTCTAGTTCTTTGATTGACTGCTCTGCTTCCTGCTTGTTTTGAGTGGGAAATGAGACTCCATTGTTTGCCATCTTTCTTGTGCCTCTTCTGCCCATATGGATTGGGAATGCCAATCTACAAGCACGCTTTCTCTGCGATTTCGGCCCATCCGTGCTCAGCCTGCGATCCATGTCTGTCTGCCACGGTCTGGAGGATTTCTTCCTGGTTGCCGCTGTGTGCTTTAGGTGCAGGGAATGCCAGGCACTGTGCTGGCAAGGGCACTGGCGTGGCGGTGAGATGACACCCAGGGCTCAAATCTGTTTTCAGTCCAGGAAAGTCGATTTTTCCTTTCTGGCCAGAATGCCTATACTGTTACAACTTAATTGGGCTGTCTTTCTAGGAGTTAAAAGTTTCTCTAGAGTGGTAAAACTGGGATGTCGGAGGGAGCTTAGCTGGGGCTCGGCTGCTCCTCTGCCATCTTCCCAGAAGTCCTACTGCCGGTTTTAAGGTAAGTTTACTGGCTTATATTTGCCATCTTCAGCAATCTGGAGGTTGTTGCTACACCCATGGTTAACACAGCAAAAGAAAACATTTGGCTTTTTTTTTTACTCAAGGATGATGCTAAACAACTTGACCTTCAGCTCCATTTGCAGCTTTTTTTATGGTTAATTATAGATAAACAGTCTTATAGACTCCTGTATGGGCTGGCTTCAAACCATAATCCTCAGATCTCAACATTCTAAATAGCCAAGATTTCAGGTATGTGCCACCAGTGGCCAGCTACAGCAATTTTTTTCTTAAAACAATAACATATCACCATAAAACTGGGTTTTATTACAAAATTAAGTACTTTACCTATGAAGAGAAGAAAAGGAAAAAACATCATATTACAATGGCAGGAAAAACACAAGAAAAATTTACTCTTATTTAAGTACTCTTATCCAACAAAGAAATTAACTTTCTCAATTTCCTCTAAAGAATATAAACAATGAAACAGAAGACAAACATATTGGGGAATTTTTAAGCTTTACACTAAGAAGAGTATAGAAATACATTCTATCATTTTTCTTTGTAACAGTGTACCACGTGGGATGTAACTAATATAACTAAGACAAAGAAAGAAATAATGTTAAGGATTTAGGGTGGGGGAAGATATGGTGTTTGTAAGTAAATTTTATGCATATATACATAGTATATACACACACACATATATTCTGTAGAGAATAGGATAAATCATTAGAGTTAATATTAGAGAAAAATGCCAAGTTCATTTCTGTACCAAAAACAAGCTGTTAGAAAATGAAACTAAGAATGATCTGATTTAGGATGAGTAATTTCTAAAAGCTTACTTTTAATCTTAGAATAAATCTAACAAAACAAGAGACTTCATAAGATTATCAAACATTATTCAAAGAAACTTAAGAAAGCCTGTGTTAATCAAAGAGTTTATACAGTATTCATGGACAGGAAATCTGAAAATCTTGTCAAGTGTCTGCAATAGCTTTTCTTCTAATTCTTTAATGTATAAGAGAAAGCAAGGGAGCAAGAATATAAAAGATTCACTAAATAATGAAGTAGAAGACTTGCTCCACTAAATACCAATTTTAATCAAACCTCAGCAAGGAAGATAATGTAGTGTTTGGGATAAGAAAAGCCAGGTAGGTCACTGAGTCTAGTACAGAATCTAGTAGCTAGAGACTAGATTTACAGCAATAGTTGCAGTGCACAGCAGTGCAGAAAAGCCACCATTCTCAATCCTTCTAATAAAATTTGCAGAGAAAACTGAATCATTTTAAAGACAAAGATAGTTCACATATATGAAAATATAAAAATTAAACATATAAAATATTCAAAATTACAACTGGAAAAAATGCAAAGTAAAACAACCCTGAGGTAACATTTCTCACCTACCAGACTGGCAAAATTGAACATGTATGGGCAGCATATTCTGCTGGTAAGGACCGAGAAAAATACGGTTGTTGAAAATGCAAAGAGACAACCTTCTAAAGAGAAGCTTGGCAATATCCAAAAACGTACACATGCACTTAGCTTTTGCCTCACTAATCTTTCTAACAATCTGCCTTGAAAATACACTTCCCAATGCTTAAAAAAAATGAAGAAAATATAAATAAATACACATGCACAAGGCTACTCACTGCAGCAATGTTAGTAATTTCAAAATGTTGGATACAATCTACACTCATAAGTAGCAAAGTGGATAAATTCATGGTGATAAATCCAGAATGGACCCATCTGACGGTACAAAAAAATATTGAGGACAATCTATTTACTGATAAGATGTGGTATATATTTACTGTTATATAGAAAAAGAAAAGCAAATGGGATATGTAGCATGTTATCCTTTGCACGAAGAAAAAGTATATGAAAATATTAATGTATCTGTTCATTACAAGACTAAAAGTAGAAACTAAAGAGACTGGGTACAAATGAGGATAGGGAATGGAATGAGTGAAGAGTGACAGAGCTATGAGAATACCTTTCTGTAGAGTTATGATTTAGAATCAAAATAATATTTTGCACACCAGTGAAACAAAAAGTTAAAATCTGCATGTTTGAAAAGCTCAAAATAAAATAATAAACACAAGTGAATATTATACATAACGTATAGTATTGTGCATTATACATACAGGCATATATGCACATATATGCATGTATATTATGTGTACATTATATATTATATATAAATATACATTATACATATATGTGTATATACATTGCATGTATACATACATGTATAGGTATATACACATAGGTATACACATGTATGTGTGTTTTATGTATATTATACATATATAATTAGGTGTTAGACATGTGCATGTGTATAATACATAATATATAATAAAATTATACATTATTTATATTATATACCCTCTCTAATGTATATTATATTAATATGTATTATACATTATATATTGTATGTTTTATTATATTATACATTAAGAGAGACAGGAATGAAGAATAACTAACTTCAGAAAACAGGCTACAGATAAAAACTTGTACAAAAATATGATTTTGAGTTAGTAAACTTGTTACTCATATCAGTAAGAACTAGTTATTCTGAAGACACATGTTATAGATATCAAGATATCAGCATTTAGTGATGAAATATATCATGGACAATGCCACAGAGGGTTCTTCCTACATAAAGAACAGCAAGAAATGGTAAGGACGAGAGTGAAGATCAAGATGTTCAAGCAGCATCAGCAGACCTTCGTGACTTTTTATATCATCATAGATGGATAAAGACATAAATGTATGTATAGACACTAGTTACTACTGTATATGGTACATTATAGTTCTGATAACAGAGAGAGCCTGGAGTGCCTCCAACAGAAATGACCACACCTAGGATCTAGGTGTTGCTGCTATCATTCATCAATAAAAGAAACCAAGACTCCTTGGTGAAATGGCCATCTGACTGTGGTACCACAAAGTAAAGAAATACAAAACTAATTAAAAACTGACAGAAGTATATAAAAAAAAAACACAAAAGTCAATCTGAAGAAGTTACCAATGATGAAAGTTTAAAAAAAAAGAATATTATTAGAATCCAAGGAATGAAATATTCTCAAATCCATACTAGTATAGATACATATGGAAAGACATAGAGATAATTTTCCCACCCTTTGGTATTTTGTTGCTCTTAATTTAGTTGTTCTAAGGATCAAACCAAAGGCCATGTTAGTGAGTCAAACATCACTTAGCTACATCCCCAGTCCTAAACCTCACCATTTCTGAAATATTCACTGAATTAAATTTATAAAAACAAGAAAGTAATGATCAAGATAAAACACTTTTGAAAGATTTTTAAATTAGAAGATAAAAGTATCGTAAGAAATGTGATATTTGCATAATCTCCATACTTCCCTCTCTTAACACTTCCTTCTCCTAAACACTTAATAATCACAAAGAAAAAAGTAGCAGTATTAAGAGCTGGGCATGGTGATATATACTTGCAACCATGGCGTAACTGGAGGCTCATGGTTTGATGCTAGCCTGCGCAAAGAAGCTAATGAAGCATATCTCAAAAAACAAAAAACTAGGCATGGTAGTGGATATTTGTAATCTTCTGTGCAGGAGGTGGAGGTAAGAAGATTGTGGTGTGAGGCCGTGGCTGAAAGCACCTGACCCAATCTGAAAAAGTGAAGCAAAAAGGCTGGAGGTACTATGTGAAAGTATTTCTTTTTTCTTGCATTTTTCTTTTCTATGGTTTAGCCCTGTTGTCACTGTACCTGATTTTGGTACTCTAGGTACTGTATATACATTTATCTGAATTAGGGAACGGAAGGGGAACATCAAAATGGTGAGACAAAGGACAAAGGGCAAACCAATGCAACAGTAATAGTTATAAGATAATATGTTATAAACTAATGGTACAACTTGGGGGGGGCGGTGAGGAGGAGGGAAGGTAGGAGAAAAATTAGGGAGGAGGTAACAAGTTTGGCAAGAAATGTACTCACTACCTTACCTATGTAACTGTAACCCCTCTGTATATCACCTTGACAATAAAATGAAATTTTTTTTTAAAAGGCTGGAGGTATGACTGAAGACACATGGCTCAAATGTAAAAGTTCTGACTTCAATCCCTTCAACACCCCCCCCCCCAGTACAATACAGTTAAGGCAATTTACAGTGAAAAAACTCAGCAAACCAAGTAATTAAGGTTAACATCATCAGTGCTACAAAATGTATCAACATGCTCCCTTTACCACCACTACCATAGAATAGACTGAAAAGGGTATAAAAAAAGACCCAAATAGGGAACCGTTTGTAAAATATTTGGCCATATCTTCAGAAAGCATCAAGGTCATTGATACAGTTTATATGTGAATTGAGTGTAACCTCCAAAGGTTTGCATGTTAGAGGATAGATCTTCAGTAGGGCAGTGCAGAGAAATAGCGAAATCTTAAAAATGTGTAGCCTGCAGTAAGGCACGTAAACCATTAAGGGTACTGTCCCTGGAAAAGATTAATGCCGGTCTTGTGGGGTGAGCTCTTACAAAACCAAGTTGTCGTAGGCAGAACAAGTATGTCCCCTGAATCCCTCTCTGGATTCATATTTCATGATGTGGTCGCTCCTTCTTACGTATATCCACCCATCCTTTTGGCAACCTGCTATGTTAAAAAGTAGCCAAAAGTCCCTCACCAAAACCAGTAGTGCTAGTGTAATAGTCTAAGGCCACAAAAACCTGTAAAATACATGATACCTCTTTCTTATCTGGTTACATTATAATAAGGTCATGAAAAACATACATACTCAGTACTATCACAAAATGTAACTTGAGATCCTATATTGGGGCCTGGATTAGAAAATGTATACTAGTAAGGAAACTGTAAAATTAATTGATGTCAATAAATATACTATGGTTATACAGATGATGACAATAAGGAAAGCAGTTTAGGATATATACAGAAATATTCTGCAGTACTTAAGAGACTTTTCTCTAAGAATAAAATTATTTTTAAATAAAAACAAAATTACAGAGGCATCTTTAAAAGACTTAAAGGAGCACCAAGTAGAAGAAATATATAATGCATTATATCCTGAGTAGACAGATCCACACCCCAGTTCGGGGCAATTTTCAGGCTTCTGTGAGTGCATGTGTATTGAGACACAGTGCTTTTCTGGATATCATTGCTAATCAACATCTGTTGTTCAAACAAGCACTCACACATATATATGTATATTATACACCAAATGAAAAGGATGAATTCAGAACTCTATTACAAAATCACAATACTAAACTAACAAAAGAAGCCAGACAATTAAAAATTCCCATAATTTGTATACTTGTACACAAGATTTCTAAGTAAACAAAAACACTATGTTTAATGTGCATATATAAGTAGAAAAAGTATAAAGAAAAACAAGGAAGTAAAACAGTTTAGGAGAGTGGCTATCTTTGTTCAGAGAAGAAAACTTGTGATTAGGAAAAAAAGTCTCTAGGAAGATGGCAATTTTCTCTTTCTTGTCCTGAGTAAGAGGTAAGTGGTTGCTGGTTGTATTAAATTTCATTTGCTATATGTTTATTTGTATTTCTTAATATGGAGTATCTTTTCAAATAATACAAAAGAAACAAAAACAACAACAGAATCAACCAACCAGGAAGCATATAGATAGGTTTCTAAACAAGAGGTACAATTTTAATAAATTAACATGTTATAATTTTTTAACTTTTAAAAATTGTTATTAAAAAAGGTAACATACAAGGAGTTACAGTTACATAATTCAGGTAATAAGTATATATTTCTTTTTGGACAAAGTTATCCATCACATTATAATATTATTGCATAATTAGGTAAGAAGTTTAAGATATAAGCTTCTAAGGAATCCAAAAGTCATTAATCCTTTCCTTAATAATAAAGCTGAATATTCCAGGCACCAGTGGCCCACACCTGGTGGTAAAGGGAGCATGTTGATACATTTTATAGCACCGATGATGTTAACCTTAATTACTTGGTTTGCTGAGTTTTTTCACTGTAAATTGCCTTAAATATATTGTACGGGGGGGGGGGGGGGGGTTGAAGGGATTGAAGTCAGAACTTTTACATTTGAGCCATGTGTCTTCAGTCATACCTCCAGCCTTTTTTTTTTTATTTCATTTTATTGTCAAGGTGATATACAGAGGGGTTACAGTTACATAGGTAAGGTAGTGAGTACATTTCTTGCCAAACTTGTTACCTCCTCCCTAATATGCCAGGCACCAGTGGCCCACACCTGTGATCCTAGCTACTCAGGAGGCAATACAAAATATTGCCACAATTTTGAAAAAGAGTACTGATGCATGCAATACGGATGAATCTAATGCTAAAAGAAGCCAGTTACTATCCCCTCAAAAAATGCACATATGGTATGCTTTCATTTATATAAACTTCTAGAAAATGAAAACTAAACAGCAGATGGTTGCCACTAGAGAAGGAACCAGGAATAATGAAGGAAAGCTGGAGGAAGGAAGAAAGGGATTAGAAGGGAGTAGGGTAACTTTTTGGAGTAAGAAATGGTCAACATCTTATCCTAGGAATGAAGATTTTAAATGCAAACACCATTCAAACTGTACACTGCAAACATAGACCATTTATTAAATGTATATACTAACTCAAAAAAGCTATAAAATATAATTTTAATATTCTAATTGTTAAATATATGCACATATATGGAAAATCTGAAAATATTCACAAACTATACAGAGAACTATAGTTATACAAATAATTCTAAATCAATAAATAAAACATTATCTTAAAAAATGAATGCAAGGACTGGGAATGTTGCTTAATGGGTGGAGTGCTTGCCTAGCATGCATGAGACCCTGGGTTCAATTCCTCAGTACCATATAAACAATAAATGAATAAGTAAAAATGTTTAAAAATGAATGCAAAAGTTAAGCATTCACAACAATTAATGCCTACATCAAAAGAGAAGAAAGATCTTACATAATCTAATATACATCTCTAGGAACTAGAAAAAGAGATCCTAATCTGGTAGAGGAAAGGAGGTAATAAATATCGAAGCAGAAATAAACGAAATAAAGACTAAAGAAAAAACGGGAGAAAAAAGGTCAACAAATCTAAGGCGATTTTTTTTCATTTGTTTTGTTTATTTGTGATGCTAGGAATTAAACCCAGGGCTTCGTATGTGCTGGGCAAGCACCCCCTACCACTAACTACATCCCAGCCAGAGTTGATTTTTGAAATGATAAAGTAAAAATAAACAAGAAGAATGAAGACGCAAAATCAGAAACCAAAGAGGAGACATTATAACTGATAGCCAAAGAAATGCATAGGATCATAACAGACTACTATGAAAACTTGCATTCTAATAAATGGGATAACCTAGAAGAAATGGATAAATTCTTGACATATGACCTAGATCAAATCATGAACAGAAAACCCTAACAATCCAATAATGAGATTAATAAAATTTTTCCTGAAAGACAAGGAGGGCTTATTGATAAATTATGATAAATATTTAAAGAAGTGGTACCAATTTGTGGGGTTCAAGACCCCGTTCCCCGCTTCACCTAGGGAGATGTTAAATCCCAAACTGTGAAAGAAACTCGGCTCTACTCCTTCCCCCTGCAGAAGGAGCAAGGTGTGTCTTTATGTCCATATGCTAAGCTGAGGAAAGATACCGAAACCTTCCCCCATCCCCCCTCATGTGTCCCGAGCAGACGCAAGACAGAGATTTCAGAGAGCCAGTTTGGATGGTCCACCAGTCTCAAAGAAGTTTATAACGGTAATGGTGGGCAGGAAGGGGAGGGACTAATTGAATATTAATGATTGGCTAAATGGGCTGTCCCTCAGGGGATGTCACAGAACTTCCTCTATGGGAGGAGACCACAGCCCCCCCAAGGACGGGGTTTCTGGGGTCTCTGCCGCCATGATGGCACACACGTGTTCCCCCCCAGGGGCGGGGGCTTCTCTTTCCGGTTGAAGCCGGAAAGAGGTGGGATGGGCTAAAGCCAGCTGTCCCTCTTAAAGGCACAGCCATCCCCGACACCAATTCTTCTCAAATTTTTCCCAATATTAGAGGAAGGAATATTTCCAAACTATAAAGGCCAGTATTACGTTAATATCAATGAGAAACAATGATATTAAAAGCAGAGAAAACCAAGATTCCTAATTTTTAAAAAACAAGTAAGAAGCCACAACAAAAATACAATACCACTGAATTTAACAATATATATATTTTTTAAAACTACACAAAATAATCAAGTGGGATTTAGGCTGGAGATACAAGAAAGGCTCAACATATGGAAAGCTATGGATATTGATAAACCACAGTTTAAAAACAAGGGACAACATTGATCACATAATAGAACCTGCCAAAAAAAAAAAAAGTAGGGGAGGAGGGATAGAGAAATAGGAATATAATGGAGGGGATGGACTTGTTCAAATATACTGTATGGAGTACAGAATTATCATAATGAAATACCCTTGCATAATTAATGCATGCTAATTCAAGAATAAAGTGAAATTTAACCCTCTCTAAAAGAGATGGCCATCTCATTATGATTCAGAAAAAGCATTCAAAAAAGCTACTTTGCAATAAAAAACTTTAACAAAGCACAGGAATATGTCCCAATGTGCTAATGGACATGTACAATGGGTTTTTCTTTTAAGACAAAGAACAAGGCAAGAATGCTTAACTTTCACCACTTTAACACAGCTCTGAAGGTTTGTGCCAGAGCAATCAGACAAAAGGGGGGGAAAAAGAGATCTAAATAGAAAAAGAAATAGTGATATCATCAATGTTTGTTGATCTTATATACAGAAGACTATAAAGACTCCATCAATAAAGTTAGATCAAATAAACACAGTAAAGTTGTAGGCTGCAAAACCAACAAACAAAAATAAGCTGCCTTTTGACAGTCCACTAACAACAAAACATCCCAAAGAAATCAAGAAAACAATCCCACTTTTTCAAAAATATCAAACACTAATAAATTTAGATAAGGAGATATGGCTTACAGAGTAAAACTTAACAATGGTGAAAGAAACTAAAAAAGTCACAAATAACTATCCCATCCCCACCAATCCTCAAGCTTTCTAGTTTCATGTTCCTATAAGTGCATTATTATGACTATTCACCCATCATTCCTTTCTCCATTCATCTACCTCCTTATCCCCCCATCAGATATGTTTCAGCTTCCAGGTATTCATTTTGTTAAAACTGTCAGTTCTTGGGCTGGGGATATAGCCTAGTGGCAAGAGTGCCTGCCTCGGATACACGAGGCCCTAGGTTCGATTCCCCAGCACGACATATACAGAAAACGGCCAGAAGCGGCGCTGTGGCTCAAGTGGCGGAGTGCTAGCCTTGAGCGGGAAGAAGCCAGGGACAGTGCTCAGGCCCTGAGTCCAAGGCCCAGGACTGGCCAAAAAAAAACAAAAAACAAAAAAAACCTGTCAGTTCTTCAAATGGGTTACAGCATAAAACTCCACGTGTGTGTGTGTGTGTGTGTGTGTGTGTGTGTGTGTGTGTGTGTATTCGTCAGTTTGATCATGCACATATTCATATGGCTCTGTTTCATACATTTTTATTTTGGCTCTAGCTTCCACATATGAGAAAACAAAACATACATGTATCCTTTGTCTCCCTGAGCCTGACTTTCTCCACCCACATAGCTTGTCCAGGTCCACCAATTTTCCCAGTAAATGGCATAATATTATTCGTCCAGATGAGTGAATAAAATTCTATTGTGTATATACACATACAAACATATACACACATACATGTATACATTTTCCTAACTGATTCATCAATTGTAGGGCATATGGGCTGTTATCACAATCAGGCTATTGTACATAGTGCAACAATGAACACAGGTGTTGAATTTCCAGATTGCCTTCCATAGTGGCTGAACTAATTTACCTTCCCACCAATCATGTACTAGGGTTTCTTATTTCCCTGCGTATTTGTTATCTGCATTCTTGATGATGGAACTAGAGAGAGATGGAATCTCAATGTTGTTTTTATCTAAATTTCCTTTATGGCCAGGGATGTTGAACCCTCAAGTATTTGTTGGTCATTGTTACTTCTTCTAAGAAGTATCTATTTTAGCTACTTTGCCCACTTACTGAGTTATTGAATCTTTAGGGATTGGGTTTTTTCAGCTCCTGTATATTCTAGTTAGTTGGCTTTTGTCAGACATGAAGCTGGTTAAGATCTCCCATTCTGCAGGCTGTCTCTCTAGTTTAGTCACTACGTCCTTCACCGTTAAGAAGCTAAATTTTTAGCCTGACGCAATCCCATTTGTCAATTCTTTCTCCTATCTGCTGAGCCCCTGGAATTCTACTCAAGAAGTTCTTACCTAGGCCAATAAGTTCTTAATGTTTCCCTTACTTTGGGAAGATATTTAATATTGTTTAAATGTTCACACTACTCAAAGTGATCTACAAACTGAATTCAATATCAAAAATTTCAATGACAATATTATAGAAATTTCATAAATCCCTAAAATCTGTAAAAGGACACACAAAAAAAAACAAAAAAGCAAACAACAGTCAAGGAAATACTGAGCAAAGAATACTGCTGTAGACATCAGACAACTAATTTCAAACTATATTATGAAACAAAGGTAATTAAAATAACATAGCACTAGTAAAAAAGTTAAGATAACTGACCATATGAACAGAATAGAGAGCTCAGAAATAAACCACACCTTTATGGTCATTGATTTTCAACAACTATGTCAAGAACACACAATGGGGGCTGGGGATATGGCCTAGTGGCAAGAGTGCCTGCCTCATATACATGAGGCCCTGGGTTCGATTCCCCAGCACCACATATACAGAAAATGGCCAGAAGTGGCGCTGTGGCTCAAGTGGCAGAGTGCTAGCCTTGAGCAAAAGGAGGCCAGGGACAGTGCTCAGGCCCTGAGTCCAAGCCCCAGGACTGGCCAAAAAAAAAAAAAAAGAACACACAATGGATAAAAGTCATTCTCTTCAAGAATGGATGCCAGAGGACTTAGGATACATCTTAGTAGTAGAGCATTTACCAAGCATCTACAAGGCTCTGTCTGGGTTTGACTCTTAGCAGTGAAGTAGGGAGAAGGAACCACATATTAAACATGTTTGTTTAGTGCATGCCTATAATTCCGACACTCAAGAGGCTAAGGCAGGTGAATCACAAACAAGTTTCAGGGGCACAAAGGCTGCCTTCTTGAATGGATTAGTAATGTTATTAGAAGAGTGTGTTTCTTATGAACATTTAAGTTCAGTTCCCTCTTGTCTCTCACTTGGTCTTTCCACCATGTGACAGGATAGGAAGAAGACCTTTACAAAATGCCAGAACTTCTTCCAGCCTCCAAAACTGTAAAAAGTTAATTTCTGTTCTTTACAAATCACCCAGTCTATAATAATTGTCATAGCAAAAAAACAAAAAAAAAAACTAACAGTGTAAAATAGAGGCTTAAAAATCAAAACTAAACTATATTACTAGAATAAAACATGGGGAAACTGATATGACATTGGTTCCTTAATGATTTTCTTTTTCAATTTGACCTCAAAACTTCAGGCAACAAATACAAAAGCAAGCAAACATGCAAAGAACTTGAATTGTTATCTCATGACCAACAAAAGCTCATCAACATCATTAGGCATTAGAAAAACACGAATGAAAACCACAATGAGGCCAGTGTGAGATGGCTCACATCAATCTCGACAACCTGAGAGGCTGAGAATGGGAGGATCATAGCTCAAGACCAGCCCATGCAGAATAGTTCATGGGACACCTTGCTCAACCCATAGCTAGGCACCATACCTGTCATCCTAAAGTATATGGGAAGCTATAACTGAGAGGATCAGAGATCTAGGCCTGCCCAAGCAGGAAAAAAAAAAAATCTGCAGGAAATCATCTTAACAGAGGGACATGGTGCCAGCCATTGATCATCTCAGCAGCGATGGAAGTCTAAGATAGATTGATTTAGGTCCAAGCACATGCCTAGCAGGAAGTGAGACACTATCTCAAATGTAATCAGGGGGAAAGACAAGGCTGGAAGTGTGGCAGGCATAAAGCACTTCCTGGCAAGCAGGATACTCTGAATTCAAATCTCAGTACAGGAAGAGGAAGGGAGGCAGGGAGGGAGGCAGGGAGGGAAGGAGGAAAATGAGATAGTATCTCACTTGGCAAAATGGCTATCATCAAAAAGAAAAAAATGATACAAATTTTTGGTAAGGACATAGAAAGTAAGAATGGCCATTATGGAAAACTATACAGAGTTACTCAAAGCATTGAAAATAGAATTATCATATGATCCAGCTATCCTACTTCTGGGTATATTATATATTCAAAGAATGTGAAACTATTATGCAGAAGAGATATCTACACTCCCAGTTTACTACAGCACTATTCCTAACAGCTCAGTTATGGAATCAATCTCAGTTTCTACCAATTGAGGATGAAATACATAAAAATATAATGGAATGCTATTCAGCCTTTAAAAAGAAGTGAATTTTGTATATTAATGTGAAGGAAATAAGTGTAATAAGCATAAAAACACAATACTGCATTTCTCATTTCTAAGTGAAATCTAAAACAATCAAGCACTGAAGGCAAGGAAAGGAGGAGAGTGGAGACCACATAGTGAGAGCTGTGGGGAATAAGAAGATGCTGCTCAAAGGGTACAAAGGTTTTATATATATATATATATATATATATATATATATGTTTTATGAGACATATTACACAACATGGTGACTATAGTTAATAATGCACTATATTTTCTATAATTGCTGTGAACATAAATTTCAAATGTTCTTACAGAAAAATATGAGAGACTGTAAGGTGATAGAAATATTAATTTTCTTGATTTAAATCATCCTACTGTACACATAGGTCATATTACTCTGTCTCACAAATATATCCAATTACAGTTTGCTCATTTGTAATAAAATTTAAAAATTTAAGTTAATCCTTTCTGAACACTCTAAATGGATAGTTATTTCAAGCACTGTTTGGGTAAACATGAAGCAGAGAGTTTGAAAAGTCAATTTAACACAAAAATCATTAAACACAGTTTCATGTCTGCTATTATCAAATGAGCCTAAAATTTTCTGTTGGACATTTTCGTCAGAGAAGAAAAAATGATTTATCTGGGGAGTAGCCTCAAATCTGAAATCTCATTTGCCATCATATTCACAAAATTCATATTCACTGACCCCATGATGACCTCTGTGTGTGCCCACAAGTTCTCTCTCTCTCTCTCTCTCTCACACACACACACATAAAAAATGAATATATACAACGCTGTGTACGTTAAAAAAAAAAAAAACCTTCACTTTCTGGATGGAAATGTTCTGCATTTTAACGTATTTTTCCTGTCTTCTATTTCTGTAATAAATTTTCCTGTGCACTTCAGACAAGTAACATATTTGAGTGTGCAGTCCTCATTTTCCCCAGGGAATGTGTAAGAACATTATGTTAAGAAGCTGTCTCTGCCGAAGAAAAGAAGTAAAAATGATGCTCTAGAGGCTAAAACACAGAAATTTAAGCTGAGTAGATATAATTTACAAACCAATTTTTTAGTCTAAATTATAGTACTATCTCACTTTACTAGCTGTTTTGATAATAGCTATGATCAATCAAAGAGAAAAAATTTAAATTTCCAGAATGATTAAGTACATTCCATTCCATATTTACAAAGAATTACTGCAATTTGGGATTTTGAGAAGAATTCCAGCTTCATACAAGTCTCCACAAAATGGTGACTGCCACATGAGCTATAACCCAATTCAGAGATCTACCTACCTCATCAAGAGAATATATATTCAATTGGTGCTTACTCTTATCACTTTTAGCTTAAATACTTCTCTTTTATAAAAACTGTAAAATTCATTCCATTCCTTAAAACATGGGGTTTTTTTCACTATAAGGCATCTATCATTTCTAAAGTTAATTGATTCTTTATCATTTTCATGCACTATAAATATGAATGTGTTCATTTTGACTTAGCTCCTGTCTTAATTGAACCAGCACATTCTTCTGTTTAAATAAAATACTGACGTTTATGAAGGCCTTAAAGGAACTTTTAACTTAGCTGAAATGCTCAGGTGAAAAAATTTCAGCTGATAATTCATTTCTGCTTTTTGGTATCAGCCCCAAACATATTTACAACTAATAATGTTACTATAACAGAACTATTTTAACCAGTGCATATTTAAAAGAGGTTGAGTAGAACTGCTTGTTTTAAGTATTTTGTTTGAAAATTATTGTATTTATCCTTGATATATTCCTTAGTAAACTAAAAAAAGTTAACAAAGCATGAGGCATTTCAGTCATGGTAACACTGCAACCATAATCTATTCTTTTTCACTTTTTTTCCAGAACAAAGTAAAATAATGAGTTTGTTTTTATTCATGTTGGACATAAGAAGAGTCCATCAGAAAGTACACTAAAAAAGTATAAAAGATTTTAGGCTGTTGAATTTTATCATAGCACTAAAATTATATACACCCCTAATTGTAATCTATTTTAAACATTAAAGGCCAAGTTCCAAAAATTCATATGCTGGACTGCTATAAGGGAAGCATAAAACATCATTAAAAAAACTTACTTATTGGACAGTGCTGGAAAAGCTGTAACATGTGTATAATTTGTAAATGCCTTAAAATTATAAATGTTACCCAACGGTCTAGGAACATATTTTATAAATTACTTGTAGCCCCTCTTGTCCTCATTACAAAACTAATTTGGTTATTCAAAAAAACTAAAATGCAAGTTATCTAAAAACCACAGTATTTTTCCAATCTTTTAAATGACTGATGTGACATGAATTTTCTATCTCTGTATCTCTGTCTCTCTCTCTGTCTCTCTCTCTCTTTCTCTCCCTATGTGTGGATGTGAATTTGGAAAGTCATCATCATCACAACCTTGGAATGTGTTCAGCAAAAATATGAAGAGGTTACCTTTTCTGCAGACAAATTAACTAGGCTTTCAGTATAGAGTTGTAATTAAAACATGCTAAATGAAATAAGTCAGGCACAAAGTATGGATTTCTTATGAGTTATATAGAATATAAAAACAGAAAGCAGAGCAGTAACTGTCAGGGGCAAAGTTGAGAAATTGGGAATCACTGTTTAATGGGCACAAAGCTTCCATTTGAGAATCTTGAAGTTCTGGGAATTGATCACAGAGATAGTTGTGTGAGTGCTTACTGGCACTGTATACTTAAAAATGATTGACATGGTAAATTTCATGGTATTTGCATTTTAGCACCAAGACCAAAAAAAACACCCATATTCTTAAAGCATCATTCTACCAATAACTTAGATTTTTCTCTTCTTGACTGGGCATATAGCTTACCACAGAGACTATTTCAGACCTTCTTTCTCCAATTCTCCTTCAGTGGATATCTTTCTCTCCTCACACATCCACAACCCTCCAACACTTTCATTTTCCTTTAGAGAAAATCTAGCCTTGAGCGACATACCTATCAAACTGTCAACTAGAATATGTTATATCTACACACACATTCTTAGTTTTCTTTCCTGTTTCCTCGTGGCTGAAGCTGTCCTCCAATTACTGGATACCTTCTTGGCTTCAACACTGTCTTTGAAATAGGGGTGATGCTTAATCTCTTAGTTTCTTCTATTATCTCAGCTAATAAGGAGGGTTACAAAGTCAAGAAAAGTCGTTGTGGTGTTCAGTCAACTAAATTTCACTGTGAAACAGATGATATGAATCATAAATGGAAGTTCTAGGCTCTTTGTGTTCAGGCTATGCTTTGAATAGGGACAGTTTACTCCATACTGTACTTCAGACAACTCATTTAATTCCTGTTGCCTAAGTATTTTATGGGACAAACTGATATGGCTTACCTTTTAAGATATTTTGAGAATCAAATGAAACAATACATTTAGTTGATGCTTAAATTAGTTGAATACAGTAAAAGATACAAGTATGTTCTTCAAATATTTTAAAAAGAAAAATTAATTGCTTTTTAAGAAATTATGATGGAGTTTAATGATGAGAGTTTAAAATTGTAATCTGTCAAAGTTCATATGGCAGAGATATATCTATATATATGAAAGAGGGAGAAGAGAGGCAGATGACCAGAGGGGAAAAGAGAGACTTACTGATGTAATTAGCAAAAATGAGTAATCTGAAGGCTAGATAAGTATATACTAATGTAGAAAGCCTAATTTTCCAAGCTCTACTATAGCTTGCATAAATATCCTTTGGGATCATCTCTTTTATTAATCACATATTCACAAAGAAACCTTCTGGTGACTAATTATGTTTCTTGAGCAGTTAGATAAGAAATGGGACACTGTAAATAGGAGGCCTAAATATCTACTATATATGAATATTTACATATACATAAACTTCATATGCACATTTGTAGTGTATTAATAAAGGTATTGTTGCTACAAATTAGTACAAACAATTACAAAAGCAACTATAGTAAAAATTATAGCTCTTTACTAACAATTACAATGTTCAAGGCTTTCTTTCTGCTAGACTTCGGTATATATACAATGATCTTCTTTCTGCTATTAATCTGAGTCCTCCTTTAGTGTTAGGAATTTAGAATGATCGTTTAATCTTGTCAAGGGGCCCTATGAGTTAGGTACCCATGATTATCCACATTTAATTGATATGGAAGCTAATAGAAATGACCAGATTGCTTTAGGGCACACAGTAAGTAAGAAGCAGAACTGAAAATCAAACTTCCCTTCCTCTGGTTTTTTTTTTTTTTGTTCTTAACTTCTATGCTGTACAGATACTGTTTTAATAATTAAAAAGTTTGGTTAAGTATAATTAGTCCCCCAGAACATGAACAACTGAGTGAAAATTACTTTGCGTCTTGCAAAGCTCTATGCAATGTCTTGAGAGGGTCTCTGAACACACTCAGCTTCTTAAAAGGAAAATAAGCAAAAGCAGAGAACAAAGAAAAATTAGGCCAATCTCCTATTTATCTTGGCTCTCCATCTTCTCTCTTTGGAAATTTTCTCATGGAAATTTAATTATCTGTTAATCAATCATTTATTAAGTAAAATATATCAATAAGTAACTTATTTATAAGTGTATGTCACACTCAATCAGGTAACAGAGATATAAAGATGATCCTATTCATATTGGTCACTTCTGCTCTTAAGGAGATAGCAAATTTGAAGAAGTTAATCTATAAGAAATTCAGACAAACTGGCAACTTCAATTATGGACTCATTCAAATCACATGGTATACTAGTCTTCTAGCTACTAAAGACTTCTAATTAGTAAAGGTTGGCATGCATTTCTTTAGAGACACTAATGACTCGATGCTGGAAACACTGATGAAAGTTTTCATATTTTAAGCATCTCTTATCAAGCGCCAAAATATTTTATAATTTCAGATTTCTAGGAAAGAGCTTAACACATGGCATGATCCATGACTGCTTGGTATATATAGAAGTGAAATTCCATGGAGACCTTTTGAACAATTAACAGGAAGCTGAAATAAGATTGTAAAGAGGTAAGTAGAAGTAGGAAGAGGGGACGAATAATAAATGAAACAGGGCACAAGAATATTCAATGTTCTTAGCCTATTTAGATCATACCAGAATTGTAGCTTCCAGCTTGAGTTTTGTGTCCCAGAATATTTTATGTCAAACTAATCTACATTTGCTTCATATTCACTCACTTTTAAAAATGAAAGGCATTATATTTCTCAAGTGTTTGTTTGAGGAACTATAGCTCTGTCTTCAAGAATATTTTAGAATAAGTTTTAGAATAAGTTTGTATCACTGCTTAATTTTTCTATCAAAAGACATTGTTGGCTTTTTAAAAAAATTTAAGTTTTTTTTTAATTTAAAAAGGTTGTACATGGGTTACAATTTAATGTGTCCATGTGAATGTCCAGTGCTCCTTCATCAGTCACACCTTACATCACTCTCCCCCATCCTATTAGTTCCCTTGTTGCACTCATTTTACATTTCCCACATCTTTTAGCACATATGTACATTGAGTAAACTATTGTATTTGTCCTGTTATAGAACTCACAAGCTCAGAGCCTCCTATCAATTTCAAGCAGTTAAATACTTAAAAATATGTTGATATGTAACTGTTTCAGAAATCTGATACTAGTTATTGGGATGAGACTAGTATGGAGTAAGGGCAAGGAGGGAGAAATTAATAGGGACAACATTAGACGTCAATTAACTGGCTAAGCAGAGATGTAATCTGCTAATTCCTTGACTCCAAAAACACAAAAGTTCTCATTACTTTTTAAAGAACTTTAGGTAAGCAGGTAAGCAAGCAAAAACAGCAACTTTAAAATCTTCTTTGCCTTCACTGCCTCTTCTACTACATATGGATTCATTAGTCATTATTACAGAAGGAAACGATGGTAGATTATTTTAAAATACTAACCGTTCCTCTCCATTTCCCTGTTAAATTCACAGGCATGTGCTTAGCAGGCACAAGACCCTGGGTTCAATTTCTAGAACCAGAGGAGAAAAGGGAAAGAGGAGAGAGAAGGGAGAGGGAGAGAAAAGAGGGGGGAGAGAATTAGTCCCTTATTCCAACTGGGATGATATAAAAGGTCAAGTCTTTTAGCTTATAGGAGAAGATGATGCATGGTTCCAACATATTATAAATAAATGTGTACTATTCAGTTGTCCATATCCACAGTTTAAACTTTTTGCAATTTCAGTTACCCACAATTAGTTGTAGAATAAAAATATTTATTCAAAGGGCCCAGAAATAAACAATTTGCAAGCTGTTAAGAACAGTGTGATCGGGCTGGGGATATGGCCTAGTGGCAAGAGTGCCTGCCTCATATACATGAGGCCCTGGGTTCAATTCCCCATCACCACATATACAGAAAATGGCCAGAAGTGGCGCTGTGGCTCAAGTGGCAGAGTGCTAGCCTTGAGCAAAAAGAAGCCAGGGACAGTGCTCAGGCCCTGAGTCCAAGCCCCAGGACTGGCCAAAAAAAAAAAAAAAAAAAGAACAGTGTGATCACATTCTGCAACAAGCCATGCAGTCCTGCCTGATATGGTCCAGTGTGTCCACACTACACACCCCATCCACTTGTTAAATTAGTAATCATCTGTTACCAGATGGACAGTTATAGTAGGTATTATTTAGGGGGAGTGTAAGTAATCTCTATAATACCTCTATGTTAACCTAACACTAAGTCACAATTCTACATCTTTCTCCTCACATCTCATTATGTAGGCAGCATATCATCTTATAGCACTGAAAGAAGAAGTAAGACAGTTTTGAGGCAGACCATATTAAAATTGGTTACGTGTGTGTGTGTTAGAGAGAGAGAGAGAGAGAGAGAGAGAGAGAGAGAGAGAGAGAGAGTGTTAGAGAGTTGTGGAGCTTGAACTCAGGGACTGGATACTGTCCCTGAGCTCTTGTGCTCAAGGCTAGCACTCTACCACTTTGGGCCACAGAGCCACTTGGGGTTTTCTGGCAGATAATTGGAGGTAAGAGTCTTACAGACTTTCCCGCCCAGACTGGCTCTGAACCACGATCCTCGAATCTCAGCCTCTTGAGTAGCTAGGATTGCAGGTGTATTGGCTACTATTGTAAACGTACTTCATTTCTAATTTAGCTTTCATAAGTACATATGCAAAGGATAAAATATAGCACATAAAGGGTTTAGTAATATCTGAGATTTTAGGCATCTACTGGGAGAGGTGTCCTCAGAACATAGCCCTTTCTTTCTTTTTTTTCTTTTTTTTTTTTGCCAGTCCTGGGGCTTGGACTCAGGGCCTGAGCACTGTCCCTGGCTTCTTTTTTGCTCAAGGCAGCACTCTGCCACTTGAGCCACAGCGCCACTTCTGGCCATTTTCTGTATATGTGGTGCTGGGGAATCGAACCCAGGGCCTCATGTATATGAGGCAGGCACTCTTGCCACTAGGCCATATCCCCAGCCCAGAACATAGCCCTTATAGGTGCCCTTACTATATTACTGTATAGTATCACTTCTAATATATAAAAATTAATATAATAAATTAAATATGGCTTTTATATTATATATTTATGAACAAACAGGACTCCAAATTTACTTTCTTTGTCTCTGATCCCTCTAAAAATATACTTAAGCTAATCTTGTATAAAGTCTATAATGAAACATTTCCTCTTATCAAAAGATACATTATACAGAAAATAATTACAGATCACAGTAAGTTTCTCTAATTCAAGTAATAACCACAGAATGCCACTGAACAAGCTCTGAAGTTGGGACGAGCTCTGAAGTTGGGGAGTCACTTGTAGAGTACTTGTGAGGTAGGAGATACAATTTGTAGCCAGTATGGGCTACATAGTGACCCCTGATAGCACTGTAACTGATTTTAATTCCAATGCAACAGCAATACTTACAAAACCTTATGGGGAGAGAGGGAATTGGGGAGGGGGATGGCAGGGGAAAAATGAGGGAGGAGGTAAGAAGTTGGATAAGAAATGTACTCACTGTATTACAGAGGAAACTGTAACCCCTCTGTACTTCACTCTGACAGATAGATAGATAGATAGATAGATAGATAGATAGATAGATAGATAGATAGATAGATAGATAGATTATTGTCCCTGAACAAATCCAGGTTCTCTTCCCATCAGCTGTTTCACAATGACTGTTTTAAGAATGGTGAAGGTAACAGAGAGCTGAGAAAGACAGTTGATTTCCTGGAATTTCATGGACTTAAATAAAACTTTTCCTTATGAAAGTTTGTTATCCTGCAGTTGTGAACTGTGGGATCCAAGAGACAAAGCTCTTGCCATCCAAAATTACCACTTACGACATTTTAAAAATAGGACTATTGGCCAGGCACTGGTGGCTCACTTCTATAATCCTAACTGCTCAGGAGGCTGACATGTGAGGCTTGCAGTTTGAAGCCAGACCAGGCAGAAAAGTGCCGGAGATACTCTTATCTCCAAGTAACCACTCAAAAACCAGAAGTGGAGCTGTGGCTGAAAGGAGTTGAGCTCTAACCTTGAACAAAAGAGCTCAAGGACAGTGCCCAGGCCCTGAATTCAAGCACCATGACCAACTCAACAAAAAAAAAAAAAAAGGGGGGGGGGGGGAGACTATGGGATTAGCTCTTTAGCAACTATTTCATAAAAATAAAACTTCATGGTCAATTTTAAAAAATATATCTGTCCAAATCAATGATGCTCAAGTCTTAAAATGATGCCAGGATGAGAACAAAATCATTAGTGGGTTCTTAACTCCTAAGGTACATAACTATGTATATGGAACTAGGGGACAGGTCTTTCCAAACAATCTTGTCACAGATATTCCAGACCAGGCAGACAATATCAAACATCTTTCTTACTTAATGCTTGATATCACTGATACAATTACAATCAATAAAAGAAAAGGCTGTTCTTCAAAAAAGAGATAATCCATAAATCACAGGATTAAAATAATCCATAAATAATAATAATAAAATAATCCATAAATCAAAGGATTAAAATGATAATGTGATCCTTGACTCAAAAGCACAGCAAAAGTCTATTTTTTTTTAATCTCAGGCAAAGAAATAGATAAAAACTGGCTCCCGGAAAATATTTAGAATTCTCTGAAAACATGGTGTTACAAATTAGGTAAATTTCTAAGACATAGCACCCCCCAGCCCCCGCCCAAGACTTTGATGCTAGTCATTTTCCAATCATGATAAATGCTCTTATCTAAAGTATTCACGCCATCTCCCAAATCACAAAAGGGGCTTCAAGAATACAGGTGCCATGTTTTTTTCACTAGTACAATAGATTCCACTGGTCAGAATGTTCTGCTTTATAAAAGACATCAGAAAGTTGAGATCCATAATTCAAGGTAATAAGCACAAAGGAGGGCTAATGTACTCAGGAGCAAAAGCTATACCACAGGACTCTGTTTGCTGTTCTCATGGTGTTGCTTTGTTTTGTGGTGCTGGAGATCAAACCCAGAGCTTTGTCCCTTCTGTTTTAATCATATATTTGAGTTGATGCCATATAAATGATACAACATGTTCCATCTTCAAATACAATATAGTTTCTTCTTTCTTAGGGTTTTAATCATATGTATTTGAGTCGACACCATATAAATACACTCCAGAAGGAACCTACAGTTTAAGCAGATTAGGTTTTCCTGGAACAGGTTGGAGGTTCCAGGGAGGGAAGAGCCTGGAGAAGGAGAAACAGATGTAATCTCCAGATTATGTAATCCAAGGGCTCTCCTATCCCAGTCATAAACTATCTCTCTCAAATTCATTGTGTGTGTGTGGGGGGGGGGAGGGGAGGAGTGGCTGGGAGACCAGAATGGCTTCTGCAGCAGCCAGCTTAACACTCCCTAGTTGCTTAGTTACCTCACTTGCCATTATCCAAAGGGTAACACAGCCTGCTTCCTAAAGGTGACCTCTAAGCTTTAGAAAATGTATTTTTACTTACACACTAGGATCTTTCCCCTCTAGTTATGTTTCTACACCTTTCATCTCGCCTCCTTCCCTGCCCTAAAAACTATTGCCTAATGTCCAATTTCAGTTTTAATTATTGTTGCTCTAACTTCAGCTTCTGGTCTTTAGGGATGATGGCTTACTACTGGTATTTTCTTAAATGTGTCATCACTTTGGCCTCTCCTTCTCCTAGGCAGCAACCTGATACTCAGTGCTGTGGGGCAGGACCTCAGTCACCTATGGTAACACTTGCAAATCTAAAGAATTTTCTATTTCTAAAATGAGGTTTAAGAAACTGGCTTTCTTAGCATCATCTTATATGTTCATAAGGGTATAGCTATTAGGCTCTTGTGATCCTCTGCTGTGACTAGCCTAAACCTGTGCTAATTATTCCCTATGAGGGAGACCATAGATTCCATGATTCTTTGGGTCTGGCTCACTTCACTTAGTATAATTTTTTTCCAAGTCCTTCCATTTCCTTACAAATGGGCCAATGTCATTCTTTCTGATAGAGGCATAAAATTCCATTGTGTATATGTACCACATTTTCCTGATCTGTTCATCTACTGATGGGCATCTGGGTTGGATCCATATTCGAGCTATGACAAATTGTGCTGCAATGAACATTGTTGTGCTGTGGTCTTTAGTGTGTTCTTGTTTGTGGTCTTTTGGGTAGATGCCCAAAAGTGGGGTTGCTGGGTCATAGGGGAGCTCTATGTTCAGCCTTCTGAGGAATCTCCATACCACTTTCCAGAGTGGCTGAACCAGTTTACATTCCCACCAACAATGAAGTAGGGGTTCCCTTTTGGCCACATCCCCTCCAACATTTGTTATTGTTAGTTTTCTTGATATAGGACATTCTTACTGGGGTGAGATGGAATCTCAATGTTGTTTTGATTTGCATTTCTTTTATGGCCAGTGATGTAGAGCACTTTTTCATATATCTTGGCCATTCTCATTTCCTCATCAGAGAAGTCTCTTTTTAAGTCTTTAGCCCATTTGTTGAGGGGGCTATTGGTTCTTTGCAGTTTTGTTTTGGAGGAATGGAAACAATTGTTATATCACTGTTGTATCTACTTTTAACGTGTTATGTGTAACCGTAACTTCTATTATTAATGATCTTCTTGTATCCCCTTCCTGTGGCTGTACCTGCACTATCTCTGTATCTTATCTGAGTACATTGGAAACGGTGTACACTGGTATTAGAAGTAGGAAAACTGAAAGGAAATACTAAAATAGAGAGACACAGGGTAAAAAAGACAAATGACTACAAAAGCAATACTTGCAAAACTGTTTGGTGTAAATGAACTGAACAACTCTTGGGGGGGGGGAAGGGAAAGGGGGAGGGAGGAGGGGGAAATGAGGGAGGAGGTAACAAACAGTAAAAGAAATGTATCCAATGCCTAACACATGAAACTGTAACCTCTCTGTACATCAGTTTGAGAAAAAAAAAAAGAAAAGAAAGAAACTGGCTTTCTTTTTCCTGCTGTTGCATATATTTTCCAGGAAAAGAGATGAAGTTTGATTCTAGGCTAAAACTTTCGGACTTTGGCAGTAATATAATTAAGCAAGTACTAAGTCTTCTGAGAAAAGAGGGATCTGAAAGGTGGTTCCACTACAGAGATCATTTCTTTGAAACATAGAATTAAACCATCCATTGCCGGGCTAGATTCACATGCCCTGGTGCGGGGATGCTAAGCTTATTCCCTTATCAGTGCTCCCCTTTTCACCCTCTCCCCTGGGCACCCGACCCACGGGCAGCCAAGGTGGAGCAAAGGGACACGGGCAAGCCTAAAGTGCACACCGCCAAACGAGATCCCCTTTTCCTCCCTCCTTACCCACCAAGGAAGCCAGGCGCAGACGGATCTCGGAGACGCTTTGGAGAGCAATCCGGTTTAATCGGGAGGGGCTCACAGTAATATAGTAGTGATGACGAGGATTGAGCATGAGCTGGCGATAGGCTGGCGAGCTTGTCCATCCAAGAGCAGCTCCCAAGGACCTCCCTCATGGGCTAACGTCACTTCCCATAGTACCGCCCTCTGGGCAAAGCCTGCGAAAAGGGAGCACATGTGCTCACTGGCGCAAGGTGGGGGATGGTCTCAAAGCTATCCCTTCTGGTTCCGGACCCAGAAGGAGATAGGTGTGGTTCACTTCCACACTGCCCCAGGGCTGGGGGAAGGGCGGTGTCTCGGGAGCACTCTCATCGCCCTTCCCCCCTTAAGGCCAAGATGAATCCCCAACAATCCATGTTCATTTAATGAGTGAGTTGCCAATGTCTGTGACTTCTAGAGAAAGGAAGATGAAATTTTAATTTATAAATATTGATCATAAAATATTATAGGAATTAAGCAAGTGAATAATGTCCTATGTCTGGATACACTGGACCATCTTTCAAAGTACACTAAAACTGAATAGGAAGGAAATTAAAAGGTCATATGAGGTCAAAACAGGGACAACACCTGAACTGCTCATAGAATATGTTAAACTGTGGTTATTTACTTCATATATAATTTACAGGCCATATAAATCAGTGTTGCCCAGTAATGTTGCTTATAGATGTAAGCCACATATACATATATATAATTTAAATTTTTCTAGTAGCACATTAAAAACAATAAAAAAATAAAATTAACTTCAATAATTAGGCCAAATATTATAAAATATCACTGCAACAAGGCAGTGAATATCAAAGATATCATATTTTTGGTTCATTTTTAATCAAGTCTATAAAACCTGGTGTGTATCATGCAAATACATCACATCTTATTTCCTATGAATCATGTTTCAAGGGTTCAATATTCATATGACTGGAAGGTACCACACTGAAGGCTACCACACATATATACATACTACAATTATATAGTAAGAAACAATTTGTTCATTCAGGGATATGAACTAAACATAATTTCTCACAAAGAACCCTAAGAAAAAAGAAATTCTATTGCATCTCAAAATGGAATATGTAGTACCATTAAAGCCAGGAACTGCTGATGTATTTCCTGTCCCAAAGAAAAACTGACTATCAAGCAAGAGTGAGCCTCTCAGCATTGAAGACACAACCTATGTGTAGACAGAACAAAGTTAGAAGATGCACATAATAGCCCCCCCCAAGCAATCACCCTGAGCCTAGCAATGTGCTATCCTTTGTAGAAGAATCTATTCTACTCTCATCTTTATTTGATTTAAATAAAACAGGCAATCTTGCCATTGCATAGTCTAAATTTTAAAACTATATATGATTTACACACTCACTTAGTTTAGCTTACTTTTAAAACAATTGGCTATTTCTCCACCATTTCTTTCATTCAGTCTCCTAGTGTTGTAAATGAACACATGTAAAATATAAATTATGCTACAAACTGAAAATAGCATATTGTTTATATGCAATTAAAATTAAATTGCTTAGTAATTCTTTAAAAGTTCTTGTTTTTCTCTCAGTAATGCTAAACATGCTTTCTGCAATGTACTTACAATTACCAAATTGTTAGGCAATTTTTTCTACAAAGTCTATATAAAAGAAACTTCTACTCGATCTGTCTATACAACATTGTAACTTCCAAAACAGCCATAAGCCTATATAGCTCACACCTATAATCTGAGCCAGTCAAGAGAATGAAATCAGAGGATCATGATTTGAAGCCAGCCCAGGCATAAAGTCCATAAAACACAAATCTCAAAATAGCAAGCAAAATGCTAGACTAGATGTATAGCTCAAGTGGAGCATCAGCTGTGAACAAGCAAGCCAAATGAGAGCACAGTACTGACACCATCCTGTTCCCCAACACCCCCACCAAAAAAAAAAAAAAAAATCCAAAGTCTGACCATTTAGGCTGGCTTCTAATTCACTACATAGCCCAGGATGGTCTTGAAGTTCATTCAGATCCTTCTGCCTCAAGCCTCCCAAGGGCTGGGACTAAAACTGTGAGCAATTAGGCTTGGCTCATTGTAGTTTTAAGGTTATATTATTCTTAGTAAATAGACTTTAGTTTAAAATTAAAAGGGTAACCCTTTTGTACTACTACTTACAGATAATCAAAATGTAATTTAAAAAATAAAGCTTAGAAAAGAATGAAAAGGTTTGAAATTATTAATGTATGTAAATGTTTTCTTGTATAGAACAAGGACTCTTTTCCAATATTTCCAACCTTTCCAACTATAAACAAATCATTTCACTTTCCTTAATCATTACATAAACACATAAGATTACATAAACAAAAATCTAGTCCTGTTCTTAAATAATTGGTGAGTCAAAATTAATCGTTCAATGTCCAGACTTTAACTACTTTTTTACAAATAAATCCCAGCTACTAACATTTCCTCCTAAAGTTCACTTTTTAATTATAGCACTGACATTTACAACTTGCTTCTAGTCATCATCTATCAAAATCATACACTTAGTGGCTGGGAGTATTGCTCAGAGTGCTTGCTCAAAGCACTGAGCTCAATCCCTCACACTGGAAAAAAATACACTAAATTTATATTTACTTATTTGTAATTTACTTAGGAATAGCTAACTACACCATCATTAAGAGCTAAATATGCTTATAGAGCTTAGTTGCAATCTTGATTATTGATACAATCAAGTCCATACACTCAAACACACATTTCAAGTTTTCAGAAAAGTCACAGTCCAGTAATATTGTATGACATATTGTATACTGGTTTCACATTAATAAAAGTTTGCTTAATGAAGGAAGGGACTAATCTTTGTACAGCAATTTAAACTTTAGACTAACTTTATATATCCTGTATCTCATTTCATCTCTGTAAAATTTCTAAGCAATTCTGCTTAATGGTCCCAAACCAATCAACTTACTTTGAATAACTATTAAGTTAGTATATCTTAATTAACTGAACAGTTTTCAGAGTATGTTCATATTAGCTTATTCTTTAATATTAAGGAGCTCAAATTAAGAATTTTTAACAATCACAAATAATTTGATGTAACAACCACATCAACAAGTACCTAAATGTATAAAATATGAAATGGACAGGTAGCAAGCATCATTTATTAGTTTCTTTATTACCCATTAATTAATTATTCATTCACTTATCCATATCCATTTTCTAAACCTATTATATGGTAGGTACATTTAGCTATTCCTAAATCTATTATAGTTAGGCTGGATATCTGACATCTATTAGACTTGAATTTATACTTACAAATAAGTGTAATCTACTCTCTTGAATTGAATCTTCAATACTGTGTGTGTGTGTGTGCGTGCACCACACAAACATTACAAATATATTTATGTATCAATATATAATTGTTATAATTACAGTCTTTTATATATATTATTACATATTATCATGTAGGTAAATATAATGTAACCTGATGAAGTATAGTATGAGAAGATAATAAAATCAAAAGTGAATATGTAATTTGGGATCCTATGACAGGAAACTTAAAACAGAAACAAACATTATTACTACTAAATAACAAAGTATCAGAAAGTAACCATATGTTAATCTTTTGTTCAGGAACTGAATTTAACTCAAAACATATACTTGACAATAGGCAAGTTGAGAGCTCAAGTAAACAACTATAACTCAAGGCTATATTGCAAGGAATGCTAATTAACAAAAAACTGTGAGGCTTCAAAAACATTAGAAATTAACTTGGAATTAGAAGCTAACATTTATAATAATTTAGTTTCATTGTAAGCTTTCTTAACCTTAGTCAAGTAGGACAATGAGGTTTAATTTAAGTTTGTTTACTACCACCTCAAACAGGGTCATTTTAAAGAAAATAATATAAAAACAAAATCATTAAATGAGAAAGCAGTATATATCCATTTACCTGATATCAAGTACAATTTCAACAATGGAATACAAAAAGAAACACTTGAGCAACAGACTAAAAGAAAACATGTATAGCCCCAGCTATCAGAAGGCTAAGAAAGGAATCCTGTTTCAGCCTAGGAGTTCTAGCAACATAGCAAGAGCTTGTCTAAGAAAAAGGAAAGTAAAGAGAAAGGGACAAAATTGCCACAAAGTTAACCTGCTGCACTGGGGTTCTGATTCTCATATATAATATTGCAAATATGTTCCATGATCAATACATTTAGCAAAATAAAAGCTAAATCTAGAATTCAGGCCCTTAAATTCCAGTGATAAAAATTTTCCAAGCTGAGGGTGAAAGAGGAGGGAGGGACAGAAAGGATGGGAGGGGAAGGGAAGGAAGAAGAAGGGAATCCTAATACATTATGAGGAACTGCTCTGAAAAGAATGCGTATCTTTTAAGTTATGGGTGTTACTAGTTATTAATGCCATTAGAGATGAGACAGAGATCTTGGTTGCTTTTCTCTTTTCCATGAGAGAATGCAATGAGGGCAGCCATCTGCAAATCAGGATGAGGGCCTCACCAGAAATGAATAATGTTGGCATTCAAATTTTGAACTTCTCATGCTACAGAACCAAAAGAAATATGTTTCTGTTGTTAAAGTCATCCAATTTGGCATTTTTATTGCAAATGACCAAACTAATACTATATTTATTTACATGAATGTTCAACCTAAGAATATAGGAAATAAAAGTAAATAAGCTAACTTCAAAAGCCAAGTGAATGTACACAATAGCATTCATTAACAACAATTATATGTGAGCCTATGAAAAATTGCATTAAGCCTTATATTGCACATGTATAAAGTATTTTAATGACAAGCATATGCAAATTCTCCTCTTTAAATTGTAATAATATGTAGTTTATTTTGAAGTAAATGTTGTATTTCTTATTAAGGGCACATAACTTTTGAAATTATTGTCTTATCTTACAAGCTTTTTATTATGCTGTCTATGAAAGTAGAGATACATAATGAGGAAACATTTTTGATGCATCAGAGTGAAAAATTAGATATTTACAAACCATGTCTAAAACTTGGTTCTAAATGGATAATCTTTTTCCGCCTTGCTCTCATTATGAAATATACACAAATTTAATTTGGTTACTGTCATGGTCTGTTGAACTACACACAGGATAGTGGTGTGTTTTTTTTTTAAAGCTTGTTCTCTTGTACCAGTTCTACTCTCAACTCACTAAATAATTTTGAACTAGTCATAAATTAAACAACTTTTCTCAATTTTCTCATCTTTAAGGTGGAAATAACTATCCTATCTTCTGAGCACATAATTAAATTAATTGACCACTGAGTAAAATTCTATGAAACAGATGGTGAAAACATAATAATATAAATGAAACTCTACTTTCAAACTAAAATTTTAATTATATTTAAAATCTAAACTAAATATTGGAATAGCTTTTACTGAAAGTCTCCCTGACCCACCTGACTATCTCTCAGACAAACTCCATTTCATTACAACTTTTATATATTTTATATATAAAACTTTTATATATATCCTAGAATGGAATTACATGATTGGCTCATTACCTCCACAATCATCTGTGTTTTTGTAATAAAAAATGAGGCTCATTTCATCTAAGGTACAAAGAAAACAATCAAAAGATAAATAATGTCTAAAGTGAATTTTATGTAATTTTCTCATTAACAACAGAAATAATACTAAAGAGTTATTGTTCAAAACAACATTTTCATATTTCTCTTAAATTATGGTTTATATTTACAAAAGTATAGACATGGATAGCCAGGTGCCAGTGGCTCATGCCTATAATCCTAGCTACTCGAGGCTGAGGTCTGAGGATCATGGTTCAAAGCCAGCCTGGGCAGAAAAGTGCCCATGAGACTCTTGGCTCCAAATGACTACTCAAAAAAGCCATAAATGCGCCATGGCTCAATAGAGGGCCAGCCTTGAGCACAAAGAGGCTCAGGAACAGCACCTAGACCCTGAGTTCAAGCCCCCCAATAGTTGAAAAAAAAAAAAGTATAGGCACAGATGTATTTGAAAAGTAATTTGTTGGAAATGCTACAGGAAGTAGTTTTATTCATCTCTTTTCTTTGTCTGTTATCTAAGAAATAAAAACAGCTTTCCTAAAGAAATATGCACCACTTTTTACTCAATTCAACAAGTATTTAGTGATTAACAAACATATTAATTGTTCTTATTTTTTAAACTAAAAGGCTAGATGTAGCTCAATGGTAGGTAGCCTGCTTGACTAATATGTGTGACGCTCTGGGTTTGAACCTCCAGTACTACAAACAAACCAACAAAAAAAGTGAATCTAATTAAGTGAAGAATATCAGCTCCTCTTTCTTCTTCTCCTGATTTCTCTTTAATACAAGTGTTCTCTAGAGTCTTATCTACAAATGTATCTAACATTATACATTTATCCCAGGTTAATTTAATTTCCTTGGGTGGGTTGTTGCTTTTTTAATCACTTCTAAATCTCTGTCTTTGATGCAAACTTCTTTCTAAATTCCAAATTACTATGTTTCCACACTTGGTGCATTTTTTTTTTTTTGCCTCTCCTAGGGCTTGAACTCAGAACTCAAGCACTGTCCCTTAGACTCTCTGTGCTCAAGGCTGTTTTACCACTTAAGCCACACAGTGCCACTTATAGCGTTTTCTGTTTATGTGGTACTGAGGAATCGAACCCAGGGCTTCATGCATGCTAGGCAAGCATTCCATCACTAAGCTACATTCCCAGCTCCTTGGTGGGCAATTTTAATGATATATAACAAACTTATCTAGAAACAAATTCATTACCTCTCACTCTGTTAAATTTCATTCTTCTTCTATTATTCATTAGATTTATTGGAGATCCTTCTCAGAGGAAGGAAACCGGACTTCTTCCAAAATTCTTTACAGCTATTCACTAAATATCTTTTTAAATGATTTTTAAATTTATTCTCTTCATATACAGTAAAAAAGTTTTTCTACACATAATTATGTCATCTATAAATAAAGAAAATACTATTTTAGGATGTAGAGAAAAGGGAACTCTTGCATTCTGTTGGTAGGAATATAAACTACAATATCACAATGTCTCAAAAAAAAAGTCTCAAAAACATAAAACTAGAACTCCTCTATACCTTGCAATCTTACTACTGAGTATATATTTTTAAAAAGAAGTGAAATCAGTATGTTGAACAGTAATCTGCACTCTATATTCATTGCAACACCAGAAATAATAGTTAAGAAATGGAAACAATCTAAGTGTGAATCAAATGATGAATGAAGAAAAAAATTTACTATATATAATGAATGATGACTGAGCCATTAAAAAGGATGAAATCCTGTCAATTGCAAGATACTGACGGACCCTGGGAAGCAATTAAGCTAACCAAATGCTCACTAGGCACAAAGATGAAGAGGTTATAGATTTACATTGAACAGATAAACTGCTAGTTTGAACTGACAGAATGGAGACAGTTAAAAAGATAAGAGTGTTTGTTGGACCTCATGGATTCTACAAAACAGGATCAAAAATCTAGCAGGCTGTGAATATGTGCTTTCATCAAAGAAAAGTAAAAGTGATACCAAAAAGATCCACCAGGGAGGTTTTTTTGGACATACTGTCCCCACCCTAGTCCAGAAGGCAGAGCCAACTAATGTAGAAGGCAGAGCACAGACTGGACAACATTAGTCTCAAAATTTTGGTGTAATGGAGATTGTCTTATTAGGTATTAGACTTGGTAGGGATTCATCCCTCTTTCTTCCTTCTGATTTCTGCCTTTAGGAATGAGAATGTCTAGTCTGTGACTGTTTCTTAACTATGTTTGGAAACACATACGCTGCCTGGTTTTACCAATTACCAGATACAGAAATATTTGTCTAAAAATGAAATATAAATCATGAGTCTTATTCGTATCTAACTGAAATGAGATTTAGACTTTAGATTAATGGTAAGACTAAGAGGGCACTGGAGATGAAATCCTCTTTTGCAGCAGAGAAAGACATCAATTTAGGAGAGGTAGGAAGAAAATGTTATACATAAAATGTTTAAGTCCTCTCCTATCCCACCTCCATTCATATATCGAAGCCTCAATCCCTAGCTTGCAAATACAGAAGTTAGACCCTTTGGGAAGTAATTATGGTTAAATGATATCATCAGAGTGAGACCATGATCATTGAGGATTAGCATCCCTACAGAAGAGAGACTAGAGAGAGCCCTCTCTTGCCCTTGTTCAACTACTAGGGAAGGACATTACTACAAACCAAGCAAAGAGCATGTGAGGATTTGGTACAAGGCAGCTTGAGGCAACTACAGAAGAGAATTTTCACCAAATCAACACTACTAGCATCCTGATACTGAACTCCAATCAACAGAACTATGTAAAAATAAATTTGTACTGTTTGAACAACTCAGTCTATAGTTATTTTGTTATGATCCTCAAGCATATTAAGGCAAACACAAATGCAAAATCCTCACAAAATAATACTAAATCCAATGATGTATAAAAATTATATACCACACTGAAAGACTAAGAGTAATTTCTTCAGTGGCTTCCTTACAAAAAGTGGTGTGGAGAGGAAGAAGAAAAGGAAATCTTTATAATAGAGAAACCTCTGAAGTACTATTCTAGCCAGGTGTCAAAGGACAGTGTTAACAATCATAAAGCTTTGCATTTTGTACAATCAACATATGCTAATAAAATATATTATAAATAACAAATCAGACAAATAATATGTTCATATCTCAGTATCCTTCAGGAATAGTTCCAGGACACCCTAGATTCTCAAATTTTATAAAAGGGCAGAATATTCACATATGACCTATATATATCCACCTGTGCACTATATATCATTTACAAATAACATAAATCATCTACAAATTACTAGCAATACTTAATATAATATAAACTATATAATAAGTATATTGTTTAAGGACACAGAGGGGAAAAAGCTACACATATTTTGTACAAATGAAAGTATTTTATCAACTACTTTCAATCTGCTTGGTTGAATTTGTGGTGCAGACTTCATGGAAATGTCAGGCTGACAGTATGTAAACTTCATGTGTGTTTGCATGTGCACACGTATAAGCACACTTCAACTCAGATTTATGCTCTTACTTGGCATTTCTACTCATAGGCGACATCCTAGCACTTGAGCTATACCTTCAGTTCTGGCTTCTTTTAATTTGGAAATAAGAGTCTCAAACTCGTGTGTCCACTCTGACTTCAAGCTGCAATCTTCCGATCTTAAGCTTCCTAGGTAACTGGAACTCTGTAAACACTTCTGATATGTGATTTTTAAAAAATAGCACTTAACCATTTTATCTTTGTTAACTCCAGTCACCTCATGGGAAAGACCCCAGATAGGTTCTAAAAGGGAACACCCCATAACATATCTGCGCAGTCTTCCTCAAAGCTATCAATATCATTGAAGACACTGAAATCATGAGATCATTTCAAAACCCAGAGGACTCTGTAAAGATAGGACAACTAAATGTAATGTTGTATCTAGATGGGATCCTTGAATGGAAAAAGGCCATTGCTAATGAAATATGAATAAACTATCAACTTTAGTTAATAGTAACATGACAATTCTGGTTCAGTAATTATAACAAGTGTATCAAATGAACATAATGTTATATACATAGAGAAAACTGGGAGAGCAGAGGAGATGTTGGGGGGGGCGCTCTACTATGCATTCAAGTATTCTATAAATCAAAACTACTCTAAAAACTTAAGCATGTGAATTAAACACACACTCCTGACAAAACAAGAAGCAAAATGCATACACATAAAAGAAATAGAGAAAAGTCTGATTATTACATAAAAATTCTTAATATAAAACATACATGTCATAAAATTATTCCTTATTTTAGGAAAATGAATAGTAAATTTATACTTTTAGTATTAATGTATGTGATGGAAATGTCAAAAAGTGACACAAAAACATCATCTGGTTTTTACTATAGCCAACAGATATTATGAGACCACTTCATTAAAAGAGATGTGCACACACTGAACACAAGAGAAATACAGTTCACAAAATGCATTCAATATAGAAAGAAAACTATCTTAAACTGTGGCACTTCACAAAGAATGAAAATAAGACAGTTTAACTGAGTTCGTTTGAATTCATCTTATTTCCATTTTTCCTTTCTTAAACAAGAACACTATTCTTTAGATCAAACAGGAAAGGTTAAACAATCTCAGTTTTTCACAGTAACTCGCCACAGGCCAGCATCAGATTTTAAAAGCCTGAATTTTTCTACCAACCTATATTTTTAAGAGGTGGAAAGGCATAGAAAAGGAAAAGAGAGGTGAGAGTTGAACGATTACAGAGGGAAAGAAACTCCTGGTTGGGGGGGGGGGGGGAATCACTCCATAACTTTTCAGTCAGTAGCTCAGTAAAAAGAACTGGTCTCCATGACATTTTGGATTTAACCTTGTCAAGGTGAAGACAGCGATGACACATCCAGTAAACAAGCATAATTTCTAGTGCTAGGTTCAAAACACTACATTACTAACTTGGCAACTAAGCAATTCATTATTAAATGCATCAACATTAGTAAGCGCTCTGTGTGTGTGTGTGTGTGTGTGTGTGTGTGTGAGAGAGAGAGAGAGAGAGAGAGAGAGAGAGAGATCAATGCATAAAGAACAGTAGAAATAGTCAATGGCCACATACCAAAGAAAATGTATATTGATAGTCTGGTTAATTGACACCTAAAGTGACAGGTAAGTATAATTCATTTAAAATAAGTACATTTCGTCCATTAGTAAAGTCTAGTAAAATGTTATGACATGCTAATAAGAAAGACATTAGTGCCTACTAATCTGCCAATATCAGAGTTTTTAAAGTATAAGTTTCTCAATACACCTCAATTTTAACTAAACTGACATAGCAAAGAAAATTATCACACTATTTCTTCAAAATATATCCAGAATCTAACCCTTTCTAGCCATCATCAATGTTATCAACATAGTCTTAAGAGCTTTTGCCTGGCTTCGTGTAAGAAACTTTGATTTCCCTGACCTTTTCCCTGCCCATTCTCATCACAGCAGTCAGAGGGATTATCATAAAACAAGTTAAATCTTATCAGTTCTAATCTTCAAACTCTACAATGCCTCCTACTTACCTCAGAATAAAGTGAAGTCCTTAGAATAATTATAATGTAAATAATGTCGTCTCTTCTAGTTCTCTCTCCCTCTTCGACTTAGTCATCTCTTGCTACACTTGCTCCCATGCTGATTATAGCATCTGTTGCTGTCTTTCTTCTATCTGTCATACTCTTCCCCATGTATCTGACTGGCTACCTTTCTCATCTCCTTTACTTATCCTATTGTATCCCATTCTAATCTGAAATAGCCACTCTGTATGCTACTCAGTCTAAAAGCCATTGACTCTTCAAAGCAAATTTTAAACTTTCACTCTGACTTTCTCAATCTGTCCCCATCTAAATCCTGATGTGCTTAATTCAAGTCTCAACTTCCATAAACTCTCGTCATTCAATCAACATTGAATAGTTTCAAGTCTTCTTTTAGACTATGTTTCCTGTTTTGAATATCATTCCTATCACTTATAAGGCTTTGGTCAACTGAATCATCTTTGTAAATGTCTCTCATATTTTATTTTTATACTTAATAAGATAGAGAATTGTCTGGGCTACTGCAGTACTTTTAGCCACAGTAGCAATACAGCATTTTTTACCCTGATAGTTATTTGAATCTATTGTCTTTGTCTGGCCATTAGGATGAGGCTTATCCATCTTTTTATTCCTAGCACCTAACAAGTTTGCACATAAATGTTTTTTCATAAATGCTTACTGAATAGTCATAAATCAGTTATAACTAGCACTGCTATTTACACTGAAAGTTTGAAAGTAAATGAAAGGCAGGGATAGTGAATTTTTTCTTATTCATAAATTAAGATTCTGAAAAAGATGAAAGGGTCTTTGTTCCTTAGTAATGAATTCATGTAATTTACAGTTAATTTATTCTAAACTCTCTTGAGACCATACACTATGGTCTATACCTCCTCCAATGAAGCCAATCTGAAATGCCCATGCAGCTTTTAAATCTAAATAATATATGTTCCAGCTCAACTTATAAAAACAAAGACACTAGTAAAAAGAGATAAATTTGATGATATCTGAGGAACTCATATATATGCATAGTGGTCAATAGACATTGTCCTAACACAATGGGTGAACTTGCATATAATCAGACTGTCAATTTTCAAAAAATTAAAGAAAAATAAAATGTACTTTTTAAAAGCTTCCTAGTGTAGACGTCCTTTGACGGCTAAAAACACATTTCTGAAACCTGCAGTGGCTTCTGTTTTTCGACATGATTCATAAAGCATCATTTTGCTATAAATAGAAATCCTCCATTTGACAAAGATTTCTAATTAAAAGAATACAAGGCCATGATTTAATAGCAATGCAACTGTAGTATTTATAAAAATCTGTAGTGTTTATATTAGATAAGTAAATAGGAATTTAAAAACCAAACCCAAACTGCTATTATATAATGAAATGCATTACTCATATGATTACATACTTACTTTAAAAAAAAGGTCATAAATACAGATGCCAATATAACCAAATTAAGATACTAAACACTCTTAGCTCAACTACTATAGGTAGGTCTTCAGAAATCTTGAATTATAGTGGCTCTTGTTATCCTTTTATTCAGGACCAGAAGGCCTAGTTTGCTAAGGTAGTTTCTTTTATACCCTCCCCCATGTATTCTCCCTTGAGATTCAAAGCTTAATATGAGTTCCATTTCCCAGACATAAAAGGCTTGCATTAACAATGATGTATCTTAGCTTTCTTCTTTTACAATAAATTACCATATTTATATTTTGAGACTGTCCTATGATAGAAGGTATTAAACACTCTCTCATCATAATTCTTCATACCAAATTAAATGACTTGATTCAAAACAGACTGTAAAAATTAAAGGAATATAATTCTATTACTAATTACTTTAATAGAGCTATTTATTCATAACTGATTTTAGTTGAGCAATTCATAGTGGCTAAAAAGCCCTAACGTTTCCTCCTATGATCATTAAAATATAACAAGAATTTGAACTTGGGGTGTTCAACAATGGATATGGTAACTTCATAAATACTTTAGGATAAATCTAATATTGCAAACTAAAAAAACTGCTCACTGTAAAAATTAAGACATTGGCCTACAACATCACTGTCTTCATTTTACTAAGCTTAGAAAAATCTTTCAATCATTTCTATATATGTTTGTGATTACATCTAACTCACATATGAGAGAAAGCATGTATAACATAAGAAACTAAATACAAGGTCACATACATATATGCAAATTGGCTGAAGTATAGTATACAGAAGAGAGGATTCTAATGGTCTCTGAATAACTTGTAGTTTAACAAAATAATCATGAGGAAGCTGAAATATGTTTTGTTAGAGGGAGATGAGTTTAGGGGATAGATGCATAGAAACAAGAATGGTAGGCAAAGATAGTAATAATACTCAATGGATACACATGAAAGCAGAACCAGGTAACTTAAGAGAGAGCTAAGATAGATGGGAAGGAGAAAATTATGGAAGGGGTGACACTGATCAAGATGTTGTATTCATAAACTGACTAGTTGAATTGACTGCTTAAAAGATAATTTTAATTATATAAATTATTATTTCTTTATTAAACTAATACAGTACTACAGAAAACTCCCTTTTGAAAAGCATACAATATAAAATTAGGAAGAGCAATATATTTTTAGAATTCTCCACTCTTCAAGGATAATCTAAGGATTTCTGATGATCCTAAAAATAATATCAAGATTCTAAAACCAAAAAAGGGGCTTTCATGTAATGTTTTTTTTTTTTTTTGGCCAGTCCTGGGCCTTGGACTCAGGGCCCGAGCACTGTCCCTGGCTTCTTCCCGCTCAAGGTTAGCACTCTGCCACTTGAGCCACAGCGCCGCTTCTGGCCGTTTTCTGTATATGTGGTGCTGGGGAATCGAACCTAGGGCCTCGTGTATCCGAGGCAGGCACTCTTGCCACTAGGCTATATCCCCAGCCCTCATGTAATGTTTTAAGAATATGTTTCTTATAAAAAATAAACAGAAATAATAAAATTAACATTTCAAATTTACTTTTAGGACCTTGACAAAAGTACACATTAGTGAACAATGTTGCAATATAACCTTTTATTACCCATTATATTAAAATGATTGTACTTTGATATAAATTAAATCACAATTGAAAGCTTCTTTCTTCAAAATGTCTAATGATACATTTAAACTGAAGACAAATCAACAGTCAACCAACAACAATATACTTAAACCCTAGAGGGCCAACATTAACTCATTAACTATGTAAACATAAACTGCTTATAGTATAAGGCTTCAAACATCTCCAATAGCTGAGTGTGGTGGTACAAACCTATAATGCCAGCACCCAGGAGGCTAAAGCAGAAGGATTATGGTTTTAAGGTCAACTTATGCTGAATAGCCAGACCCAATCTCAACAACAACAAAAGTCTCCTGCATGGTAGTGAAACTGGTAAAGAGAATATAGTAATACACTGAAAAATTAACAAATTTAATAAATGTAGAGAAAATATTGCATGTGAGAAATGCAAAATAGTAAAAATATTTCACTGCTACTGGTATGTGCAAAGTACATCTAGAAAAGTTAACACATAATTTAAAACACAGGATAATTTTTAAAAAGAAATTTGATAAGTTTCTAACTAAAATTCTGTAAAAGTAGAAATATGTCACAAATGGTAACAAAAATGTTTCTACTTGAAAACATGAAAGTATATAGTTCCAGGTTATGCCATAGTATTTACACAATATTTAGAATGTGGTAGGCCAATCATTAAGCTACACTTTTTATAAGTTCATCCTAAACTTCTTTTGGAATTTGTATGCTCCAAAAAACAACTTTTACTTCTGTCTTTACATGTTAGTTTAACTAAGAATCTTAAGTTATTTCTATCTATCATACAAATATTTTCTTTCTTTTTTAGGTTCCGGACTGTCATGCACGAGAACTATGATTGATTTTAAAACTATTCATCAAAAAGGATTTCAAATACTTCCCCCCCTTTGTTTACATTCAGTTATCATAAATTATTCTTACTCACTTGATACTTTTTCTCTGTATTATATCCCTTTAAAAGGTCAGATGTTCCCTCTTCATAATGAAAAGAAAAACAAAAAGACCTCAAGGGATTAATGTTTGGGGAAAGTGTTTGTGAATTGTTTCATTATAATTAAAGCCTTTTGGATTAAAAAAATTACTAAAATCAATTTTACAACACTACTGTGATAATTTGTGAATAAGAAATTCAATTAAAGATAGATGCTGATGGCTCACTGCTGTAATCCCAGTGATTTGGGAAACTGACATCCTGAAGATCATGGCTTCAGTCCAGCCTATTCAGAAAAGTCCACTAGATTCCATTTCGTGGAAGAATCTGGGCCACAGTGGCGCACCCATGACTGTCACACCAGCGGAAAAAAAATATAGGAGGCTTGAAGTCCAGGTATGTTCCTAGGAAGAAAGTGACACCCTATCTTAAAAGTAATTAATAGTGCATATTGTATGTATGCTTACCTGAACTAGGGAAGGGAAAGAAAAATAAGAGAGGGTATAACAAATAGGACAAGAAATGTACTCACTACCTTATTATGTAACTGTACCCCCTCTGTACATCACCTTGTCAATAAAATTTAATTTAAAAAAAAGTAAACAGTGCAAAGTTGAGCACTAAGAGCTCACATGGCTATACTTCTCTACTTAGGAGGCTGACATCTAAAGATGGTGGTTCAAAGCCAACCTGAGCAGACAAATCCTTGAAACTCTTATCTAGAAATTAACTAGGAAAACATCAGAGGAGGAAGTGAAGCTGAAATAGTAGAGCAACAGCCATAAGTGAAAAAGAGCTGAGTGAAAGGATTAAGTACCTGAATCCCAATACCAGTACCAAAACAGTGCGTGCGCACATACACACACACACACACACACACACACACACACACACACAAACACAGCAAAAAAAAGGATAGGAGAGTGGCTCACAAGCACAAGGCCTTGGGTTGAAACCTCAGTATTTCCCCTTACTCCCAGAAACACTCATTTTAGAAAATTTTCACCAAGTCAGTGCTTGGTTGGCAGGAAGAAATAAAGAACAAACAAATGCTCAATAATGAAGGGGATCTCAAAGAAACATGGGAGGAGGCAAGACTCCCTGAGATAACTCTACTCGTTGGAGATAATATACTTTTGTTGAAATTTATATTTGACCTAATAAAATTTTATGCACTATACTATGTACATACTTTTTGTGTTTTGTTTTTAACATATTGGAATAATCTATTTTCTTAAAAAACAAACTATTCTACTTATGAAATTTGTTTTTGATTCACACTTCATGTCCACAGTCAAAATACTAGTTAACTTAAACACATGGTGTCCACTTTATTCTCTGCTAATATTAACTTATGCCTAGAAGGGAATTGGTTCAATTCTCAATTGTACAGTCATTACTTTGCTCCTGGTAAATAATAAGCTGTCTACAGAAAGGTATTTTAAACCCATGGTGGGCTGGGGATCATAGCTCAGTAGTGAAGAATTCTTGTCCAGCATATGCTCTGGGTTTCATGACCAGCACTGAAGGATATTTAAAAAAAAAAAAAAAAAAAAAAAAGATACTATCTTACTTCTCCTAAATTTTTTTTTCTCTTAGAACTAGTAGCTTATACCTAGTCCTGACTAAACCAGTATTTACTATCATGGTGGCACTTTGATTGGTGATATGATAGATGGTGGCCTGAAAAAATATTTTCTGTAGGAAGCAGGGGGATGAAACATTACAGGAGTAACTAAAACCTACCAAAAAAAAAAAAAAAAAGAAAAAAGAAAAAAGAAAGAAAGAAAAAAGGCAGCCATTCAGAGGAATTGAAGAGAGGTCAGCTGCAGCTCTTCCTTTCTTCTCCTAGGCCATACTAGAAACAAAATATAATCAAAACTGTAAAGTTGTAATCCTAGTTACGAAGAGGCTGAGATCTGCAAGATTCAAAGCCAGGTCCAGCACAAAAATCCATGAGACTCCATCTCCTATTAACTAGCAAAAAGTCAGGAATGAGGTATGGTTCAAGTGTGAGAGAGTACCAAATATGAGCCCAGATCCCTCTTGACAAAAAGGAACCTGACACTGTCACAAGTATATTCTGTAAAGCGCAGTAGGCAAAACATAGTTCTCAAGACATATTGGCCTCGAATTTTTTTAAATAAATTTCTTTGTAATGGAGCTATATACATATGCCTACTATCAATGCTCAGTTTACTACACAATGGCAAAACAGTTGAAACAGAGACTCACAGGCACAAATCCTAAATGTTTACTGTCTGGCCTTGTACAGAAAAAAAAAATGTTCTGACCTTGCTGGAAATCTTCCAACTATGTTTTATAAAACTGGTAGCATTTACTAGGTTCTGGGCTAAAAAAGTGATGCCTAAGGAGATACATGTTTGCTCTAATTTTACCCAAAAGACCACAAACAAGAACACACCAAAGCCACCAGCACAACAATGTGCATCACAGCACAATTTGTCATAGCTAAAATATAGAACCAACCCAGATGCCCGTCAGTAGATGAATGGATCAAGAAAATGTGGTATATATACACAATAGAATTTTATACCTCTATCAGAAAGAGTGACATTGCCCCATTTATAAGGAAATGGAAGGATGTGGAAAAAATTATACTAAGTGAAGTGAGCCAGACCCAAAGAAACATGGACTCTATGGTCTCCCTCATAGGGAATGATTAACACAGGTTTAGGCTAGTCACAGCAGAGGATCACAAGAGCCCAATAGCTATGCCCTTATGAACACATACGATGATAAGTGAAATGAACTCCAGGTTATGGAAACAACTGTTATTTCACTGTTGTAATTACTTTCAACATGCCATGTGAAACCATAGCTTCTATTGTTGATGATCGTCTTGTATCCCCTTCCTGTGGTTATACCTGCACTATCACTGTATCTTATCTGAGTACATTGGAAACTGTATATACTGATATTAAAACTAGGAAAATGAAAGGGAATACCAAAATCGAGAGACACAGGATAAAAAGACAAATGACCACAAAAGCAATACCTGCAAAACTGTTTGGTGTAATCCAACTGAACAATTCATGGGGGGGGGGGGGGGGAGGGAGTAAAAGAGGGAAGGGAGAGGGGGGAATGAGGGAGGAGGTAACAAATAGTACAAGAAATGTATCCAATGCCTAACATATGAAACTGTAACCTCTCTGTACATCACTTTGACAATAAATAAGAAATAAATAAATAAAAAGTGATGCCTAAGGAGATACATGTTTGCTCTAATTTATACACTGTGCAATGTACACATGTATTAAGACACCACAAGATATACTACATGAATGGATATAATTTGTTTTCTTCTATTAGTTGAAAATAAATTCATAAAATTATAAATAAGCCTAAGTGGGCTGACACATGTACAAATACAACCTGTGGTTATTTTCCAGATAATGGACACACAATTGGAAAGAAATACTTGACAACTGCAAGAATTTCCACAGTGGCTCTCTAACACATAGAGTAAGAGTCATTATTCTAGGGAAGACCAAATGAAAGCCCCCACAACTTGCCCTTCCTGTCAGAAGAACAAACCAATAGCAATAACATATCCCCTAGGGAAGTGCAGAGATTAGTACCACCACCAAAGACTTTAGAATGATTATGAATTATCATAAATTTAATCAGGTTGTTATACCAATTGCAGCTGCTATTCCAGATGTGCTTGCTATCTTTAATGAAGCAAAGCAATACAGCTTCTAAAATCTTATATACAAATACAAGTTGGCAAACACTTTTGTATCTAAACTAATTTGAAGTGCTATCAGAAGACAGTTCCCCTGGCATGATCAACAATATATTCTATGACCATAATATGGCCTTTTTACTCTCTGCCCTCATTTCATCCACAGTGATCTTTTAAATATTTATCACATATGATCTTATATGCTATATATATAAGATTAGACTATATCATATTATGTTACATTACATATAGTATTATATATTATATATGATTGTTAGTATTTTACTATGACATGCAGCAGCACAAATGTTAAATGTGTAATTTGATTAATTTTTCCAAGTGATAGGCCATCATCCAAATTCCAGTTACAAAAACAAAGAGACTTAAGAGTGGTATAACTGAAACTGAAGCCCAGGCAGTGCATTTCAGAGCCCCTTTGCTTAAGAGGAACTACTGCACTAGTTTGTAGGATAGGAGAGCTATTTTCTTTGTTTGTATGTAAATTCATTTGTCAATGGCAGGTATATGAGTTGTTTACATCTCTTGACTATTATGAATAATGTTGCTAAAAGTTTCATATACAAATTTCTATGTGGACAAAGGTTTTTAATTCCCTTGGCTAGTGATGGATTATTTCGTAAAATAGAACATTCTGAGAAACTACCTGCTTGGCAAAGTGACCGCACCAATTTACAATATCACCGTTAATATCTGAGAATTTCCAGTTCACATTATCTCATTACCATTTATTGGTGTCTTTTAAATCTTTTCTTCAGAAACTAGTCTCTTTTAACAACTTGTGAGATTATGCAAATAAGTCAAAGATATGTACGTTAAAAGGGAGTATGAACTTTTAAATCTATTAGAACAACAAAAATAATAGTAAATCTCTAAATGCTTACTATAGTACTAAGTTCTGTTCTAAATATTTTATATATTTAATCCTCATAAAAGTCTTAAAAGGCCAATTTCTATTTTATTGATGAAGAACCTGAGAAATAGATAAAAATTAATATGCTCAAGGCCAGTTAGTGAGCAGATTTCAACTCAAGAAAACCAGCTCAAGGATCTGTTCTCTTACCTACTGTGCATAAGTAAGTTTAAACCACTTGCTCTAAGTCACTTACTGTATACAAGAATTTACAATTTCCAGAGTACAAGTCTGTACTAACCTTTGTTATTCTAGCTTTTGATAATAACTGGTTGCAGATTACTTAATATAAAGCCACAATATTTCTAAACCATAAGTAGCTCCCAGGTAAAAATCCATATTTGTATATCTAATAAAATTAAACACTGTAAATTGCAAAAACATACAAGTTAGTTTAGGCCATGATAAACTAATGTTAATATATCTTACATTTTCCAAAAGAATAATGAAGAGTGAAAAGAGGGGTAGAGGCGTGTCTTAGGTAATAGAGCACCTGCCTAGCAAGAGCAAGGTGGCCTTGCTCTTGCTAGGTAAAGAGGAAAAGGAGAGAAGTTGAGATTTTCATTGCCATCAATAGGATATTCAACATAGATTTTTCTATTTGTACTAAGTTAGAATAAATACCAGAAACTACTACCACATTACTGTAACTGCTGAAATTCAAAGCCTTCCCTAGAAAATGAAGCTTTATAAAAACAACAACAAACCACTACAGATACTTTAACCTTCACAGAAGAAAAACCAAGAGAAAAAATTAGCTTTTTGGGGGAATCTTAGAATCTTAGTACCACTACATTAGTACATACCACTGTTTTGTTTTGGGTTGGGTTTTTTTTTCCTTTTTTGAAAAAGTCTTGTAACAGGTTTCCTGAGTGCTAAGATTACAATAGTGCCATCAGGCTTAGTCATACTGTGCTTGTTATGATTCATGGCTACTCTTTTTTTCAAACAATTACAGACATATTTGTAACAATGCTCTCCCAAAATACAGAATTTCTATGAAGTTTGTTGTCTAATTTCTTATTTGAAAGCTCTTCATATGAATAAATGTAGTAACTAATGGAGTAACATTTTAATATAAGTTACCATATGACATCTCATTATTACATATTACAATTTTGAATGGTAACATCCATGTTAAATAAACCATTTACTTATATTGATATAAATTACATATGCCTATCTAGAACTCATCTTAAACTTCATGTGTTCCAAAATATACTACAATAAAAATATTTTTGTAAGATATATAAAGGAAAATATATTTTAAAATGTACTAAGAATAAAAGCATTGAATTACATGTTGCATATTTAATTACTATGAGCAACTTTAATTTTTAATATGGCATATTCTATGAGGTACTTTTATGGAACTGATATTTGAACTCAAGTCCTCATATTTGCTAGGCAGGTGCTGTACTACTTAAGCCACATCACCAGTTCTCATGTGGCTTTTAAGTAATTCTAAGATCTATGACCTATAAAAGGCAAAACTAATAAGCTGGGTGCCAGTGGCTCAGTATTATAATCCTAACTATTTGGGAGGGTGAGATCTGAAGCCAGCTGAGGCAGACACAACCACAAGACTCCTATCTCCAAATATCAGAAAAACTGTAAGTGGAGTCATGGCTCAAGTGGTAGAGTGCTAGCCTTAAGCAAAAACATTTAGCAAAGGGTTGGAGATTTGGCTCAGTGGGAGAAGACTTGCCTGTCAAGTACAAGGTCCTGAGTTCAGTGATCAGCTCTGAGAAAACAAAACAAAACTAAGCAAGAGCTTGAGGCCCTGAGTTCCAGCTCCAATACTGGTACTAAAAAAAAAAAAAAATGCAAAACTAAAACAATGGCTCCATCCAAATTAATTCCTCAGCCTCTACTACTTTAAAAATGAAGTTGTGTGGCAAAAATGGTAGAGCACTAGCCTTAAGCAAAAAAAGCCACAAGCACTTACCCTTCTCCTCCCATTCTTGTTATCTTCAGGCGAAAATCCACAGAATTGAGACTGGGGGGCTTCCATTTCAAAATGTCATCACATCGACCAGGTTTATATTTCTAAAGTAGGTTGAAAGATAATAATTAGAAATCATCTCAAGATTGAAAACTAAATTATTAAACATATTACTCATTAATAAATAAAATTTACTCCATTTCCAAAAATAATTTTGTTATCTTCCAACAAATGATACGCCTTTCCCTGTCAAAGACACAGACTTGTTTGTAATACTGAATGTGCAAATTTTCCAGTTGGCAATCCAGTAACAAAAAGAATTTGATAGAAATTTTAATCACTCTCCTAACAAAGTATATTTAATATGAATATCCCAGACCGTTTTGTAAAAAGGCAACTATGGTACTGAGGAGTCAAAAAGAATAAGCAAAGAGTGTCCATGGGAAGTACAAGCTGGAATATTAAGAGTGAGACCGTATAATTATAAAAACTTTGAGCATTCCCAACTCCACCCATTTACAATCTCTGCCAGAGGATTTTCACACTTACAGACAAAAATCAGTATTCGTCCATTCTTTTACTCATTTTCATGTTGAGTACCCCTCCAAAAATAAAAGAAGTAACTAAATCATTTTTCATGATCTCCAAAATAATATGGCCAGACACATTACATAATAGAGATTTAAACCTTTTAAAAATAAGGTTTTATGATTTGAAATAATCTTGTCGAACTATAAACAAGATAACAGAAGCATTATTTTTATTAAAGGAATAATGAAATCAATATAAATATCAGCAATAAAGTATTATGTCAGCAAAGTATTTACTAAATCACAGGACTTGGCTTCTAGAGAATGGCCATATGGTAAGAGAAGTCTCTAAAACTAAAGTAGGCAGAAAACTAACTTAAGGTGTGATATATTCTTGAGTAAAGCAACGGTTCTCAACTACCAGTGATTTTTGCCCTACAAGATATTTGGCAATGGCTGGAGATGTTTTGTACACCACTGAGAAAGGGAAGGGCATGCTACTGCCATCTAGTGGATAGAGGTCAAGAATGCTACTAAATATACTAAAACACACAGGACAGTGGGCCGCAACTTTAAAAGAAAAAAAAAAAAAAAGTAAAGAAAGAAAGAAAAGTTCAAAATATCAACTTTGAGCCAGACACAGTAGTAGCACATGCTTGTAATCCTTGCACTTAAGCACTTTGGGGAATGAAGCAGGAAGATCTTGAGTTCAAGGTCAGCCAGGCTATGTAACAAGTTCCCATTTAGCCGCTGGTCTACATAGTGAGACAGGGAGGGATGGAGGAGGAGGAGAGGAAAAAGGAAGGGAGGGATGGGGAGAGTCAGAAAAATGAGAGGAAGGGGAGGGAAACGGGAAGGAGAGGGTCAATTGTGCAAGGGTTGAGAAATCCTGGTGTAAATGAAGCTAGGGGTAGGAACAGCAAAGGTGACATTTTCAGTCTTTTTCCTCTACCAACTTAATGTCAAACAAGTTCAATGTGGGGCTTTATCATTTGTAAAATTACAGTAATAACATTTTGTATGTGTCAAACAGGATATCCAGACCAGAGATATTCAAAATACCTTGCAGCTGTACGGTATCATTTTCACACGGTGAAATGAGCAGTTAGTTATATTCCAAACCCTACACTAAAAACTGACACATAGTACACTCTTCATATATTTATGGTATGATCCCTATCCTCTTTTTTTGGGGGGAGGGGAAGTCCTGGGGCTTGAACACCGGGCCTAAGCACTATCCTTGGCTTCTTTTTGCTTAAGGCTAGCACTCTACCACTTGAGCCACAGCGCCACTTCTGGCTTTTTCTATATATGTGGTGCTGAGGAATCAAACCCAGTGCTTCATGTATGCAAGGCAAGCAATCTACCACTAGGGCATATTCCCATTTTAATATGAGGGCATATCCTCATTTTAATAGCATTTTTAAAACTCTTCATTCTGGTATTTCGTTTCCAGGAAACCAAAGAAGTTCTAGATGGTAATCCTACTAGAAGAAGTAAAATAATGGAATCTTTTTGTTCTTCCTATTTTTTTTTTAAATTCAGGGCCCTGAGCTTGCAAGACAAATACTCTACCATTTATACCACACTCTTAGCATTTTTCTTTTTTCAGATAAGTTTTTATACTTTTTGCCTAGGACTTTCTCAGACCTCAATCTTCCTTACCTACACTACACCTTCCTTACAGCTCCACTACCACGTCCCAGCTTTTTCTTTCCCATCGTTACCAATGCTGGCCTGAAAGTGCAATCTTCCTATGTCCAGCTCCCAAAAGGCTGAACTTACAGGCATTACTCATCTTCCTCAGCTTTTTTTCTTGGCAGTTCTGGGGCTTAAACTCAAGGCCTTAACCTCACTAACTATGCACTCTCACTACTGATTTTGCTGATTATTTTTTAGACAGGGACTCATTCCTACTTACGTTAGGATCCTAGTGGCTAGGATAACAGACACATGCTATCATGTCCAACTCTTTGTTAAGGGGTCTCAAGAATTTTTTCTGCCCAAGCTGGCCTCAAACTTGACATTCTGGGTCTCCCAACTAGTAGGACTACAGGTGTGAGCCACCAGTGACCACCCCAGTCCATTGTTTAATAAAGACATGTTCTTCACACATCTATTACTTGTTCTTATACACCTATAATTGAGGAAATATTTGCAAATTGTATACCCATAAAGGGTTAATATATAAGTAAGCTATATAACTTAATAATGAAAGTATAAATAATGACTCAAATATGGGCAAAGGATCTAAACACATCCTTATCAGAAGAAAAATATTATGAGACAGCCCAGAGACATTTGAAAAGGCACTCCGCTTCTCTAGTCAACAGGGTACTGCAAATCAAAACCTTACTGGAAGTTCACTGCATATCTTTTAGGATGAGTATTAATTACCAAAAAGACAAGAGATAACAAAAATTCTTGAGACCATGGAGGAAAAGGAAACTATAGGATGTAAACTGATGCAACCACTATAGAAAATAGCTTTGAAATTCCCAGAAAAAAAAAAAGACAAACATAAAACCACCATATATGACCCAGTAATTTCACTTGTGAATATATCCAAAGGTTTGGAAAACAGGATCAACTAAGAGATATCTTCATTCTCTTGTTAATATAACATTAATATAATATACACAAAAAACTTAAATATCTTTCAGTAGATGAATGATAAAGGTATAATATAAGCATATTACATATTTATGTATTACATATTATATCATATATTTCAGCTTTAAGAAAGGAAAGGGCTAGGCAGAAGCTTATAGACATATACACAGTTATAAAAATTGTAAAGAATTTAATAACATATAAAGCTCAGCATGGATACAAATATAATGTGATCAGAAAGATCATTGAAAGTTCCTAGAAGAAATAAAATTTAAGAAAGAATTACACATACACTAAGACATAAAGTAAGCATTTCAGATACCTGGAATGAAGACATTCAGAATGCACAGAAGTCAAATACAGTACTGAACATTCACCCCAACCCTTTTTCTTTTTGGCAATACTGGGGATGGAACCCCAGATGGTGTACATGTCAGACAAGTGCTTCATCAGTTGAGCCACATGCCCCCAGCCTGAGAATCTACTTTTACAAACACTAAAAATATCACTGTAAACGAGACAGACACAATATGTGCCTTCATGATACTTACAGTCTAGCAAGGGAACTAGAAATTTTAATACAACTAAAAATCAATACATTTGTAAATGCTTTGGAGTAAGAGCACAGGAGTCACACTGGCCTATCAGACTAGACTTTACACAAAAACACACCTAATGTGACATTAAAAGGATAAGTAACGATGAAAACTGTTTGAGGCAGGAGCAACTTCTGTAATTACGCATACAATAAGCAGGGTGAGAACGTTGCAGGGGTGACAATGATCAAGATGCTTTATGTCAGAATGGCACTGCCCCATTCATAAGGAAATGGAAGGATTTGGAAAAAATTATACTAAGTGAAGTGAGCCAGACCCAAAGAAACATGGACTGTATGGTTTCCTTCATAGGGAATAATTAGTACATGTTTAGGCTAGTCAGAGCAGAAGATCACAATAGCCCAATAGCTACGCCCTTATGAATACATAAGATGATGCAAAGTGAAATGGACTCCATGTTATGGAAATTAGTGCTATATCACTGTTGTAATTATTCGACATGCCATGTGAAACTGTAGCTTCATTGTTCCTCTTGTATCCCCTTCCTGTGGTTGTGCCCCTGCTATCACTGTATCTCATCTGAGTACCCTGGATACTGTATATACTGGTATTAGAACTAGGGAAGGGAAAGGGAATATAAAAATCAAGAGACAAAGGATAAAAAGACAAATGACTCCAAAAGCAAAACTTACAAAACCATTTGATATAAACCAACTGAATAACTCATGGGGGGGGGGGGGTAATGTGGGAGGAGGTAACAAGTTGAACAAGAAATGCACCCACTGCCTTACATATGAAACTGTAACCCCTCTGTACATCACCTTGACAATAAATAAATGATTATTCATTTTTTAAAAGATGCTTTATGTCACTGGGCACCAGTGGCTCACCTCTATAATCCTAGCTACTTAAGAGGCTGAGATCTGAGGATCATGGTTCAAAGCAAGCCGGGGCAGGAAAGTCCATGAGACTCTTATCTCCAATTAATCACAAGAAAACCTGTAAGTGATGTTGTGGCTCAAAGTAGTAGAGCAATAGTTTGGAACAAAAGAGCTCAGGGACAGCACTCAGGCCCTGAGTTCAAGCTACACGGCCAACAAACAAAAAACAACAACAACAACAAGAGGCACTGTGTTCATAAACTGCGTTGGTATATGGCACCTTTGCAGAACTACTTAAAGATAATAAAATTTTTGAAGAGTTAAGAGCGTTTTAACCATGTACTAAATTTTTTATTAAAGTACAAATCTTTATTTAAAAATTAATTAGAGCTGGGAATATGGCCTAGTGGCAAGAGTGCTTGCCTCGAATACATGAAGCCCTGGGTTCAATGCTCCAGCACCACATATAGAGAAAATGGCCAGAAGTGGCGCTGTGGCTCAAGTGGCAGAGTGCTAGCCTTGAGCAAAAAGAAGCCAGGGACAGTGCTCAGGCCCTGAGTCCAAGGCCCATGACTGGCAAAAAAAAAATATATATATATATATATATATATTTAAATCTTTTTAAATATTTCCTTCTAAAATTTACAATTATAAGCACAAGGCACAGGAAGTTTCAATAATAAACTCTCTTTTTTCCACAATTCTAGTAGGCCCTAAGATGCTAAAATCAGAGTATTAACAAACATTAAGAAGTATACTTAAAAGAGCTGAAGCAAATGGCTCAAGTGATAAAAGAGAGCCTATTTATTAAGTGCAAGGTCCTGAGGTCAAACCCATGCACATTCATACTTATACACACACACACACACACACACACACACACATATATCTAGACAAATTTTGCAAAGTGCAACTTAGTATGCTACTTTCTTAAAAAGTGTAGCGGGAATAAGAATGTTTTAACATCTTAGAATCTGCATAAGGAAATTGTGAAAAAAAAATAAGAAGGAAGTCTGAGAAATCAAAGGAAGGGGTAACATTGTCCAAATGAGAAATGTGCTCATTACCTGACTTACCTGACTTATGCCTTATATAACACCTTAATAATAACAATGAAAGAATATTTTTTAAATGTTTAGTTATATTAAAAAATTAACAGGGAGGGAAAAAATTAACAGAGATGGCTACATATTCTTGATACATGAAGCTTCTGAACCATCTGAATATATCTTCTACTGAAAAGCTAAAACTAAAAAGGTGCCATTGTAAAACACAATTTTTTTTTAATCTACCATTATTGTTCCAGCATTAGATGTAACTATCTCTAGTGGCTCACGCCTATAATACTAGCTACTCAGGAGGCTGAATTCAAAGCCAACCCTGGCAGAAAAGTATGTGAGACTCTTCAATTAACCACTAAAAAGCCAGAAGTAGACTTGGCTCAAGTGATAGAGCATCAGCCCTGAGCAAAAACGCTCAAAGACAGCACCCAGGCCTTGATATACATGCTACCTATATAAAAAGAACTATCACTAATTCATCATTTATACTGAAAACTGTGTACTCTGTTTTTACCCTCAAGTAGTTAACTGGTTCCTTACATTCTCATGAAGTCTTTACTAACATTTATTTAGCCTTTCTCTACCATTAATGTCACCATTAACTATTGTTTTTACTTATGCAGTAACATTATTGTATCTATAGCCTGCTATGACTGATTACAGATTGATCTACAACTGTTTGTTCTGTCAAAAAAATTCAAGGGAAAATCATGTATTTGGGAGATAAGAATGATAAAAGAGTACATGGATCAAGATGCACTGTACTCATAAACTATCATGATGAAATCCTTCAAACAACTACTTAAAGATGATAAGAAAATACAGAAATAAAATTTTAAAAAGAAATTTAGATAATGATGTTTCTTTTTTGTTCCTTACACAAAGCAGTCTAATAATATTTTGCTATGCTTTAAAATTTGAACAAGAAAAAAATTATATATACAAGGTTCATTTTCTTTCTTGGCACTTCATTATTATCAATTCCTTGGAATTGACTGTATTTTTTAATTTCAAAAAAATGGAAAAGGTAGAATGACACTTTTTCCAGTTTGGCAGGAAACAAAGCCTTCCTTCAACTGAAGACCTATCAAAATATGCAAGCAAATGTCATGGAAACAGAAGCTCTCACCATGGTAACACCATTCCTGCTACAGAGAAAAAGCACTCTAATTCATGTGTACTTCAAGAAAGGGCATTAGACTAATTCCAATTTTCATTTTATAATCTATCCATATCAGTCATTATACCTGGCAGCAGTAAAGATTTAATAAAACATTAATATTTTACAAGAACACTTTATTAAACCAAAAACTGACTATAAATTTATATGCCAACTAAGGCCAAAGACAAAAAAAGTCAAGCTATCCTACCTTAAAGATAATCAAGGCAGTGATATAAACATTTAAAAAAAAGGGGGGGGGGGGGGGACTGGGAATATGGCCTAGCGGCAAGAGTGCTTGTCTCGTATACATGAAGCCCTAGGTTCAATTCCTCAGTACCACATATATAGAAAATGGCCAGAAGTGGCACTGTGGCTCAAGTGGCAGAGTGCTAGCCTTGAACAAAAAGAAGCCAGGCCCGGACTGGCAAAAAAAAAAAATATATATATATATATATATCACTTTTGCCTGAGAGTACATAAGTAAATATTTTATTAAGCACAACAGACATTGTAGATAAAATATTGTCATTGTCCTAAAAGCAAAACAAAAATATTTGTAAGATTTATAACCTTAACGAATTATACAACTTAGCATATACAATTCTTTTTATTTCAAAATGATTATTAATAGTATAAAAAAAATCTTCTCTAGAAACGCTGTCTGCAGATGAAAAAGCAAAATCAAAGATGAGCTTTAAAAGGTTAAAACTAAAGTTCATTTATCATAAGTCAAATATACTACATTAAATCCATTAAATCCCCTTATTAATGTTACCAATTTTATAAGTTAAATTCAATAATCTAATAGCTATGAATGAAAAATCCACTACCTACAGTACATCAAAATATCAAACTGTAATTTTAAATTAGTCACTGTTAGGTAATCAACTACAAAAAATTAGCAATTCAAAATAATAAAATTATAGAACTGACAACTATAAAAAAAGAAATCTAATAAAAACCTACTTGGTTTGTAATACAAACTGTTAATGAAATAGAAAATTTAAATGAAACTGCTTTGAATGATGAAGGCATGAACTTTAATCCTTAGAAAGAATAAAAGTTTATATTGAAATTAAATGCAAAGAAAATATACTGAAGAAAATACAAAGAAAAAAATCTCAGTGTTTTTTTTCAATTAAAGCTAACATTTCAAATTATGTAGCATTATGCTATAGATTAAATGTCTATGTTCCCATGAAATTCATATAGTAAAATCCTAACCTCAAAATGATGGTAAGACATGGCCTCTGGGGCAATTGGGTAAGAATAGAGCTCTCATTTAGATACTAAGGGCTTAATAAAAGGATTCATGAGAGCTCCTCCATCCCTTTCCTAAGTGGTATCCTGTCAAAGATGACACTCTATGAACCAAGACATGGATCCAGGAACAAGGCACTGACCTCTTCTATGCCTGAAATACATATGTGCTTTCAAAGCTATCTACAATAGACCTGAGCAACTCATAACTTGAAATCACATGGAACAGGCTATATCACTGTCATAAAGTTACAGTTCAACACATTAATACTATCCTCCAAAACTAAGAATTTACTTTATGCTCTTTATCACAAATACTGTGGGTACTTGATTTATTTTTACCATAATTTCATCCAACATCCACTAGAATGCCACCACTCAACAATTTAAAATTTTTACTTCATTAAATACATTATGGTCCTTTTTGGTCTTGGAGGATTGCTGTAACTTTTGGAGCATCATTTGCTTTGGGAAGAAGCATATTTTCACAAAATTAAGGACAAGAAAACAGTCAGCAAATGACACAATATTTTAAACTGAGCTTATCTGAATCAACTGAGCTTTGTAATGCACGTGTGGCTGGGAATATGGCCTAGTGGCAAGAGTGCTTGACTCCTATACATGAAGCCCTGGGTTCGATTCCCAAACATATTATATAGAAAATGGCCAGAAGTGGCACTGTGGCTCAAGTGGCAGAGTGCTAGTCTTGAGCAAAAAGAAGCCAGGGACAGTGCTCAGGCCCTGAGTCCAAGGCCCAGGACTGAACAAAAAAAAAAAAAAGAGTGTAATGCACATGTAAGAATTTTTTTTTTTAGTTTCTTCTGAAAACTACGTTTGATCACGTTCAGTCAAAACCTTGTGAAATTAATGCTAGAATAAGCCTACCTTACTATACTCCTGGAGGTACCTTTTTCAGCTCTGATTTTCCATATAACTTCTGCAAATAAAACTTAATCTACTTTGACTAACCTAGGGTTTTCATCCAAATTAGATACTAGTATACTACACTTTATTTTCTTGCTAAAACTACTGACTGGATATAAAATGATGCTTATGGAAATGAACTCCAAGAAATGGAAGCAAGAGGGGTTTTGTTTGTTTGTTTTGTTTTTTGCCAGTCCTGGGGTTTGAACTCAGGGCCTGGGCACTGTCCGTGAGTTTTTTTGCTAACACTTTCCCACTTGAGCCACAACGCCTTCTAGCTTTTTCTGTGTATGTGCTACTGAGAAATCGAACCCAGGGCCTCATGCATGCTAGGCAAGCACTCTACCACTAAGCCACCTTTCCAGCCCATCAAGAGGATTTTTTATTGTACTGTTTGCAGTTCTTTTTTTTTTCCCCCTTTCCTTTTTTCTTTGGTTTATTCCTTTCTGTCCCAGTTTTTTATTTCTGTACTCTTTATCTTGTATATGTTTGTCTGACTTGGAGAAGGGAAGGGGAAACACAGAAACAGTGGGACAGAGGGTAAACCAATTCAGCAGTGATAATCACTAGACTCTTTATGTTGGAAATGAACTTTACACCCTGGACAGAGAGAAGTCAAGAGGGGAAAAACTGAGAGAGAATGAGAGAGGGAGTGACACTGTTCAAAAGGAAATGTACTCATTACCTGACTTGTGTAACTGTAAACCCTCTGTATATCACCTTTACAGTAAATTTTTTGAATCTTTAAGAAAAAATAATTAATAATAATAATAAAGAACAACAAAGATTTAAGAAAAACAACATTGGTTAGTTTTGTTTTTCCTTTTTCTCCTAAAAATAAGTAAAGTATGTGCCATTCTGGTACATGGATATGTTTCTTGAAATACAATATTTAACCAAAAGTTAAGCATACTTCTTCTAAGTTTACTTTGGGGGAGATTTGACCTTAAGAGAATTATCCCTTTAATGTATCATCTTTAACACCATCTTCAACAATTCATCATGATTCAAAACATTTTCTTCTTTTTAGCAATACTAGTACCTTCCTATTTTTAATATGACTCAACTCATTGTAATTAATGTACAAAAGCAGAATCATCTTATAATGTTTAGGGACTACTGAAACCATCTTGACTGATAGCTCGGCAAATGCAATAGTAAGAGACTGGAGGATTGGCCTCTAGACATAGAGAACCATTACAGAGGAAAAACTGCAGAATTTGTTGAACCCCTCAATTTAAAAATAAAGATTAAAAGTTATCAATATTTTATATATGACTGTTAAGGGGGAATGGGGAGAGAGTAGAGACTAGGTCTGCAAAACCAAAAACTTGTTGTCAAATAGTATTTCCCACAGGTTTGGGTCAGCGACCCTACATTATGTAACTAAAACCAAACAACTACTCCTAGGCATCTATCCTAAACAGCAAAACCCAAGATATCAAAAAGACATTTGTACTTCCATGTTTATCACGGCACAATTCACAATAGCCAAAATATGGAAACAACCCAGATGCCCCTCCACAGACGAATGGATCCAAAAAATATGGTACTTATACACAATGGAATACTACATAGCGATTAGGAATGGTGAAATATTGTTATTCGCAGGGAAATGGTCAGAATTTGAACAAATAATGTTGAGTGAGACAAGCCTAGAACACAGAAAACAAAGGGGCATGATCTCCCTGATATATGACTGTTAACAAAGGGAGACGGAGAGACAGTAGAGACCAAGTCTGTGAATACTGTATATGTTCTTGATACATTGTATATTGCATATATGTCTACCTGACCTAGACAAGGGATAGAAAAACAGGTCGTAAGATATCACAAGAAATGTACACACTGCCCTACTATGTAAACTGCACCCTCTTTGCACAACACCTTGTAAAAAAAAAATTATGTTCAATTAATTTAAAAAAAAAGAATAAATGTGGCTGCAATCTTGAGTTACAATCTTAAGCTGCAGACCTCCCGAACCCCCCCCCCCAAAAAAAAACCAAACAACTACTCAACATATAAAGGTCAAAAATAGACCTCTCAGTGGATCACAACAGCTCAAAAGCTATGTATGTATGTTCATATAAGACCAGGATAAGCAAACTCTATTGTTGACATTACATTTAAAGTCCTAGGTGAATTTCCTTTGGCGTAGGCCACGTGGCTATAGTATATGTTTTTGGTACACTGTGTATTGTATGTATGTCTACCTGATCTAGGGAAGGGAAAGAAAAACAGGGTGTAAGATATCACAAGAAATGTACACACTGCCCTATTATGTAACTGTACCCCTTTTGCACAACACGTTGTCAAAAATTTTTTAATTAATAAATTTTTTTAAAAGTTATCAATATTTTAACATTTTTAAAAGAATGCCTCCACATACATATTATTTTGTCCTAACAGTGTATCTTTTAGCTGACTTTATCTAAAAGACTTAATAGTTTCCCAGAAGAAAAATGTATAAATGTTGGTAAATTTTATCTTAAAGGTTCTTAATCTGATCGAGGATCCTACATTTTTTGTTTGAAACTTGCTTTTAAGACAAAGCCCAAAAAAGAACTTTAAAATTTACAAATTTTACAAAGACAGATTCAGAAATTACACTATATTAGGTTCAACAGAGATTAGTTCATAACATTAAGCTACAATAGCTGTGGTAAGCTGAAAATTGGTCCATAAAGATGTTCAAGATTCTGTGAATGTTATTTTATATGACAACAGAAATTTTGCAGATATGATTAAATTAAGAAAAGAGGAGGGCTGGGGATATAGCCTAGTGGCAAGAGTGCCTGCCTCGGATACACGAGGCCCTAGGTTCAATTCCCCAGCACCACATATACAGAAAACGGCCAGAAGCGGCGCTGTGGCTCAAGTGGCGGAGTGCTAGCCTTGAGCGGGAAGAAGCCAGGGACAGTGCTCAGGCCCTGAGTCCAAGGCCCAGGACTGGCCAAAAAAAAAAAAAAAAAAGAAAAGAGGAAACTGGTCTGGATTATTCAGGTGAGTCCTAACTTCAATCAAAAGTGCCTTTATGGGGCTGGGGATATGGCCTAGTGGCAAGAGCGCTTGCCTCGTATACATGAAGCCCTCGGTTCGATTCCCCAGCACCACATATACAGAAAATGGCCAGAAGTGGCGCTGCGGCTCAAGTGGCAGAGTGCTAGCCTTAAGCAAAAAGAAGCCAGGGACAGTGCTCAGGCCCTAAGTCCAAGGCCCAAGACTGGCAAAAAAAAAAAAAAAAGGTGTCTTTATGTGAGAGATATAAAAGAGGATTTGAGGGGCTGGGGATTTAGCTCAGCAGAAGAGCGCCTGCTTAGCAAGTGCAAGGCCCCAAGTTCGGTCCTCAGCTCTGGGGAAAAAAAAAAAAAAAATCCATAAAAGAGGATTTGACACAGAAGATGATGCTGTGACCACTGAAGCAAGATGTCACAGAAACCAAAAAAAAAAAAAAAATGCAAAGAATGCAATTCTACAGTATGGAAAAGATAAGGAAATACATTTTCCCAACAAGTCTTCAGAAAGAGCATGGCCCTGCCAGTACGGAAATATAAATGTAGTGAACCCAACTAGACTTCTGACATCTAGAGCTATAAGAGAATAAGTGCATGTTATTTTAAACCATCAAGTTTATGGAAATGTGTTAAAGTAGCCATAAGAAACTAATATCATAACGATTATCATAGTATTTTCTAAAGTTTAATTTCTCATCTATCCTTCTCAAAATTTCTGCCATTTCATATGCCATCAATATTATTATTGACTTACTGATTCATCTAAATTTATAAAAAGAATTAAATAGAAAGCTTAAACTAAATGGCATACACCACTTATACCATAAACAAAATTACTGCCCTAAATAATACGTAGCCCTGAAAGTACATATGATAGAAATTAAACTAACTATAGTAAATATGCTCCTACTTTGAAGTCTTAAAATAGATGCACATTCACTGGCCGAAGAGAAAGATTAACAGGCTTAGATATAATTTCAATTATGAAAGATTATATGAAAACTAAGTTGCTCATCATAAAAGGCAATTGCATTTAATTCCTTGTCCCTGGACCATCTAAAAATCATATCTACCCTCACCACACTGGAAGCTACACCTGTCTGTAATCAAGTCTCTTCTTGCCTACTTATACTGAAGACTTAGAACAGCTGAAAATAAATGTTTAAGTTTCTTTTTCTTTGAATATGTAACAGCAATAAAAAAGGGCCACTTTACCCAGTAAAGAAAAGGAACTTGATGACAATGTATAAGTACAATTATTTCAATCTCAGAGAATTAGGTAAGAACATCTTTATTTTGTATTTTTAAGCTATAAAGAAAAATCGTAACATTCCAGAATTATTAGCAAATGTCTTAAACTCTGCACTCTTTAGCAGAAGAATTATATCATTTCAGAAGCAAGAGTACTAAAAGTATTTTAAGCTCTATTGCCTATGGAAAAGGTAGGTACAGGCAAAGTTTTCCTAAAGTAGGATTCCAGATGCCCTAAAGAATTGACAAATTAGACTATATCAAATTAAAGAGCGTGCATAGCACAAGAAGCAATCAAAATCTAGGGAAACCCCAGAGAATGGGAGATGATTTCACTAGCTATTCAACAGATATCCTGAACATATAGACAACTCAAAAAAAAACTGGACAAAAGAACAAGTAACCCTATCAATAAATGGGAAAGAGAATCTAACCGACAGTTCTCACAGGAAGAAATACAAATGGCTAAATCCAGAATAAACCTAACCCAAGAAGTAAAAGACTTTTATAGTAAAAACTATAAAAAACTGAAGAAATAAAAAATGACATCAGGAAATGGAAAGACCTTCCATATGCATGGATAGGTAGAATTAATATTGTAAATGGCTATACTGCCAAAAATAATCTGCAAATATAATGCAATCCTCATGAAAATGCCAATGAAGTTTTCTACCAACTAGAGAAAGGAATCAAAAAATTCAAATGGAACAACAAAAGACCTAGAGTAGCCAAAGCAATTCTAGGCAAAATAAAATAAAATAAAATAAAATAAGGCTAATGATACTAAGCCTCAAACTCTTCTAGACCTATAACAAAAACAGCTCGGTTTTGGCACAAAAATAGACCCAAAAATTAATGGAACAGACTAGAAGACCCAGAAATAAAACCATCTGCTTACAGTTATCAGTTATCTGATATTTGATAAGGAAGGCAAAGATATACAGAGGGAAAAAAGATAGCCTCTTCAATAACTGGTGTTGGGAAAACTGGACATCTATATACAGAAAGCATTTATTTGTCACCTCAACAGTCAACTCAAAGTAGACCAAAGAACTTTGAAATTGTTACAGGAAGGAGTAGGAGAAACACTAGAACTCATAGGCACAGGCAGAAAATTTTTGAATAGAGTCCCAGGGGTGAGACTTGGAAAATTACATCAAACTAAAAAGTTTCTACACAGTAAAGGATGTAGTTACTAAACTAGAAAGATAGACAACAGACTGGGAAAAAATCTTTACCAGTCATACATAAGACAAGGCTTAATATCCAAAATATACCAGGAGCTCAAGAAGTTAGTAAACCAATCACTAAATGGGCAAGGGAGGAAAGACTTTTCAGAAGAAGAGATAATAATGACAAGGAAACATGTGAGGAAATGTTCACCATCCCTGGCCACAAAGGAAATGCAAATCAAAACAACTCTGAGATTCTATCTCATCCCAGTTAGATTGGCCAACCCTGTGAATTCAAACAAGTGCTGGTGAGGATGTGGGGGAAAAGGAATCCTACTGCACTGTTGGTAGGAATGTAAACTAGTACAATCACTCTGGAAAGCCGTCTGGAGGTTACTCAGATATCTTCCCACAACCCAGGCATACTACTCCTAGGCATCTACCCTGAAAATCACAAGCCAAATACTGTAAAGACAGTCACACACCCATGTTCACTGCTTCATTATTCACAATAGCCAAGTTGTGGAAACAGCCCAGATGCCCTACAATATATGAGTGGATCCAAAACATGTGTTAACAATACACAGTGAAATTTTACACAGCCATTAGAAAGAATAATACTATTTCATCTGCAGGGAAATGGATGGACCTAAAACAAATCATGTCAAGTAAGGTAAGTCAAGCTCAGAGTGACAAATGGTACATGTTTTCTCTCATATGCAGAAGCTAGATCTAAAATATACCAGGACATAATAAATTATGCAGGTTTCTAGGCATTCACAAACAATGAGACCAAAGGAAGATACTCTTAGGAGAGGAACAGAAAAGCCAGAAGTGGCTCAAGAGGTAGAATGCTAGCCTTGAGCAAAAAGAAGCCAAGAACAGTACTCAGGCCCTGAGTTCAAGCCCCAGGATAAAAAAAAAAAAAAAAAAAAAAAAAAACACCTATGTAAACCAGTTTCGAGAACAGAGAATTTTCAGGCCTACACAGCAAAATACTAACTTACCTCAAATATATGATGACCATTAAGTTGATGAAAGATCTTCAGGGCATCTCAGAAATTCAAGACAGAATGTTTTTTAATTCTGATGGATGCATGGCTCATGCCTATACCCTAGGTACTCAGATCTGGAGAATCTTAATGCAAAGCCACCCGAGCAGTTAAGTCCACTAGACTACATCTCCAAAGTAATCAGCAAAAAAGCAGGGTGGAGGGCTGGGGATATAGCCTAGCGGCAAGAGTGCCTGCCTCGGATACACGAGGCCCTAGGTTCGATTCCCCAGCACCACATATACAGAAAACGGCCAGAAGCGGCGCTGTGGCTCAAGTGGCAGAGTGCTAGCCTTGAGCAGGAAGAAGCCAGGGACAGTGCTCAGGCCCTGAGTCCAAGGCCCACGACTGGCAAAAAAAAAAAAAAAAAAAGCAGGGTGGGAAGTGTGTCTCAAATGGCAGAGTACAAACGGAGCAAATAGAGCAAACATGAGGCCCTGGGTTTAAACCCCAGTACCAAAAATTTTTTTAAAAAATAGGTAGGTAGAAAATTTTTCTTTTCAAGTAGTTGGCAACTCCTTGAATTTTACCTACCCTACAGCAAAATGAAGTTTTAGAGATGCTAATACTTAAAGGTATAATAACCAACAAAAGGAAGTAATCCCTTTAATGTTACTGACAGGTTTCTAGTAAATATAAAGTGACACTAACTTTGCAAGTATTATAACAAAATTAATCATTTTAAAAACTGAATTCCTTTAAAAGTGATACTAAACAATGCCTATTTCTTTCATTAAGGAAAAATAAGACAAATGTTTAGTATTATATATTTAGCTATAAATGAAATCTTCCAAAACTAAATCATTTTAAGGGAAAGGAATGGCACAGCAGTAAATGAGTCTAAGGAAAAGGTACTTTCTAAATATATGTACACTGTACAAACAGATACAAGCATGAGCACATGTTTGCATGCATGTATACACACACACACACACACACACACACACACACACACACGCACGCACTCCAAGGATAAATGAACTTACTCCAGTAGGCTGAAAAATAAGTCCATCCATTTCATGACTGACTTCTTTGGCAAAATTTCCTTCCAGTAGCTATAAAACAAATACATGTGTTCTTTAGAAATACAATGATCACTTAAAACTTGTTTAAGTTACTTGAAAAGCTTCAAATACTTTTAATACATAAACTGTAAGAACTAAAGATGCATATATGGGAAAAAGCAGGGAAGAGGTAGACCAGAGATAATATACTGAAATATTTTAAAATATATTCCATGAATATTGCCATTATAAGGTAGAAGAACTATTCTGAGTAGTCCTCACCATAACTGAAATAATGGATAAAAAGGTGGAAATAATTAGCCATAATGCATTAGACAGTTATATTAAGTAGGTTTTTAATATATTCACCATAAAGAAACAATACAAGTTTAAAGTGGTAGATAACTAGTACCATCAGCTGAACACTGTCTGATACACACATGAATCAGAAGGTCACACTATGCTTCATAAATATGTAAAAATATTATATGACAATCCAAAAGATAAATTACTGAAAGCACAATTTTTAAATACATTGCCAGGCCTGAACACAAGAAAAGAAGAGCAAAAATAAACAAAAGTAGATATTCTAAATAGCAATAACTGGAATAAAAAAATAAGAAGACACACACAAAAAGGAGAGAGCAAAGAAACATGCTTGGGGACAAGACTTTATAACCACAGTTGAGCTTAAATATGGGGATTATAGCCCAAAACACATTATGTTTTCATAACCTTCTGGTAATTTTTTGTCTTTCTTTTTTGTTTTTATATTTTTCCAAAGAGGAGAAGGATGAGAGGGCAGTTTGAAAACCCACATTTCCTTTAAACTGCTATGACTTTAAACCAGTGACTGCCAGAAAATAGGGAAGTAGAGAGATGAGGTTAGTATTTAACAATCTTCAGTAACAAAAGCAGGAAATTTTCTGGAGATGGATGGACAGCTGTATAACAATATAAATATATTTCATGCCTCTGGGCTGCAAACTTCAACACAGGTAAAATGGGACTGGAAACATGGCTCAAGTGGCAGAGGGCTTGCCTACCAAGTATAAGGCCCTGAGTTTCAAATTCCAAGACAGTCAAAAATAGAAAAAAGATAAAGTGGTAAAACTTTGAGATACACACTCGCATACACACATGCACACATAAGTTAAAATGTTCTTGATGTTCTCTCCTTTCCTTTTATTGCTGCAGTTAAGAAGATAGGGAGATGGCCAAGCTGGGGTTCTCAGAGCCATATAGGACGTAATCAAACAGCCAGAAATTTCAAAATACTTCAAAAATTCATACTTTTGTCTGCAATTCATTTACAGGCTTAAAGAATCTGGCTACTTGAGAGTAAAACTCAGTATAGATTAAAAGCACTGATTTTTTTTATAAGCAAAAAGGAAAAAAAGAAAAACTCCAAGAATCAGTGTCACAAGTCCACTCATATTCTTTGATAATACGAAAAACAATGTTAAACTAAAATATTAATTTATATATGTGATACATTTATACTGTAGAAAAATTCTGAATTCAGGCTCATACTGAAAAGTTAAAGAAAAATGGATGCGGTGACACAGACTGGCCTGGGTTTCCACATATCAAAAAGTAATGATGGGGCTAGGAATGAGGCTTAGTGGTAGAGTGCTTGCCTAGCATGCATGAAGCCCTGGGTTCGATTCCTCAGTACAACATAAACAGAAAAGGCCAGAAGTGGCACTGTGGCTCAAGTGGGAGAGTGCTAGCATTGAGGAAAAGAAGCTCAGGGACAGGGCCCAGGCTCTTGAGTTTAAACCTAACCAGAACTGGCCAAAAAAAAAAAAAAAGTACAATAAAGGTTCAATCAAGAGTAAAACACACAATCTTGACATTCACCTGTTTAAAAAAAACAACTTGCTAAACTTATAGCACAAACTATGCTGAGTTATGATACAAAAAATAAAATACTGTAATAATATCCCTTAAAAAGTTAAAAGAATTTCTAATACTAAAGGTGAGGTGGCTCAACCAGCGGAAGACTTGACTGTCATGCCTGAGGACCTAAGTTCAAATTCCAGTACCACCAAGGGAACAAAAAAGAATTCTAATGAATTTTTAAACTTCAGATTTAGTCAGCCCACCTTATTTACAGGTTTGTTACACATGGATTTATTATAAGCTGTTTTGACTGAATGAAATAAGCAAACATTAGTTACTGTATAATTACAAAGCTCAGATGACACAGAGAAGCTCTCAGTCAGGCCTGCATTATCATCAGTTGTATTTAAAGTGTGTGATCTACTTAGTGTTTCCCTGCTCTTAATTTTGTGAAAATATCTTCCTAAAAGCAAGTGCTGCCCAAAAGGCAAGGTAAAAATTAGTGGGATAAAGTGATCACGTATTAAAGTTACTTTAAGTGATAAAGTGAATTTTTTAAATTTGTTAAAAGGCAGCACATTTTTAGCAGAAACTCAGTGGCATGGAAAAAAAATGAGTCAAGTATTTGCAGTAAGGTACTGAACTCTATGCACTAAAGCATTCATTTTTTCCACAATGGCGGTCTCATTGGAACCATATACCTACAGGTGCCAAAGATCTATAGCATAATAGTCATTTGGGATGAACTATATATTTGCCAAAGATGAACTTTCTCCCTGAGAGTGACCCAGTCCTCACTGAGGAAAGCACAGACAGTGGTTGTTGTAATTTGTCAATGACAAGTTCCACCAGTTTTCAAAATGCAAGTTGTAGTCATAAAGCAGTGTTTCTGTTTTTAAATTCCAAGGTAGGAATAAAGTTTCCAAAAAGAAATCAATCTTTGATTAAATCAAAGGTCACCAATATGAAAATCCCAAAGAAATGGAGAGGATGAGGTAATAAATAGGTCAAACAAGGAAGGTGTATTTAGCAAGAATGATGGACAGTCTTTGAGAGAAGAGTTCAAATCATGCAGCCTTCATAAAAGAGGCATACTTGGAAGGCAAAAGAATTAATGCCCTTAAAACTAGGATAGCTTTTTTGGTCAGTTTTCACTTAGTAATTTCAATATCGAGCATAATTTAAAACTTACTTTGGTATTGACTCTAATAATATATTCTAAAATAAAATGTCTTGTATGTTTCACCTAATCTGTCTATAAGGTTGGCCAGAAAGGAAACCTACCACATGGTTCAAGCAGGAAGAAGTTTATTGGGGGAAGCAAACTGCTAGCCCACACAAGATGGAGGCGTGGGGAGACAGAGGAGAAGGAAGAAGGGAAAAAGAGAAAAGAGCAAGACAGAGTAAGAGAGAAAAGGAAAGAGAGCAGGGACTGTGTTGAGACAGGTTATACAGGAAAAGGTGGGAGGTATGGCCAGGTGGATTGGATCTGACCTCAGAGAAGGAGGAGGTAACTGCCTCCAGGTGTGTCAGCCACCTAGGTGGCTTAAACAAGTGGGGGGCATCTGCGTGGAGCCCTCCCAGGGGTGGACCTTACACTCCAGCCTTTTAATAATTATGAAGAAGGGTAGGGACTCTCTCTGGCTACTTGCTGCCGGCTAGTGGCATCGACATGAGGGGTAAAAGGCAGAGATGTGACTCCTCCAGGAGAAAGCAAGCAGCAGCTATCCCTTGGTGGTAGAGGCCAGTCCTTGAATGAAGCCTGGAAGAGGCAGGGGCTGTAACTTGTTAGGAATTGGTCACAAATACTTGTCAGAGTTATTTCTCTAAAACTGCCCATTTTTCCCTTTGTCTTGTGGAGTAGATCAAACACAGAATGGCTAGCCTTTGTGAGGGAATCTAGAGGGGATCACTGGACCCCAGCCTGCATCACACGTTCCAGGGAACTAGCCAAAAGGTTAAGCCATTGAGACTGATTTTCTTGCCTATGAGGCTTTCTGACTTTATGGAGTAGTTTGGTGAATACATAGAGGAGTCCACAAGGACATAGACAGGGGGTCTGCAAGGACATAGAGTCAAATTCTCAATTCAGGCATCCCTGAAATGAGAACAAACTGGCCAAAAAGGCATAAGAGGTGCCTCTGGCATGGTCAGAGGACCTGTAGACAGGAGTCACTCACCAGATGTAGAGAGGAGATGATGTGGTAGATATACATAGCCAGCAATGGTAAAGGCGAGAAATCCAAGGTGAGTTTCCTTTGGTTTTTTGGCAGTCTGGTCCAAGGAGGGGTGGTCAAGGAGGCAGATTAACCCTCAAAAGAGAAGAGGAAGGAGGGATCCAGCAACTCCCGACTCTATCCCCTCCTGAGTCATGGCACCAGATGTTAAGTTTCGCCAGAAAGGACACCCACCACATGGTTCAGGGGAAAGAAAACTGCCAGCCCACACAAGATGGATGCATAAGGAGGCAGAGGGGAAGGAAGAAGGGAAAAAGAGAAAAGAGCAAAAGAGAATAAGAGAGAAAAGGAATGAACGTGGGAACTGTGTTGAGCCGGATGATATAGGAAAAGGTGAGAGATATGGATTGGATTGAATCTGACCTTGGAAGGAGGAGGTAACCAACTACCTGCAGGTAAGCCAGTTACCTAGGTAACTCAGGTACTGAGCACAGATTTAAACAGGTGGGGGTTGGGGGGCATCTGCATGGAACCCTCCCAGGGGTGGACCTTACACTGTCTTTTTCTCTTTTTCTATATTTGAAGTAAAACTTACTTTTGAGTTATACTGTTAACCTAGTCTGCTAAGTATTAAACTAAGCTTTTCTTAGATAATTAACTAGATGATCAACAGCTCAATAACTGCAAGATTCCATGAAGTAATCTTATAGGTATTTCCTGATTACTTGCCAGTATCAGAAACCACATAAAGGATAATGGGGATGATAATGTAAGTCTAGACCACTACGCCTCAAAAATATCTTAATTTCAATTTGACAGTACAAATATTTAAATACAATCATGTAATTAGTCATCTCCCCCATCAATCTTTCTTCAAAGCACTGTTCTACTTACATTGCCTCAGATGTTTTTAAAACACTTCTAACAAAAGAATCTTAATTTAAATAAAATATTTAATTGCAAAACCCTGGAGAAGACTTATATGGTGAACTATCCGAAGCTGGGGCATATTCCCTTTCAGGATTATAATTTATGATTACTTTCCCTCTAAATAAAGTTAGAAGATAATTTAATGAAAGGCAAAAGACTAGGTTTTTAATAAAGCACAGTACTGTTTCCTAAGCTGCTACAGAACTTAAATTTGTTTAGTTAGAAACACAACCATAACATGTGTATACCATCTGAAACATCCTACAGAGGCAAGCAATTGTTCATGAACCACAGAGAAATTGATCAAGGTTATACTAGATGATTAAATCTGAATTGATACTTCATATGTCTCCAAGTCATAAACTGGAAGCCAAATCACTGTAAATGTATAGACATAAAAACAATGCAGAAGGGCTTGCAATTAGAAACATGAGAAACAAAATAGACTGTAAAGTTAAAAACAAAGTCTCTCAGAAATAATAAAAAAAGAACAATAGCTTAAGACAACATTGAATGAGAAACACTTTGGTAATTATTTAAAATAAATTATCAATTCATTATAATACACAAATATATACCAAGAAGATATTTAAACAAGGAATAAATTGCCTCCACCTTTCAGTTTGAGTTTTATTAATATATATATATACATATATATTCTGAGCAAATAGCTTACATAGTCCCAAATGACTGCCTGAGAAAAGTCAACATAGTAATTACACCTGTTGAACTTTTTTTTTTTTTTTTTTTTTTTTTTTGGCCAGTCCTGGGGCTTAGACTCAGGGCCTGAGCACTGTCCTTGGCTTGTTTTTGCTCAAGGCTAGCACTCTACCTCTTGAGCCACAGCACCACAGCATGGCTTTTTCTGTTTATGTGGTTCTGAGGAATCGAACTCAAGGTTTCATGCATGCTAGGCAAGCAGTCTACCCCTAAACCACATTCCCAGCTGTGTTGACTTCTTTTATGTACTCTCATTGTTTCCCTAAAAGCCAAGTTTTTGCTTAACCAATCAAAAAGAAATGGAAATCTGAACTCACCTAGGTACTTAATCTTATGTTTTCCATTCCCAAAATATAACCAATTCAAGTTGAGATTAATCAATTCCTCTATCTGCTAAACATTTCTAATTAGTAATTATTCTGTATCATTCATATTGCTTGCTCAACACAAAACCAATAGTATTAATTCTGCATAAAAGAATGATTTGTTTACTACTACTTACCAATGATGCCTAAACAACTATGTCATTAAAGACAGCTAAGCAAAATATACAGATTTCCCAATAGTATCATTGGTTCTTTCATTAACCTGAATTTGTGTAATTAAAAATAGATATAATATGTCTAATGAACCCCATCTGAAAAAAAACTTTCCAAAAAATTCTCTAAGAAATACAACTTATTGTCACTGTTCGTCTTTTAACAAAATTTCTCTCATAATTCCAATCTAGGCAAGAACTGAAGTTCTTTTTGTCAAGTTTTCCTATTTTTCTTTTGAATTTCAAAATTTAGACATCATTTACTCATTTAACAAACATTCATTTGGTGTCAACAAGTACCAACCATTCTACTAAGCAATTGAGACTAAAGAGGTAAGTCGGTCTTCTATCCTGGAAGAATTAATGGGAGGGCCTTATATGAAATCAGATGCCTACAGGTGTCAGACTACAAACTTTAAACTAAATAACAGGAACGAGTGAAACCTATCATCAACTAGAGAGGAGGACACCCTCATGGAGAGGAGGAAGTCCTCCTCTCCATGCAGTCAAATTCAGCATTTTTTGTTTGTTTTGATTTTTTTGGTTGCAGGGCTTGAACTCAGGGCCTAGGTTCTGTCTCTGAGCTCTTTTGCTCAAGGCTAGCTCTCTACCACTTTCAGCCACAGCTCCACTTCCAGATTCAGTATTTTTTAAGCACTACATAAACTTAAAACTTTTGGTACTCACAATTTATGACTCCCAACTAAAAAGGACCTCAATACATACAATGTAGTCATTTTACAATAAGTGCTTTTAATATAGTTGTTTAAAGACTTCTAAGGGAATAGAAAATCAATTACATTTTTAACTCTTCATTTTAGATTTATTCATATGTTTGTTGAATAAGAATTATGTACATTTTTTAATGATAAACAGAATCAGAGAAAAAAAGTAACAAATATAAAACTATGTAAGGGCTGGGCATCCGTGGCTCATGCCTGTAAACACTAGCAACTCAAGAGGCTGAGATCTAAGGATTGCCAGCCTGGGCAGGAAAATCCCTGAGACCTTTATCTCTAATTAACCAAGTGGAGCTGTGGTACAGCCTTAAACAAAAAGCTCAAGGACAGTGCCCAGGCCCTGAGTTCAAGCCCCCAGACTGACACCAAAAAATATCTATCTATGATACTATTCTAAGCACTTTACATATATTAATCATTGCAGCCTCATAATAATCACATGAAGTGCAACTACTATCACCTCATCTTAAAAGATAAAATTAGGAACTTGTCCATGGTCAGAAAAGAACTGAGAACCCAAATTCATTCTACATCATCCAGAATCCATATTCTTAACTGATATTCTAAGTTAGAGTATTGCTTCCCCCAGAAAGTTCCTAGTCTAGGTTAAATGCTCCTTTGAAGCACTACCATAGTAGCCTGTATGTCACTCTATCATAGGATCTTCCTATCTTTCAGGTTATAGAATTGACCTGTACCCTTTATGAGGTCAAGGATCATATCTTATATACATCCAATATTCAGTATCCATTATATATATGAAAACATAAAAAGATAGACATTTAAGTTGTACAGAATTAAAACATAAAAAAGTAGAATAGACATTTAAAAAGTACTGATTCTACTTAGTACAGAATTAAAAGGCTGATATTTTGAAAAAGCTAATACCTTCCCTCAAAATTAACAACTTTTTCTCACAAGCCATCTCTTATTACTTTCATTATCTTATGATTTGATCTCCAATGGGGCAACAGCAATGTTCTAACTGGTCTCTTTGCTGCTAAATTACTCTATTTGCTAAAAACCTTTCTGTACTTTCTGATTCCAGAACAGAATTCCTAGAACAATTTGTTATTTCTAAAACTCTTTGAATGTTACTTTTACATAGTTCTTTTTCCTTTCTTCTGAAGAACCTCTCCTGAATGCATTTCTAATCTAAACACAATAAAACACTTCGCTCTCCAAAACACTCACATATTTTAATACCAGTAAGCCTTTGTTCATCTACAATCTGTATCCAGATTGCAGTTTGTAAGAAACATAAGAAAATATTTGTTTTGAGAGTAGAAAGCATTACCTACTTGTTAGGAAGAATATTAAGCTCTTTTAAAATAAACAGAAAGATACAATGGATATTTACCCATGTATGTACAAGTAGTAAAAATAGAACCAAACTATAAAACTAAGTAATCTGAATGTCACCAGGGAGAAAAAAGTTTGAAGATAAAATAAATTACTCAAAACTTCATCCAGGGGCTGGGAATATGGCCTAGTGGTAAAGTGCTTGCCTCATATACATGAAGCCCTGGGTTCAATGTGTCAGCACCACTATAGAAAAAGCCAGAAGTGGCACTGTGGCTCATGTTGTAGAGTGCTAGCCTTCAGAAGAAAGAAGCCAGAGACAGTGCTCAGGCCCTGAATTCAAGCCCCAGGACTGGCCAAAAAAAAAAAAAAAGAATTCATCCAAACACATGGTAGTGGGCACCTATAATCCCAAACTGAGGAGTCTGAAGCAAGAAATTGAGAGTTTGAGGCCAACTTAGGATATATAGCCAGAAGCAGTCTCCAAATATAAACAAACAAAACAAATAAGCAAAATGCATTCATTCTATGTTTAAACAGATGTGTATTGCCTGGCTTTTGCTCTCAAATACTGAGAAATAGCCCTAGAATGACCTGCCTGACAGGAGTATCTTTGTTTGCCTGGTGGGTCTGGAAAGTCTACCAACACGAATTATGAAAAGATTTTTTTACATAATTTTTTTCAGGGTGGCAAAATATTTATTTTTTTCTTTTATTCTCAAAGTGAAGTACAGAGGGGTTACAGTTTTATATGTAAGGCAGTGAGTACATTTCTGTTCAACTTGTTACCTCCTCCCTCATTCTCCCCCACCTCTCCCCTCTCCCTATTCCTCTCCCCTTGATGAGTTGTTCAGTTGGTTTACACCAAATGGTTTTGTAAGTATTGCTTTCAGAGTCATTTGTCTTTTTATTCTTTGTCTCTTGATTTTGATATTCCCTTTCCCTTCCCTAGTTCTAATACAAGTATATACAGTATCCAGGGTACTCAGATGAGATACAGTGATAGCGGAGGTACAACCACAGGAAGGGAATACAAGAGAAACAAAAAAAGGTACAGATGAAAAGGTTTTAGACAAGCCATAACAGGTCAGATTGACAGGGGAGTTGACACTAAAAATGTATTGGTCTAATCTTCTAAAACCTCAAACTGAAACACAGAAGCACTATGGTGAAACACCCATACAAACTATGGACACAGAAGCCGGGGTGAATATCTGTGGCTGACAGTCCTCTTTACTGTCACACTTGAGTACTGATATTCACCATAGACTAGAACAGGTAGCACTGGTAATGACCCCACAGAAGAAAGGCAGTAAGGAGCTTTGCACTGGGACTCTCAAATTTTATGCCATGTGTCACTTGACTGGTTTTAATTTGCATCCTTATTTAATGAACCACACAATCCTAAGTGTGATGCTTCTCAAGTTCTGTGAATCATTCAAGTGAAATCTTAAACCAGAGAACAGTCAATAAGGGCTCCACAGTTTGTAGCCATCAAGGCTAAGGTAGCCCTGTGTACCCCCAAACTTAAGGCAGATGTCTGACATTTAGCCCAACATTTCCCAATAAAATTTAGGTTGTCTTCCCAACCGTAGGAAAGCTTATGATGTCCCTTGTGGGACATTATTGCCAAGAGGAATTCAGGAAGTGGCAAATTGCAGAATGATAGCACAGTTGCCCTCTAAGTTAATGAATAAAGTGACCTACTTAGCCACCACAGTTGAGACCTTTATCTTAGTTTTAACAGGCATTGAATATCTCCTGATGAGGACTGCCCACACTGGGATACCAAATGGCATTTAGCTCTAAACATGTTCGGTAACCTGATAAAGTACTAGGAAAATAAAAGTGAGGCTTTAAAACTTCAGTTCCGGGGCTGGGGATATGGCCTAGTGGCAAGAGTGCCTGCCTCGGATACATGAGGCCCTAGGTTCGATTCCCCAGCACCACATATACAGAAAATGGCCAGAAGCGGCGCTGTGGCTCAAAGTGGCAGAGTGCTAGCCTTGAGCGGGAAGAAGCCAGGGACAGTGCTCAGGCCCTGAGTCCAAGGCCCAGGACTGGCCCAAAAAAAAAAAAAAAACTTCAGTTCCCAAAATATAAAAAGCAAGTAACATTTCCTTATTCTTTGTATCAGTTTTAAGCTAGGACAGAAATAGCTAAAAACAAGACCTAAGATTTCTATCAAGAATGCAGCCTAAATTACATCATGAAAAGGATAATTCTTTTGTGTCCTGTATTCAAAGTATTTAACAACATTTGAATGAAGCAAACTATCTGGCACACTAATATTGTATACAAAAACTTTTAAAGAATATCTGTTTTCATTAATTGTACTATAATCAGACTTTTCTGTGTACAACTGAAAATTCTTAGTTCTCTTTCATTGATCTGTATGTACATTTTTCTCCTAGAAAGGCCTCATTCTGCCAGAACTGCTAGCTCATGCCTGTAATCCTGGCTTCTACACAGGAGGCTAAGCTATGAGGACAGTGGCTTGAAACCAGCCCAGGTAAGGAAGGTTCTAAGACTCTTATCTCTAGTCAACCACCAAAGGCCTGGAAATAGACCTGTGGCTCAAATAGGAGAGCACCAGCCTTTAGTGAAAGACCTAAGGGACAGCACCCAGGACCTGAGTTCAAGCATCAGTACTGGCACACATACATGGACATATGCATACACACATGCACACACAATACACACACTCTCTTTTCATAGGGACTTCACATACATACACAGTGTATGTGAACATATATATGCACTCATAGTCCCTAAGCTAAGTCTAGGAATTCTATGGGCATGAAAAATGGGAAGAGAAATGAGTGTGATGATTAATCTTGATTATCAACTTGACTGAATTGAGAAGTGCATGAAGGATCAGTAAAACATACCTTTGGTATGCCTTTAGACTGTTTCTAGACAAGATTAAGGGGGAAAGACTCATTCTATATATGGATAGAACATCCATAGGCTGGTTGCCCAGATACCAAAAAAAGAAAGAAAGAAAGAAAGAAAATGGAAAAAATGTAGAGCTCCCTATCATAGTCCTTTCCTTCCTTCCCCCTTTCCTTTATTCCTCCTCTCTAGCCTCCCTAGCCTCACTCAGGTCCTGGGTGCTGTCCCTTAGCTCACTCACTAAAGTCTGGTGCTCTCCTATTTGAGCCACAGGTCCATTTCCAGGCCTTTGGTGGTTGACTGGAGATAAGAGTCCATACTGGCACACCATCCCTGCCATAATGAACTAAAACCTCTGAAACCTTGACCCAAAATAAACAATTCATTCCTGTAAGTTGAATAGCTCACTACACTGTAAATAAACTATATCCATTCATAGAAAAAATTAGTCAATTCATTTTACTTAAGAAATACAAAAGGAGACCTCCAATGAATGGAAAACCACTCTCCCATTATCAATCCAACAGTTTGAGGCTCTAGAAACGCAGAAAGAAAATCACATTATCTATTTCATCAAAAAAGGCCTCTATATAACGAAGTATGGAAATGGGTAAGATAACATGCTTAACCTACAACATTTATAATACTGCAATTCAACACCTGATAAAGTTGTTAAAGCAATTCAGAGGGGAAAGAAAAATATCTAATGACCTACACAGCAGATGAAAATGAACCTCAATACTAACCCTTCACTATATCCATACCTTAATTTACTATACCCAAACACAAAAGCCAACCCACAAGGCTCTCAGAAGAAAACAGGAGAATATACTTGTGACTTGAGGTAGGCAAGCAAAGGTCTCTTAAGTTGGACACAAAAGAGCAGAAAAATAATTAAAAAATTAACCAGCAAATTAACCTTGCCTCTATTCATGACAACTTACAGTTGTCATATGCCATGTGTTCATACAAACTTTTTAAAATTTTTCTTCTATCTTCCTGCACCTAATACACATAAGCAACTAAGTCAAGACTGATGACTCAATGGCCAATCACACAAAATGGGTCTTGGTCTATCTGACTTTGGATTGTTTGGACCAATTATATAAACTGACACAGAGAAAATATGGTTTCTGCCTTTCTTATTTCACAGCCCACACTTTCATATCTCTGAAAACAACCAATGATATTATCATAGTTTAACTGGCAGAAGTCTCTCTTATACAGTAGTGTGATCTAGTGATTAATCTTATTTAGTAAATCAAGGTAGAGAAGCTTGGTTCTACATAAACAATGGGATTCTCAAGAACCTTGAACTTCAGTACCAAAGTTGCAGAACCACTCTAAACTAGAACGAAGTCTATTAGTTACAATTTATTCTCATGTCTTCAAAAGCTTAAGCTTTATAGGAGTTTCCCTGAAGTGACTTCTTAAAGAATGGTCAAGTATAAATACAAAACTAATCCAAATTAATTATACAATAGGACTATGCTATGTATCAGAGGTAGGGTGAATCCTGATTCCACAAAGTTCTTCATGGCTTCACACATGTACCCTTGTGAAGTTATCAGCATCAACTAAATGCTCCATGGCTAAATATCCTATAATGTATTTGAAATAAAACTGCATGAAGTCACAAATGAAAACTATGTTATAACATTTTATCATAATTTTTCATTGATAACACAATTTTTCTTTTTGAGAGAGGGGATAATACTAGATAACTGAACTTGAGCCATACCCCCAAGCATCTTTCTACTTCAGTTGTTTGTCTGTTAGATTATTTTCCCTAGGGCCATCCTCCAACCTCAATACATCTTCTATCCACCTTCCAAGCTGTTAACTAACACTCAAGCTTTCTATATTTATTTTGATAAGATTGGTCTACTTGATGTATAAAACAACTACACATCACAAAACAACAAATAACTCATAACTAAAAAAACATATGTCCTTCATTTTTCTCACCCACATCCAAAACTTTACATTTTTATCAGCTATATATCAAAATTCATACTCATTTATACATCATCTATTCCGTTGAGAAGCAATCAATATATGCTGCTGGTTTTAAGAAAGTCTGAAGTTAGTAAATACCTGGCTCTTTGGACAATATTAAGGTTAATAAAAGATTAAAATACACTACAATAATTACTTTTAAACTCATATGTTAAAACTAAGTACTCGGTGGTATCAACAAAAATCAAGGTGGTTACTTTTTTATGCCTCTGAGAGGGCAGAGTTATTATTTCACCACAGTATTTTTTTAATTCTAAAATCTTTTTTTTTTTTTTTGGCCAGTCCTGGGCCTTGGACTCAGGGCCTGAGCACTGTCCCTGGCTTCTTCCCGCTCAAGGCTAGCACTCTGCCACTTGAGCCACAGCGCCGCTTCTGGCCGTTTTCTGTATATGTGGTGCTGGGGAATCGAACCTAGGGCCTCATGTATCCGAGGCAGGCACTCTTGCCACTAGGCTATATCCCCAGCCCTAATTCTAAAATCTTAATGACTTATAAATTAATACTAAATACACTTCACACTGTCCAGTTGAACTAAATATAGTCATATAGCAAATTATTCTACACCTTTTATTAACTTTTGAAAAATTCATAACCAGTTACTAGAATAATTAGCTGATCAGATTATTAAAACAATGTAACCCTCTCTTAAATCATTTTGAAGCCAGTAATCATTTTTTGTTTTTGAATCTAACTAGTGTCTCCTGAATGTTATTTTAGAAAAGCTATTTTTATACTGTGAAATTGCAAATTTCTTTATTTAGCAAACATAGAATTTTCTCCCAGTATGACTGTAAATCTTCCATAGAAATGTTTAAAAAATATTTGGCATAAGACAATGATTCCTTCATATTTCAATAAACAAGATTTACTACCCCAAAAGAAGTTTGCTGGAACAATAAATCTTTAGACTTGCCACACCAAAGCAATTAAGAATTCTCTTTATTATGCATGACTATGACTTTTCTTAAATTCTCCTGGGAAATGGTAAATGAATGAGACCAAATTCAATAAATGATTAAAATATTAATAGATTCAATAATATAAAACTGAATACAAATATGAAATTCATAGTGCTCCTACATTTTCTGGCACCTGCTTTTAAATGATAAAAATCTGCGGGAAGAGAGAAGAAAAATGAGGGAGGAGGTAACAAATTGGATAAGAAATGTACTCACTGCCTTACATATGAAACTGTAACTCCTCCATACATCACTTTGAGAATAAATAAATAAATAAATCTGACCACTACATCTATAATTGATTTTTAAAAATTAAGCCTAAGCATTTAAAAACCTCTACGTTTAAACAATGGAAACAAGTTTTTCATTGTAGTTCTTTTTAATGTACTGTGTGAAATTATTTCTTTTTTTTTTTTCATTTCTCTATCCTATAGGTTAGCCACTACTGAGTATTGTTTATCAGAATTGGGTTAGGCAAGGGGAACATCATAATGGTGAGACAAAGGATAAAGGGGGAACCAATGCAACAGCGATGCTCCAAGGCATTATGTTGGAAATTAACTGTACAACTCGGGGGGAGAAAACTGAGGGACAGAGTAAGAAGTCTGACTCACTACTTCATGTGTGTAACGGTAACCCCTCTGTACATCACCTTGACAACAAAAGTAAATTTAAAAAACTTAAGGCTAGGGGCTGGGGATATAGCCTAGTGGCAAGAGTGCCTGCCTGGGATACACGAGGCCCTAGGTTCGATTCCCCAGCACCACATATACAGAAAACGGCCAGAAGCGGCGCTGTGGCTCAAGTGGCAGAGTGCTAGCCTTGAGCGGGAAGAAGCCAGGGACAGTGCTCAGGCCCTGAGTCCAAGGCCCAGGACTGGCCAAAAAAAAAAAAAAACTTAAGGCTAATCATTTAAAAACCTCCATGTATAAACAATGTAACTTCATACTTAAGCAACAATTCTGTGTTCTCTTCATCCCCAGGTGTAAATAAACTCTCAAAGGTTCTCTTTCTTTTTAAAGCCCCAAGCTCTGGGGAGAAATGTCAAAGAAAATTGTATATAAAATAACAAGTCTACAATGCCTATGTGCATCTGATCATACAAAATAATTTAAAATGAATTCCAAGAAATGGAAATGAGGTGAGTTTTTTTTCTTTTTTGTTTTTTTTTTTTTTTTTTTTTGCTCTGTTTGTTCATTTATCTGTCTTCAGGAGTGTAAGGGGAGACACAGAAATGGAAGGACAAAGTACACAATCATAGTGTACTCAACACAATGTTTGATATGAACTATACAACTTGTGGGTGGGAGTGGGAGGGAAAAAAACTGGGAGAGAGTGAGGGAAATGTGACACTGTCCAAAAAGAAATGTACTCTAACCCCTCTGTACATCACCTTTAAAATAACCAAAAAAAATTAATAACGGGTCTATAGATACACCTTTCTTTATGAGCTATTAGTCTTAAACCCTTAAGACCTTTCAATATGACAAATTAAAAACAAATTTAAACCACAGAAATACTTCCAGAAAAACTTGAGGGTCAGATGAAATACATAAGTACGCATAAAATTCAAATTTCCTACCCAAGAAAGTATGCAATAAACACATAAAATTCTTTTTAAGTTTGATGTGTACATGCCCTTGGGCATCTAAATGCAGCAAAAAAAAATCTTTAATTCACTCAGTAGTCATTAGAAAGAAGATCTTAACATTTACTATACTATCTATCACTGGACAGAGTGAGCATTGTACTTTATAGACAGCATAAACAAAGTATTATAAAAATACTTTCCACAGATGTTTTTTCTAAGTAGACAAAAGGAAAACATTAAAAGGCTCCCTGGTAGGAGCTTGCAAAAGATAGTATTCAATGTTTCTTTTAATTTTTATTTGAACTTATTTTTTATCTGAGCTTATGAGATGGGGACAGGTAGCAGAAGCTTCTTTTTCAATAAAAACTTCTTAAAATCACTAAAAGTTTGATTTCTTCAAAATTATTTGAATAGATCTTAACTATACATAATTGATTCTTTGCCAGGAGAACTGACAAAAGGATATTAAGAAACCATCATTTCCAAAACTATCATTTTACAAATGTGAAATGGTCTAAGTCATACTGAAGAGTGAGATCTGAGGATTCCAATTCAGTGCCAGGCCGGAGAGAAAAGTCCATGAATCTCTTATCTCCAACAAACTACTCAGAAAAAGCTGGAAGTGGCACCATGGCTCAAGTGTTCTCTAGCCTTGAGCACAAAGAGGCTTGTAGACAGCTCCTAGGCCCAGAGTTCAAGCCCCAGAACGGGCAAAAAAAAAAGCAATGAAGCAAGACAATGTTACTGCTGCACAAGCTAGTACCATTTTGGAGTAGTCTTTCCATCTGCTTACGTAGATAACTACAATTACATGAAAATAAGAAATAGGGAAGTTATAATAAAGGTAAGAACTAACTTCTTAGGCTAAGGAAGTAATAACAAAACTTTCCAGTTTAAAGTAACACTGCTACAAGTTTTCCAAAACATCTACAGAAAGCCTATGAAACACTGGATTAATATTTTAAGCCTCAAGCTGGGACACAAAGATAATACATTACCAAAACTTCAGCTGTTTTTTTATTTCTGTGCCCTTTGCCTTGTATATGTTTATCTAATTTGTGATGGGGAAGTTCAGGAAGCACAAAAAATTGTTGGACAAAGGGTAAACTAATTCAGCAGTGATATTCACTACATATTACACTGGAAATGAACTATACAGCATGGGGGGAAAAGGGTCCGGAGAGAAAAAACTAGAAGAAAATGAAGAAGGACTGTACTGATTACCTGTTCAAAAAGAAATGTACTCACTACCTGGCTTATGTAACTGTAATCCCTCTATACTTTACCTCTAGAGTAACATATATGTGCAATACACACACACACACACACAATCTAAAAGTAAACTGTTTTTTAGGTGCAAAAAACAACTTTCCAGCTGAGCTCGGTGGCTCACACCTATAATCTTATCTAAAATGCAGACTGAGATCTTAGAATCTCAGTTCAAAGCCAACCCAGGGAAGAAAAGTATGTGAGACTCTTATTTCCAAAGCACTTCCAAAAAGCTGAGCTGTGGCTCAGTGGTAGAGCACTACACTTGAGCAAAAAAAGTTCAGGGACAGTGCCTAGGCCCTGAGTTCAAGCCCCAGAACTGGAGCATGCACACGCGCATGCACACATGTACACACACACACACACACACATACACACACACACACACACACATCAATGCCTGGAATAGTGCAAATACCCAAGTGAAAAAATTGAGGGCCAAAAGTACTCCAGCTCTCTGGTTGATGCTAGAGCAACCAATTTATCATTCTGCTTAAATACCACACAGAAAAGCCCCACCAGGAACAAGTCTGACGTGATAAAAAGTGAAGCATTAGGTTGGTATGATCTAAAATATCACTTCGTAACTCCTCAAACTTCCCATAGGAACCTTCTTCAAGTAACTAATCCTGGAAAATATAATTTATTTAAGATGTGTATCATTATGGGAATTGGCATAGCATCACTACCAAAAAAAATTACATTTCATCTATCAAATGAAAAGGAAGAAAGTACAATACTAACAGACAATGCAGAAAATATTGCCATAGAAAATTATCAAATATTTTATCATGACCTTTTTTTTAAAAAAAGTAATAAAACTCTGCTTTAAAGAACAACAAAGCAGAAATGGAAAGGTTCAAGAAGAAATATGACTTAATAAGATAAAAAGTAGGGAAACAAAATAATGGGTAAAGTCCAAGAGAAAAAAATCATATTCACAGAAATGAAAGCATAAGTGAAGGAGATTTAGAATTAATGTGTAGATAGGTAGGAAGAGACAGCAGCCCAGTGGATGTGATAATCCTCTTCTGGAAAACCTGGAGAAAGCAGAACCTGCATCTCCTCTTCCAAAAGATCCTGGAAAGGCAGAGACTACCTGGTAGGGCCTATTACAACCAATCACCCACCCCAGGAAAAAATCGGGTTAACTGGCTCCAAGAAAGCAAAGATCTTGAGCAGACCTATGCAGAGAACAGGTTGCACCCATCCCCTCTCTTTGGGATGAAGAACACATGACTCAGACAGATGCCAGAACAGCAGAGACTTGCCAAAAGAACTATAAGAAAGGGACTCCATGAGCCTACACTGGAGATACTAATCTCTGGGCCCTGCCATCTCACTCTCTTAACCTCAAAAAACCTGTAGCCTCCTCCACCTCTTCCTCCTTGTCTGTGAAACAGGTGGGTAGGACCTCAAAGGTTGTAAGGCGACCCTCTCAATTGGGAGTCCACGTTGGAGGTTTATGCCAAAGTGTCAGTAGCTAGGAGGCTTTTCCTCAGTTTTCCTCTTACTTTGAAATAAACTTTGCCTCTACTACTTCCATTCTTCCTGCCTCATAACTCTCTCTGGTAAAATTCTTCAGAGGAGTCTGTTACTTTCTCTGTCAGCTAGTTTTGCTCCTGTAATAAAGCATTCAACTTCTTACCCTATTTTCTTATGTCCCTTCCTTCCATTCTTTATTGAATTGAGTCAACAAACCCAATGATCCCTAGACAGTATAAGCTAAAATAAGTTTCACAAGCAAGAAATACATTTATAAACAATAAAAAAACAGGACTTGCAAAATGAAATTTAACTATGAAAGAGTTTCACAGAGGTAGAAAAACCAATATTAAATTTAGAGCACTGCTTCATAAAATAGGACCCATACACTAGCACCTGATCCACCAAAACCTGACAGGGTCAGAAAGCCTCAATTGCTCTAAGGTTTGAGAACCACTGCTTAAGATGGAAGACAACATATAAATAGAATGTCTAAAGATGGTAACCAAGCAATATAATATCACCATTATTTTAAAAGAAAACTCTAAGGCTGAACATGTTGCTCAAGCAATAGGTGGCCTTACTAGCAAACTTTCTGTGAAAACTGAGTTCATGCCTCAGTACTGACAAAAGAAGAAAATACTCAAGAAATGAAAGTGGTAGAAAAAACTGATCTGAGACAGTCAATCCCAAGACAGTGATATTTTGCTGAACTCTAAAAATGATGAATAAACTTCTGAGCAAAGAGGCAAAAGGAGGGCTGCTAACTAAAATGAGGGGGCGGGGAAACAAAGTTTTTACTGGAATTTTGTTTCAGAGCATCACTAAATGCTAAAAAAGAGTTTACGAATGCTTATAGGTTAAGTGTGAAACAATAATTTAAAACCCATCCAAATGACCTTTCAAAAATATAGCTAACAACACCTTCAAATAGGCAGGTCATTAGCCAACAATGTTATCAACAAGTGCTCTTGAGAAAATCATTAAGAAACATTAGCCTAGGAGGGAATGAGGGAAACTATGAGAAAAAAAAATGCCCCTTACAAAGCATTAAAAGATTATATATAAACTAAAATATGAAGCTTAGAATGAAAAAACAAGATAAATATCTAACCAAAGAATAAGAAACTAGTGTAACTAAAAATTGAAAAAAGACATTCAGGACTCCAAGTTTATAATATAATGCTAACAATGAGTTATTAGAGTATATAAGCCTTAGCTAACACTAGAAAAGTAGTATTATTCATTAAAAACTAGTAGCAGCAAAGTGCAAATGAAACAGATAAATGTGCTACTGATATTCTTAGGGGTTTAACAGATAATATCTAAAGAAATACATTTAAAGATACATAAAAATACAGGTAAAAAATGAGCCATAACAGAAATATATTACAAATACTTTTGAAAACAATGCTAAACACATGCACCCACACACTCTTACCAGAAACTGTAGACAGTGACAGCACTGTCAACATATCCATTATATAATATAAATATAATTAAATCATTTCAAAAAAGAAAAGTTGCACAGATGTTCACACAGTAATTTGAACACAAATGTTTATAAAAGCATTATCCATAATCACTGGAGAATGGAGACAACTCAAACTTCCATCAAGCAAATGGGAAAACAAAGTGTTGTAGAATTATCTAATGAAGTATTATTCAGCCATAAGGAAATATTGATACAAACCATAACATGGATAGCATGTTGTAACTTGTACTTGAAAGCACAAGGATGGTTTCATCAAAAAGGTCAATCACTTCTATAAAATGTCCAGAATACAATCACCAGTAAAATCACAAAGTGGTTACCTAGACCTGCATCTATCTAGTAAGTGCTAATTATTGTTATTTTATGGGTTTGTAATTTTTTATCTCTTGCTATATAATTACTTTTTATGTAGTATTTTCCACAATAAAAATTCAATATTTATATTGCCAAATTTGGAAATATATTTTCTCTCTGTTCTGAGTTTTCTGTCTTGCTTAGAAACCCCTTCATCTCCAAAATGCTTGTTTAATTTATTTCCTAATATTATTATGGTCTTGTTTGCTTGATGCTCTATTTATTTATTTAGGTGTGTCTAGATGCTTCTTTTTTTATAGGTGATACTGGCACTTGAACTCAGGGCTTCAACCTTGCTTGGGTAGTTTACTCAGCTAGTGCTCTACCACTGGAGCCATACTTAACTTCCAGTCCAGCTTCTCAGAGAGTTAATTTGAAATGGAGTCTCAGACTTCTCTGCCTAGGCTGGCTTCAAACCACTACCTTCAAGATCTCAGCCTCTTGATTGGATGCAGTATTACATTAAGTTCACAGCATAAGCCTAGATTTATAACTCCAAACTATAGATGAATAAACTTTGTCAGGAAAAGTTTCAAGTGCCTTGGAAAAGATCTTTCAAAGCCAGTAAGAAGCAGAAAGAAAGAGGAAAAAAAAATCACAGTCACTGTTTTAGAAGCTTGCTCATCCCCACAGCAGGATACCCTATTTTATCTGCACGGGCCAAAAAGAAAAGGAGAGCAGAGTATGGTCTGAGGAACGAAACTCCCTTGTCCACTGGAGATGGAAGGGCTTAATGTGGAAGGTAATTTGGCAGTTGTTACTAAAACTATCCGAAAGTCCTTACATCGAAACTTTTAACTTACCACAAAGAAATACCCACCATATAAGCAAAGATACTCCCTGGAAGAGGATCAGTAATAACTAATGCTAGGAGCAACCCAAAATCCCAGCAGTGATAATATATGGTACATCTTTACCGTCAACATCATTCAACCATTAAAAAATAATGTGGCAAATCTCTAACTGCACATGGAAATATCTCCAAGGCTTATTTTTATGTGAAAAAAAAATCAATCCTAGAATACTTGGTATGATTCATTTAAGAGTACTTAATCAACAAAATTAAGAAAATCTTTGTGGGCGCTAGTAACCCATGCCTGTAATCCTAGCTACGCAGGAGGCTGAGATCTGAGGATTGTGGTTCAAAGCCAGCCCAGGCAGAGACTCCTATCTCCAAGGAACTACTCAGAAAAAGTCAGAAGTAATGTTGTGGCTCAAAGTGGTAGAGCACTCACCTTGAGCAAAAGAAATTCATGGATAGCATCGAGGTCCAGAGTCCAAGCCCCAGGACCAGCCAAAAAGAAAGAAACCTTTACTGTGCATATACACCAATGTATATCAGAAATATTTCTTTTAAGAATATAAAGTAAACACTGTTTGCTTTCAGGAAAAAGTAGAAATAGGTCTACAAAACCATTTCACTGTGAATGTATTTATTCTTTCTATTGTCTTCTTAAAAAAAAAAACTATAAACCAATGACTATGAATCAAAACCAATATGAAAAAAAGAACCAATCTAGTTTACATGTCCACACTAAAAATGTTACTAAAGAGGACAAGACTAGGAATCATACATGGTTGGTAAAAAATAGTGCTACATCCAATTCCAATCATTTACGATACAGTCAAGATAAGTGAGGAGCCAAATGCCATTCATATTCTTCTTTCCCTCCCTCCCCCCCTTTTTTTTTGACAGACCTGGGGCTTAGGACTCATTGATTGAGCACTGTCCCTAGCTTTTTGCTCAAGACTAGTTCTCTATCTCTTGTGTCGGGATCTGAACGATCCCTTTCTCCCCAAACTCCAATCTGGAGAAATGTTTTCTTGTTCTCTCCAGGAAAAGGAGGACCATGTTAGACTTCTGCTCTTCCATGGAAATATGGAAAGTAGGACTGCATACGTATGGTAGGAGGCAACCAAGCTTCCTTTCTTTGTTTGCTTTCTAGATTCTTTCTTGAGCGTCTCATGGCTCAATGTTTTGCCGTGGCAATACTGCCTACAGTGTCACACAAAGAAACTAAAGGAATTTTGCACCATGCTTCTCACTTTCATCTCCCCCTGCTGCTAGACTTGGGGAGTCCCGTTGGAAAGAAAATAGGAACTGAGGGTACTGACACTCAATCCCAATGTTTTAAGATAAAAATATTTTTAAAAAGTAAACGCAGGGCTGGGGATATAGCCTAGTGGCAAGAGTGCCTGCCTCGGATACACGAGGCCCTAGGTTCGATTCCCCAGCACCACATATACAGAAAACGGCCAGAAGCGGCGCTGTGGCTCAAGTGGCGGAGTGCTAGCCTTGAGCGGGAAGAAGCCAGGGACAGTGCTCAGGCCCTGAGTCCAAGGCCCAGGACTGGCCAAAAAAAAAAAAAAAAAAAAAAAAAAGTAAACGCAAAGGTTTAGCACCTTGGCTTCAATGTTTATATAAAAGAATGTTTCACTAATCACTTATGTTTGAGTTATCAGCTACTGTGAACTGCCAGGAATGCCAGAGTTTCAGCTTCTACCTCACCACCAAAAGAGGGCTGATGTCTGCACCTTCCTGCACTTGAGGATTCCGACTTCTGGACATAGCCAGACGGATGGACCCTTACCTACCCCTCACCCCAGTTGTGTGGAAGGGGCCCCACAGATCTTATGTCAGCATTTACCCTATGCCCACACATGCCATGTGTTTACAGCATCCCCTGCTCATTGAAAAAACAAAAGGGGGGAGATGTTGGGGATTCAGTTTCGGCCTTAAAGGGGGAAGGGCACAGAGCTCCCAAGACGCTGCCCTTCCCCCCCAGCTCTGGGGTAGTGTGGGAGGAAGTCCCTCCCACTTTCTGGCCTCAACCGGAAAAGAAAGCCTCCCTGGGAGGCAAACACGTGCGTGCCACCATAATGGGGTTGTCCCGCCCACAAAGGAAGTTTCATGATATCACTTGATAGACATGGTCCTTAGCCTATGACTGGCCCTTTGGCCAGCCCCCTTTCTTTCCCACCATTACCTCTATATAAGTGCCTATCCCTATTAAAGTTTTTGAGACGCATCCCACCATAGCAGCGTGTCCCTGATGCCTTCTTTTCCGCCCCCGCTCCTGGTAACATGTGAGGGGACTGGGGGGAGGGGAGGCTTCAGCAACCTTTCCTCAACTTAGCACAAGTCCATGAGAGTACGCCTTTGGCCTTCTGCCGGCGGAAGGCAAGGCCAAGTGCTCTTTCATAGATTTTGGGGTTCAGCCATTCTCCCCGGGAGATCGGGGAGAAAGGGATCGTTCAGATCCCAACATCTTGAGTCACAGCACTACTTACAGCTTTTTCTGTTTATGTGGTGCTGAGGAATTGAACCCAGGGCTTCATTCATGCTAGGCAAGCACTCTATCGCTAAGCCACATTCCCAGCCCCCATTCATATTCTTCTAACAAACTGAGTTATGATACATGAAGTAGAAAACAAAAATTAAATGTTACCTTTCTTGAAGTACAGATGTCAAAAAATGGCTTATTTCTCACACTAAATGGTTCCTGTGTTTTATCGATGAGCCCAGTCTTCATTTTTTCATGCCTTGGATTTATAATTTCTCGTTCTATACACTGTAGGCGAATATTAAAATCACAATCTCCAACTGGCTGGGCCTGAATTAAAGAGACAATTTTAAAGATTTCAACACAAACAAGTATTTTGTCAGCACAAATTATAATGGCTGCCATACTGAATATAGTAGTCTATATAATCCCTGAATCCACACTGAATATAGTAGTTATAATGCCTGGAATTGTCAAGTACAACCCCTAATAATTAGAGCTATTTTAAAATTATAACTGCTTATAACAGTATAAGACACCACTATGAATCTACACTAAGTTGATGAAAAGACAAATCTGAGTTAAAGCATTACAGATATAGGTATGTATATACCATGTATGTATGTATATGTATATATAATGGTAGTTTTAAGACATATAAAGCAGTAACTGTATAAAAACTAAAATTCAGCTAAGTAGGAACAAATGCTTAAAGCCAGCACATATACACCTAATATAGAAAAAGTTTATGTAGTACATTCAAAATTCGTTATTAAAAGATCGTATTTTAGCCAGGCACTGGTGGCTTACATCTGTAATCCTATCTACTCAGGAGGATAAAATGTGAGAATCACTGTCAAAGCCAGTCCAGGCAGGAAAGTCTGTGAAACTCTTATCTCCAAAAATATCTGAGAAAAAGCCAGAAGTGGTAATGTGGCTCAAGTGGTAGAGCACTAGCTTTGAGCAAAAGAAGCTTAGAGACAGCGCCTATGCTCTGAGTTCAGGCTCCAGAACCAGCAAAAAAAAAAAAAAAAAAAAAAAAAAGGATAGGAGTTTTTTTCTGGGCTCTGGTCACTCATGCCTGTAATCCTAGCTATTTCAGAGGCTAAGATCTGAGGCTCAGGGATCAAAGCCAACCCAGGCAGCAAAACCTGTAAGACTCTTATCTCCAATTAATCTCCAGAAAACCAGAAGTGGAGCTGTGGCTCAAAGTGATAGAGTTGACCAAAAGAGCTCAGGGACAGTGCCCAGGCCCTGAGTTCAAGCCCCATGACTGACCAAAAAAAAAAAAAAAGGTAGTATTTTCTTATCTTCTTCACAATAAGCTTTTCCTTTAGTATTTCCTTTAGTATTACTAAAGCATTAAGTAGCCTGAACCATAACATAAAAACTGTATGTACATTTTGACATGAGTTGAAGGTAAGGGCTTTGCCCTATCCATATGAGATTTCATGTATATATGTGTGTGTATATATATACGTATATATGTATATATACGTATATATATACACACACATACATACATATAGATACATATGTACATATAAGTCTCCATAGCTATAAGGCATATTATGGTTGATATTACTCTAGAAAGCATCACCCCAGTAACATCTACACTTTACTTGACAATTACTTTTCTATATATGTCCCTCATCTGTTCTTTATTTTTCTACTTGCCAATTTATAGTAATTCAAAGCAAGATTTATTCAGCCAAATGTTAGAGGAATTGCTTCAGAGATGCCTGACATTCTGTCTTTAGTAAAAGGGATACAGCTGTCTACAAATGGTATTTATTGAGGAAATGCTAGGGAAACACACACACACACACACACACACACACACACACACACACAGCTCATGTATGATCTTTTCTATGATCTTTTCTACATCATCATCAAGAATGAAAAATCTTAAAAATGATCCATAATTATTAGATCTATTCCAGGTATTCAGATACCAAGAAAATTAAAGTGAAAGAAACAAACCGTTTTTGGTTTTCACCAAGACAAAGTCAGAAGAGAGCACACTGTAGAAAATAGAACATGCACCTATGTCTGAATGAACCACAAACAAAGCTTCAAGCACAAGGCAAAGGCAGGCAAGGTAGTAAACCAAGAGATGGCACCAATGAAAGACTAGCTAGTTCAGCAGTAGTAGAGGATCAAAATATCCAACGAAGTACTACTTTAGAAATACTAACAGAAAGAAGAAACATTAAAAAAAACAGGCAACATGAAACCTGAAAAGGTCAACAATCATACAACAAAGGATATAAATAATAGTGAAGTAAAAGCTCAAATACTGAGCTCAAAGTATGTTGATGAAATGAAAGAAGATATGTATAAACACCATGATGAAATCCAAGAGAATATAGCTATATTAATTCAAAGAAAATACAAATAAAAGTGTAAATTCAAAGGTAACACAAAAAAAAGAATCAATATGGACACAGATAAACAGCTAAATGAAATACAAGGAAGGCAATGGAAGAAATGAAAAGGGAATTCAAAAGATACATGAATTCTGAAAAAATAAATTGAAATTCTAGAAATGAAAAGTTCTACAACGACAAAATAAAATCAGTTGAGAGCATCTCCAATAGACTGGATTAAATAAAAGACAGGATGTCACAGCTTGAAGATGAGACAAATGTAATTTTAAAAGCTGGATGAAAACAAAAAGAATGAAGTATTTTGGGAATAAAGAACTCTGGGACTCCATAAGAAACCAAAACCTACAAAACATAGGCAAAAGGTATAGAAGCTCAAGGAAACATTGAAAAAATAATAGCAGAAGACTTCCCAAATCTTGGAGAAAGATATGCTCATTCAAGTACAGGAAGCCTTGGGATCCAAATAGACAAGACTAGAATAAAACCCCCTCACATCATATTATAGTTAAAACAACAAATGTGTTTGTAATGATGAAAAAAAAAAGATGCTAAAAAGATTTGTAAGTAAAAAAAAAAAGATTTCTAAGTAGCCTAAATTCCCTCTTACATACTTTCTACTTTAAATGTATCAATTCACAAAAACAAGAACAAATTAAAAGCAAGTTCACATTCACATCCAGAATGCCTATAAAGGAAGCATAAATAGGTAGATGATGAATCACTGAGAACATATCATAGGAAATAATCACTACTGATTAATTAGGCTACTTGTTTTCAGTTTTCCTTCACTTCAAAATACTATCAGCAGCCAGGCACTGGTAGCTCACACAGGTAATTCTAGCTACTCAGAAGGCTGAGATCTGGGGACTGAAGCGGAAAGCCAACCTAGGCAGTAAAGTTTATAAGTCCCTATTTTCAATTAACTAGCAAAAATGTCAAACTGGAAGCATGGCTCAAATGACAAAGCACCAGCAGTGAGCAAAAAAAATTTGAGATTGAGAGGCTCAAATTTTAAGCCCTGATAAATACATAGAACACTAAAAGTTGGGGACCATGTCACACATATGTAACCCCAGCATGTAATGTAACCCCATTAGTCAGGAGTTTGAGGCTAGCCTGGGATATATGGTAAGAACCAGTCTCAATAAAACAAAAATAATGTCAAGCACTCTAGCTAGTGCCTGGAAGCCTAGCTACACAAAAAGTTGAGACCTGGCAGACTGAGACTCAAAACAGAGAAGTCAGCAAGACTTCAACTTCTATTAACCAGCAAAATGTCAGAACTGGAGGCACGGCTCAAGAGGTAGAATGCCAACTATGAGTAAAAGAACCATGCAATAACACTAGGCCCTGTGGTGTTCAAGCTCCAGTGGAGAAAGCTCATATACACAGAAAAAAACGTAGTCACTGGAATTCTCCACACAATAAAAACATGACTATATTATCACCATAGCCAAAATCCTTAAATAGCATCCTATTACATTAAAAAGTAAGTAAAAGGGCTGGAAATGTATCTCAGTGGTAGACTGCGTACACAGTATATGCAAGGTCCTGAGTTTGATAACTGGCCACAAGGAGGAGACAACAGCCAACTTAAAATGTTTTGTTCAATCTGGTCCCCTACTTATCAATTTATTGCCATTTCCTCCTATGTACTATACCTCACTATATATCAAATATGCAAACAAAACTATCTAATTTAAAGAGGGAACACAGAAAGGGAGGGAATAAATGCACCTCCCTATACACTAAAGTTGAAAATGAACTATATATAACCTGTAGGTGGGGATGGGAAGGGAAAACTTGGAAAGATCAAGGGAAGGGGTGACTTTGTCCAAAAAGAAATGTAATCTTTATCTAATTTATGTAACTGTAACCCCTCTATACATCACCTTTATAATAACAATATTTTTAAAGAATTTTTTAATCTAATGCTCTTGACTTCTAAGACTATTGGAAGATCCTCAATAGTTTGTGTTACTTTCTCTGATGCAATTCCATACCTCAATAACTCAACTACACCCAGGGTAGGGAAAAATATTTCCATGTCTCTTATATAACTTTATTATTATGCTTACAATCATATCATAACTATTTTTACCTTTGTATTTCATCCATGAGCATTCTGCAAATGTATTGATATTTTAACCAATCTAAATGTATAGCCTAACAAATATACCTATTAAACAATATGTGTTTTAAAATAGACAAAATGGAAAATACTAAAAATAAACACACTTATGTTCTTTCCAAATCCCAAAGAACTTTTATAAAAATGGCCTTGTTTGGAGGCCAGTGCACTAACGTGAATTCTCCAAAAGCAACAAATTAATCTTATTCATCTATGTGTATCAAATACCCATAGTATGTGACATATATAGAAGATCAATGTGATTCTTTCTGAACAAAATAATAAGCTAAGAAACAAACATGATATTAACTATGATTTCATCCCTCTAACCATAAAATTGAGTCAAACAAAGCTTCTTACCTTATAAATTACCTGGCCTCAGGTATTTTGTTAGGACAACACAAATTAAACAAGTAAACTAATAAAAGGCTTCATAAGTTAAGTAGTTACATATATAATGCTTTCAATTATAAATGCATCCTAATATTAGACTTTAAATTATGAAGTATGTTACAGGCACACAAAAAACTCACTGAAAGCGTAATTACAAACCTAAGAATAGAAATGTAACTTATTTTTTAAACAAATTATGGTTGAATTTCTTATATAAAACACAAGAAATACAATTTTAATACAATCAGGTGACTTCATGAAGAGTAACTACGTCTATGTATCAATACACATTGATTTGGGCCACATATAAAAATAAAAAGGGCCAAGCACAATTGGCTCACACCTGTAATCCTAGATACTAAGGAGGCTGAGATCTGAGAATAGTGGTTCAAAGCCAGAATGGGCAGGAAAGTCTGTGGCGTTCTCCTCTCCAACTAACTACCAAAAAGCCAGAGAAGTAGAGCTGGGGATAAAGTTGGTAGAGTGCTAACCTTGGGCAAAAATGTGTCAGGGGGCTGGGAATGTGACTAAATGGTAGAGTCCTGCCTGGTATGCATGAAGCCCTCGGTTCCATTCCTCAGCACCACATAAACAGAAAAAGCTGGAAATAGCACTGTGGTTCAAGTGATAGGGTGCTAGCCTTGAGCAAAAGGAAGCCAGGGACAGTGTTCAGGTCCTAGCACTGGCACACACACACACACACACACACACACACACACACACACACACACACAAAAGACCAAAAAAGGAATCAAGCCCAAACAATAAAGTAAAAGTAAGAGATTTACAAATTTGCAGTTAAATCACAAAATAAAATTATAAACACGGATGGGAATACGGCTTAGTGGCAAGAGTGCTTGCCTCGTATACATGAAGCCCTAGGTTCGATTCCTAAGCACCACATGTCTATAGAAAAGGCCAGAAGTGGTGCTGTGGCTCAAGTGGCAGAGTAAAAAGACAGGGACAATGCTCAGGCCTTGAGTCCAAGCCCCAGGACTGGCAAAAAAAAAAAAAAAAAAAAAAAGCTATAAACAAATAAACATTAGGGGGAAATAAAAAAACAACCAAATACAAAAGTCAGATTATGCAAGTTTTCCATAAAATCACATAAGTAAATACACATAGGCACTACAGTCAATCTCATTAGTAATCATGGAAAAACAAACTGAAATAGGATGAGGTAATAATTTTTACACATAGTGAATTGGTAAATTTTAACTAGGATAAAACCAACTGAAGTAGGGCTGGGGATATGGCCTAGTGGCAAGAGTGCCTGCCTCGGATACACGAGGCCCTGGGTTCGATTCCCCAGCACCACATATACAGAAAAACGGCCAGAAGCGGCGCTGTGGCTCGGGTGGCGGAGTGCTAGCCTTGAGCGGGAAGAAGCCAGGGACAGTGTTCAGGCCCTGAGTCCAAGGCCCAGGACTGGCCAAAAAAAAAAAAAAACCAACTGAAGCAAACTGGTACAAATAGTACCAAGAGAAATTTTGCAGTGTAGCTAACGAAAGTTTATACTGTATATTGAATCATAATCTCCATGTTATGTAGGAGTGGGATCATTTGGACACAATGACATCATTCTAGGACCATAGAAAATTACCAGTAGTGACAGCCAACAAATATGTGTTTTGTTTTGTTGTGTGTGTGTGTATGTGTGTGTGAGAGAGAGAGAGAGAGAGAGAGAAGAAGAAGAAGAAGAAGAAGAAGAAGAAGAAGAAGAAGAAGAAGAAGAAGAAGAAGAAGAAGCAGCAGCAGCATATGTGTTTGTCCTGTCATGTGCCAAATGATATCACAGGCATATATGCAATCCCAGCTATGGAGTAGGTACAGGTAGGAGGATCATGGTGCAAGGCTAGCCCAGGTAAAACATGCAAGATGCTATTAGAAAAACAAAGCAAAAATGTCTAGGACATGGCTCAGCATGGCACCTTGTCTAGCAAGATCCTTAGTTCAGACCTCAGTATTACAAGGGAAAAAAAAGTATAATTCTGTATATATATATAATGTAGTGCTCAACGGTAATTTAATAAACTAAATCTGTACATATTAACCAGTAAATCAAGAAGATAATGTAAAATGAATGTTGGCTATCTTAACACACACAGTACAATGATATCTAAATAGCTCCAGAAACTTAGAATAACCAAAGAATAACATATATATCTTATAGATACTAACACAGGTGGTAAAAGTGTTTAAAACATCCATAATAATCATTACCTCAAGACAGAGGTGGCTTCTGGGCATGAGAACAGAAAACATGAAAAGAACATGCACAAGAAAGTTCTCTTGGATTTGAAATTAAACTTATTGCTTATTCAAGACAAAGCATAGCTAAAGCATTAGGCTCAACACATCTAGGTGGTCACTATGTGGGTATTCTTTATTTCACTCTCTGTATTCTTGGTACATATGTTTTAAATACTAGAAGACTATTATACATTATACTTCTCAGGCAAGAAGAGTTCACAATGGGTACATTTTAAAGGTAGACTTCAATATCAAGAGGCCCAGAAAGACAGCACCCCCTCATTCAAGAAAGAAACAAAAGCCACTGTACTAGGTGCTTAGTTACAGTTCAATGAAATCTATTCCAAAACCTGTGATAAAGATTAACCAGTTCTGAAAAGAATTTTGCAATATATAGTAAAACTAGAAGATAATGATGTGTCTTAACTTAGGTTCTTAAATGTGAAACTGTACTTGAAATATAGAAGTTCAACCAAAAAAACATGAAATGTGTACATTGAAGACTTACAGGAAAAAAATGCTTTTAGCCGAAGGCGTGCCTCAGTAGGAGCACCTGCTTAGCAAGCAGAAGCCCTGAAAGAATGCCTGTATGTAACTGGGATAAACGTAATCCTGAATTTTATCAGTACAGTTATAAAATATATATACATTTTTTGAAAAAGAGCTTTAAATGTTGTTATAAGCCAGACATTTTGGGAGGCTGAGGCAAAAAGATCACAAGTTTCAGTTTATGAGACCTTAGAATATATTTTAAAAGGTAGGAAGGAAAGGAGGCAAGGGAGGAGGGAGAAAAAGAACTATTCTTATCAATCTTGAAATAATATTTAACTCCAAAATCTCTCAACATTTCCAGTCTGGTTTAATGCTTATGTAATTTGAATACTATACATCTAGAAGAACACCTTTTCACAGATGTGCACTGAGTTTCTTAAATTTACAGGAGTTATCTTGTACTACCCACATAATTTAGACATTCATATTATAATTAAAGATGAACAAGACAACAGATTTTAGGCTAGTCTAAAACTGTGGGGAATGATAGAAAACATAATTTCTATTTTTTTTCTATCAAGTTTACATTTATTGCCAGGTATTTTGTTTTCCTGAGGTTTCTTGTTTGCATTTATGTGACACTAAGTTATCTCCATGTTGCACATTCAATATTTCATTATCGGGCTGTGGCTTGGCTCAGGCAGTAGACAGCCTACCAAGCAGAAGTGCAAGACTCTGGAGTTAAAATTATAGTACCATCAAAACAAACAAAACCCTAGAATCAGTTTCACTTTTGTTGTTTATCTTTTTCTTCAGGGACAGAAGAAAATTTGTGGGCATTTTATTTCTTTAATCAAGTACAACCCAACTAAAAACAAAAAAAAAAATCCACTTTATAAAATTTATCGGGCTGGGAATATGGCCTAGCGGCAAGAGCGCTTGCCTCTTACACATGAAGCTCTCGGTTCGATTCGCCAGCACCACATATATGGAAAACAGCCAGAAGGGGCGCTGTGGCTCAGGTGGCAGAGTAGCTGCTAGCCTTGAGCGGGAAGAAGCCAGGGACAGTGCTCAGGCCCTGAGTCCAAGACCAAGGACTGGCAAAAAAAAAAAAAAAAAAAGGCTCTATCGGGGCTGGGAATATGGCCTACTGGCAAGAGTGCTTGCCTCATATACATGAAGCCCTGGGTTCAATTCCCCAGCACCACATATACAGAAAATGGCCAGAAGTGGTGCTGTGGCTCAAGTGACAGAGTGCTAGCCTTGAACAAAAAGAAGCCAGGGACAGTGCTCAGGCCCTGAGTCCAAGGCCCAGGACTGTCAAAAAAAAAAAAAAAATTATCTTATTTCATCAAAGTTAATCTGTTTTTCTTCACTCAGTTAAGTTACACATTAAATGAAGATATATGAAATATAACAGAGAACACAAGGACAATATTAAATTATTAACAAAAATATGCCAGTGAGTATCTGAATCACAATCTTTAGTTCCCACTATACCCAAGGTACGAAAAATACCTTCTTCCCTTTTTTTTTCTTGGTCTTTCTGTTCTTTGGTTTTGGATTTTTATGGCTGGGTCATGGCTATGTAGCCCTGCTGGCCTCAAATTCCTGCTTCTCAAGAGATGGGATTACAGGTGTATGTCACTGTACTTGACCTCCTAACACTTTTTATTTGCTAACAATGTCTGATATTTGTAAAATACATCTTGATCTGTCATCTTTTCTACATTTTTCAAACACCTTCCACACTCCTTTGTATAACTACTCAAAAATAATAAAGATACTTTTTAAATGTCTAATATTGCCAGGCTTCAGTGCCTCATATCTATAATCCTAGTTACTGAGGAGACTGGGATCTGAGGGCTGTAGTTCAAAGCTAGCCCAGGCAGCAAAGTCTGTGAAACTCTTCTCTCCAAATAACCAGCAAAAAGCCAGAACTAAAGGGAGCACTTAAGTGGTAGAGTGACAGTCACAAATGAAAAAGCCAAGTGAGCTTAAAGCCTCAGTATCAGCACAAACACAAAACAAAGAAAACACCTGATACTTTCCAGCTATAGTGTAGCTAAGCCATAAAGTGCTGGCTTATTAGCTCATTACAAAGCCCTCAGCACCATTTAAAAAGAAAAACAAAAAACTATTATTTCAATGACAACTTTTATAAAATATACATTTTATAAATTACAAAAAGTACTTACATTGAATTTAATTATGTCATATATCAAATATCTAGGAACAGTCTGTCCATTTACTTTGTCAATTATCATTTCCTTGAAAGAAAAAAAAAGTTTTTAAACATTAATAAATAGCAACTTCTTCAATTTGTTTACAGCATAATATATATAGAAACCCATAAATCACAAATACACAACTTAATGATCTTTCAAAAAAAATACTTGTATCCAGATCAAGTCGCTTATCAACACTTTGAAAATACTCATTATATATTTAGTATATAAAGATAAAGTCTAAGATAAGGGCTCCTCATTGTTTTTTATTTGAAATAACTAAATTCTATTTTATGGTATTTTTTTTCATTTCTTTATTGTCAAAGTGAAGTACAGAGTGTTACAGTTTCATACGTAAGACAGTGAGGACATTTCTTATCCAACTTGTTACTTCCTCTCTCATTTTATGTTTGATTTTTAAGACAACATTTAAGGCCAAAGAAAACAAACTTAAACTCTGAAATTCAAGATCGTTAAAAAAAAAATAGGTAGTTGTTCAATCATTACTACTTTAAATTTAGTTCTATGCCTACATTAATCATACAACTACAAATGACAATCATATTTTAATTTTAGTTCCCAGGTAGTGATTTATGGCTTCATACAATCACCCAAGCCATCAAAAATCCAAGGAAATTCTGCACTGTTAGAAATAAAAGCCTAGGGGCTGGGGATATGGCCTAGTGGCAAGAGTGCTTGCCTCCTATACATAAGGCCCTGGGTTCAATTCCCCAGCACCACATATACAGAAAACGGCCAGAAGCGGCGCTGTGGCTCAAGTGGCAGAGTGCTAGCCTTGAGCAAAAAGAAGCCAGGGACAGTGCTCAGGCCCTGAGTCCAAGACCCAGGACTGGCAAAAAAAAAAAAGAAAAATGAAAGAAAGAAAGAAAACCCTAAAGGATAATTAAAGGTATAAAATGCAGGATTTTGTAAAAAATTTAAGTCTTAATAGGTTTTTGCACTAAAACTGTTTTTCCTTATATCCTTCCTGAGAAAAGTAGGCAGGTTTCCTCTGTAACTTCAGGAGAGAAAATCCATACAGAGCCATCTAAAATTATTTTTTTTTTGTTTTTCTTTTTGCCAGTCCTGGGGCTTGAACTCAGATCAGAGCCTGAGCACTGTCCCTGGATTCCTTTTGCTCAAGGTTAGCACTCTGCCAACTTGAGCCACAGCACCACTTCTGGCCTTTTCTGGCCTTTTCTGGTGCTGAGGAATCAAACCTAGGGCTTCATGTATACAAGGCAAGCACTCTTGCCACTAGGCCATATTCCCAGCCCTAAAATTATTTTTTAACACACTAAGAGAAAAATATTTTTGTTATTTTAAGAAGCATTTATTGATTCTTTTCCTGAATGTTTGTCAAGCTACATTTTACTTCTACCTAACACTTGAGATAAATTAAATCACATTTGCTAATTCAAACTTTTTACTGAAATACTTTCACTTACATATTCATGTCTAAGCATTTTACATAATAAGAAAGTGCCAGCAAAACAGTTGGCTAGTGGAAGGAAGGTAGACTAGCAAGAGACTCTAGGATACAGCAAATTATACAGTGCTAAATTCCCTGGGCTTCCTTTCTATCTCATATCTCTCAGACCCATGTACTGGAAAGCCAGTAGCCTAGAAATGCCAACAGGTACTTAGAAAACTCAAAAATGAAGCCAGGTGTCAGTGGTGAATGCCTGGAATCCTAGCTACTCAGCCAGGAGGCTGAGCTCTGAAGATCACAGTTCAAAAACAGACCAAGGAGAAAAATCTGTGAGAATCTTATCTCCAATTAAACACACACACACACACACACACACACACACACACACACACACACACACACACACAAGAGAGAGCACTAGCCTTCAGCAGAAGGAGCTCAGGGACAACCCTCAAGCCCTAGGACAGGCAAAAAAAAATGCTAGCAATAACAGATTCCAATTAATTGTTCTCTTCAGTAAGGAAACTTTTAAATTTTAAATAGCAAACATTACAGAATTTCTTAAATTATCTGATAAAAGAGCAACAATGTTTTCCTTTATAAATTGCTTTTAAATGCCAAAAAGAAATATATTATCAGATAACAAAATGTGAAAAAGAATAACCAAATGAGTAAGCTTTAAAAACAAATAACCAAGCCAGGTACCAGTGGTTCATGCCTGTAATCCTAGCCACTCAGGAGGCTGAAATTTGAGGATCTCAGTTTAAAGCCAGCCCAGGCAGGAAAATCTATGAGAATCTCATCTCCAACTAACCACCCCAAAATAAATCCGAAATGGTGCTGTGGTTGTGACAGCACACAGCCTTGAGCAAAAAAGCTCAGAGGCAGTGGCTAGGCCAAGTTCAAGCCCCATGACTGATAATAAGTAAGTAAATAAATAAATAAATAAATAACCTTAGGTCCGAATAGATTATTTGCAATAATTTTTTCATTTAAAACCAATAACCAGGAAACTACCAAGATTCTGGGAAAAAAAAACAAAAGAGGGTTGATTTAACCATAAAACCACTAATCCTCAAGAGGACCTACTTGTAAAATGACAAGTGCCTGAAAATTTTTCAGAATAATCAGAAAGAATGACATTGCCCCATTTGTAAGGAAATGGAAGGACTTGGAAAAAATTATACTAAGTGAAGTGAGCCAGACACAAAGAAACATGGACTCTATGCTCTCCCTTATTGGGAATAATTAGTACAGGTTTAGGCAAGTCACAGCAGAGGATTACAAGAGCCCAATAGCTATACCCTTATGAACACATAAGATGATGCTAAGTGAAATGAACTCCATGTTATGGAAACGATTGTTATATCACAGTTGTACTACTTTCAACGTCCCATGTTTATCTGTAGCTTCTATTATTGATGATGTTCGTGTATCACCTTCCTGTGGTTGTACCTACACTATCTCTGTAATCTTATCTGAGTATATTGGAAGCTGTGTATACTGGTATTAGAACTAGGAAATTGAAAGGGAATACCAAAATCGAGAGACAAAGGGTAAAAAAAGACGAACAACTACAAAAGCAAGACTTGCAAAACTGTTTGGTGTAAGTGAACTGAAAACCTCATGGGGGAAAGGGAAAGGAGGAAGAGGAAGAGGGTATGAGGAACGAGGTAACAAACAGTAAAAGAAATGTTTCCAATGCCTAACGTATGAAACTGTAACCTCTCTGTACATCAGTTTGATAATAAAAATTTGAAAAAAAATTTTTTTCAGAATAAAAAAGTTAATAGTTGAAAAAGACATACACTTTCATAAGATTCTTTCTAGTAATTTTAATGATTTAATTGACATGTCCTTCCCTCAGCCTCAACAGTACAATTAATTAAATTTTACTGATTTGTTTCAGGTAAATTATTGTCATCTTGCTACACTCCTATTTTCCATATTTTGTGGGTCAAGGAACATAATTTAGCAAGGCAAACAAAACCTCAGTGCTCATATGCAACAGCCAGACAATTAAGTGATTTGAGTTATTCTTGGATTTGGAATTTCACAAAAAACAATTTGCAAATGAAAGTGTAGGAAAAAAACAGGAAACTACAGCCAGAGGACTATTTTAATTAACTAACTGGAAAAACAGATATGGCAACTATAATTCTGGCCCAAAGTAAATTGACATCATGAATCATATTGCTATTTTAAAACCTCACAAGAATGTATAATGATGCTCTCAACTATCCAAGTCTGGGTTGAAAATACTGTGACCAAGTTAAACCTACAGTTACATATTTAATTTTATCAATATTTCCTACCTGGAATACCCTCAGACCATGTCCATCAAAAATATTTTTCTACAGCAATCTTTCCATTTCAAATGGAAACTCCTACACAAAACATCTCTAGCTCACTTCTTTAGTTAGCAGCAACTTAGTTCTCTTTTAGAGCCATAGAACTTGTCTTACTTAAATGTCTCTCTTTTGGAGTTGTTTTACTTAAAGATCTCTTACATTATTACCAATCATTCTCCACCATTCCAGGAGGTAGAATTTTCTCCTCCCTCTAAGCAATGCTGGCACTCTAAACACATCCTCTAGAAGCTGACAAGCACTCAACAAACATTAGTTCAGTCATAAACTACAGTAAACATCTGAAAATGTTCTTAAGAGCCTTTTCCTCCTTTTATGTTATTATTTATAATGCACTGGTGACACATGCCTGTAATCCTAGCTACTCAGGAGGCTCAGATCTGACAATTGTAGTTCAAAGGCAGCCCCAGAAGAAAATCTGTGAGACTCATATTTCCAATTAACCACCAGAAAACAGAAAATGACACTGTGGCTTGAAGTGACAGAGCACTAGCCCTGAGCAAAAGAGCTGGACCCAGGCCCTAAAGTCAAGTCTCATGACCAAAAAAAGAAAAAACCTATAATGAAAAACACGAGGTTCTAAAAAGTAAAATATACTTTCTGTACCCATGAACCAACTATCAAGAGGTACTTCTATACAATTGGCAGTGACCAAGTGAAATGAAGATAATCCATATGGCTAAGCACAAAAACCAAGAAAGTGAAGGATCTGGACACACATCTATCAGAATTTCTCTGAAGAAAGAATATAAGCTTCCTATTGTCTAGATCAGCACAGAATATGTAACATACTATCCTGACTAACTTACTCATCATGTAATTGATCATTCAAGAGCCAGAGTAAGCCCAGCACCTACTTACTCAGGAGGCTGAGATCTGAGGATCACCATTTGAAACCAGCCTGAACAACAAAGTCCATGAGACTCTTTTTAAAAAAAAATTTTATTATCAAACTGATGTACAGAGAGGTTACAGTTTCATACGTTAGGCATTGGAAACATTGCTTTTACTGTTTGTTACCTCGTCCCTCATTGCCCCCTCCCCCCTCCCCTTTCCCTTTCCCCCCCATGAATTGTTCAGTTCATTTACACCAAACAGTTTTGCAAGTATTGCTTTTGTAGTTGTCTTTTTTTACCCTGTGTCTCTCGATTTTGGTATTCCCTTTCAATTTTCTAGTTCTAATACCAGTATACACGGTTTCCAATATACTCAGATAAGATACAGAGATAGTGTAGGTACAACCACAGGAAGGTGATACACGAACATCATCAATAATAGAATCTACAGTTACACATAGCACGTTGAAAGTAGTTACAACAGTGATATAACAATCGTTTCCATAACATGAAGTTCATTTCACTTAGCATCATCTTATGTGTTCATAAGGGTATAGCTATTGAGCTCTTGTGATCCTCTGCTGTGACTTGCATAAACCTGTGCTAATTATTCCCTATAAGGGAGAGCCATGTTTCTTTGTGTCTGGCTCACTTCACTTAGTATAATTTTTTCCAAGTCCTTCCATTTCCTTGCAAATGGGGCAATGTCATTCTTTCTAAAATTGATATCTCTGAGTGCATACACCAACAAACTGGAGAAACAGCAACTCAGTAATTTAAGGAAGCACCTAAATTTCCTTGAAAGAGAACAACAAGCCAAACCCCAAGTCAATGGACGAAAGCAAGTAATTAAAATCAAATCAGAATTAAATCAATTAGAGACAAAAAAAAAAACCATCAAAAGAATCAACAAAACAAAGGGTTGGTTCTTTGAAAAAAATCAACAAGATAGACCGCTAGCAATTCTGACCAAAAAATGAAGGCAGCACACTCAAACAAGATCAGAGATGAAACAGGCAACATCACCACAGAAACAACCAAAATTCAGACCACAAAAAGGGACTATTTTGTAAACCTTTATGCCAACAAATTCGAGAACTTGGAAGAAATGGATGATTTCCTAGAAAAAAATCATAACCCCAAACTCAACCATGAAGATTTAAACCTTCTAAACAGACCCATATCCAGTATTGAAATAGAAATGGCAATAAGTGATCTCCCATCCAAGAAAAGCCCAGGTCCAGACGGATTCACTGCAGAATTCTACAAGGCCTTCAAAACAGAACTCACACCAATATTTCTCAAACTCTTCAATGAAAGTGAAAGAGAATGTTCACTACCAGACATATTCTATGAAGCCAGTATAACCCTCATCCCAAAACCAGGCAGGTACTCATCACGGAAAGAGGACTATTAGACCGATTTCCCTGATGAACATAGGTGCAAAAATTCTCAACAAAATTCTGGCCAATCGACTTCAACAGGTCATCAAAAAAAAAAATCATACACCACAATCAAACTGGATTCATCCCAGGGATGCAAAGTTGGTTTAATATACGCAAGTCAATTAATGTAATCCACCACATCAACCGGAGCAAGGTAAAGAACCACATGGTTTTATCTCTGGATGCGAAAAAGGCGTTTGACAAAATCCAGCACCCATTTATGCTAAAAGTCCTGGAAAAACTGGGATTCCAGGGAACATTCCTGAATATAATCAAGGCAGTTTATGACAAACCAACAGCAAGCATAACTCTAAATGGTGAAAAACTAAAGCCATTCCCTTTAAAATCAGGAACAAGGCAGGGATGTCCACTCTCTCCCCTGCTCTTCAACATAGTACTAGAACTCCTAGCCAGAGCAATTAGGCAAGAAGAAAATATAAAGGGGATCCAAATAGGAAAAGATGAAGTTAAACTTTCTCTCTTCGCAGATGACATGATCCTATACCTAAAGAATCCCATAGACTCTACCCCCAAGCTACTAGAGCTGATCCAAAACTTTGGCAAAGTTGCAGGATATAAAATAAACCCTCAAAAATCAACAGCCTTTCTCTATGCTAACGACCCAAAGACCGAGGCTGAAATCAGGAAAGCAACTCCTTTTGCAATAGCCCCCAAAAACATAAAATACCTAGGAAAAACCTTAACCAAAGAAGTGAAAGACCTCTTTGATGAGAACTTTAAAAGCTTGAACCCCAAAAACAAAATTAAGTCAGAACTAAGGAAATGGAAAAACCTCCCATGCTCCTGGATTGGGAGGATTAATATAAACAAAATGGCAATATTGCCAAGGCTATCTACAAATTCAATGCAATACCCATTAATATCCCAACACCATTTTTTAAGGAAATAGAGGAAGCAATCCAGAAATTCATATGGAACAATAAAAGACCCCAAATAGCAAAAACAATCCTAAGCAGAAAGAACAGTGCTGGAGGAATCACAATACCCAACTTCAAGCTGTATTATAAAGCTATAGTAATAAAAACAACTTGGTATTGGCACCAGAACAGACCTGAAGATCAATGGAACAGAATTGAAGACCCAGAAATTAACCCACAGAACTATGCCTACTTAATCCTTGATAAAGGAGCTAAAACAATAGTTTGGAAGAAAGATCGCCTCTTTAACAAATGGTGCTGGCAAAACTGGCTCAACACATGCAACAAACTAAAACTAGATCCTTATATATCACCCTGCACCAAAATCAATTCCAAATGGATTAAAGACCTCGAAATCAAAACAGACACCCTGAAAACACTAAAGGAAGGAGTAGGAGAAACACTTGGGCTCCTTGGCGCAGGACAGAACTTCCTTAACAAAGATCCAGAAAGGCTACAAATCAAAGAAAGGTTGGACAAATGGGACTGCATCAAACTGCAGAGCTTCTGCACAGCAAAGGACATAGCTCACAAGATAAACAGAAAGCCCACAGACTGGGAGAAGATCTTTACTGGCCATTCAATGAACAAAGGCCTCATATCTAAAATATATGCAGAACTAAAAAAATTACCTTCCTCCAAAACAAAACCGCAAAGAACCAATAGCCCCCTCATCAAGTGGGCTAAAGACTTACAAAGAGACTTCTCTGATGAGAAAATGAGAATGGCCAAGAGACATATGAAACAGTGCTCTATATCACTGGCCAAAAAAGAAATGCAAATCAAAACAACATTGAGATTCCATCTCACCCCAGTAAGAATGTCATATATCAAGAAAACCAACAATAACAATTGTTGGAGGGGATGTGGCCAAAAGGGAACCCTACTTCATTGTTGGTGGGAATGTAAACTGGTTCAGCCACTCTGGCAAGCAGTATGGAGATTCCTCAGAAGGCTAAATGTAGAACTCCCCTATGACCCAGCAACCCCACTTTTGGGTATCTATCCAAAAGAACACAAACAAAATCACACTAAATCCACCAGCACAACAATGTTCATCGCAGAGCAATTTGTCATATCTAGAATCTGGAACCAACCCAGATGCCCCTCAATAGACAAATGGATCAGGAAAATGTGATACATATACACAATGGAATTTTATGCCTCTATCAGAAAGAATGACATTGTTCCATTTGTAAGGAAATGGAAGGAGTTGGAAAAAATTATACTAAGTGAAGTGAGCCAGACCCAAGGAAACATGGACTCTGTGGTCTCCCTTATTGGGTATAATTAGTATAGGTATAGGCAAGTCACAGCAGAGGATCACAAGAGCCCAATAGCTATACCCTTATGATCACATAAGATGATGCTAAGTGAAATGAACTCCATGTTATTGAAACGAATGTTATATCACAGTTGTAACTACTTTCAACGTCCCATGTTTATCTGTAGCTACTATTATTGATGATATTCTTGTATCACCTTCCCGTGCTTGTACCTACACTATCTCTGTAATCTTATCTGAGTATATTGGAAACCATGTATACTTGTATTAGAACTAGGAAATTGAAAGGGAATACCAAAATTGAGAGACACAGGGTAAAAAAAGACAAACAACTACAAAAGCAAGATTTGCAAAACTGTTTGGTGTACGTGAACTGAACACCTCATGGGGGGAGAAAAGGAAAGGGGGAGGAGGGTGAGGTGGTACGAGGGATGAGGTAACAAACAGTAAAATAAATGTATCCAATGCCTAATGTATGAAACTGTAACCTCTCTGTACATCAATTTGATAATAAAAATTTGAAAAAAAAAATCATACACCACGATCACACTGGATTCATCCCAGGGATGCAAAGTTGGTTCAATATACACAAGTCAATTAATGTAATCCACCACATCAACAGGAGCAAGGTAAAGAACCACATGGTTATATCACTGGATGCGGAAAAAGCATTCAATAAAATCTAGCATCCATGAGACTCTTATCTCCAATTAACCATCAAAATACCATAAGTGGTGCTGGGCTCAAAGTGGCAGAATGCTAGCCTTGTGCAAAAAAGCTCATGAACCATGTCCAGGACCTGAGTTCAAGCCCCACAACTGACCAAACAAAAATAAGTAAATAAAAGAGCCAGGAAAATCTCAGTAGCAAACCTCAGAACAACCAAGAAGGTGTACATTTGGTTAGGCATACATTAAGATGTATGCTAAACCCACAGTCTTTAAAGCTATCTCAAACTACTATTGGAAAACCAAAACATCAATGCAATGAATCAAGAAAGTAGTAGGACTGGGGGTATATCTATGGTAGAATGCTTTCCTAACATGGGGAAGTGGAAGGAAGGGGAGGAGAGGGAACAAGAAGGGAAAGAGAAAGGAAAAGAAACATAAAAAGAATGACAGCCCAGCATGTTGATGGCACACCTATAATCCTAGCAGTGGGAAGTCAGAGAAAGGACTATAAATTAAGAGTAGTCAGGGGTTGTCACTGTAACTGATTTTGGTACCCTGGATATTTTATATACGTGCATTGGAACTAGGGAAGGGAAAAGGAATATCAAAATCGAGACAAAAGATTAAAAAAAAACACAATGCAATACTTACAAAACTATATGCTGTAAACCAACTGTACAAGTCACGGGGGGCGGGGGGGAGAGGGAAACTGGGAGGGGGAGGCAGGGGAAAAATGAGGGAGGAGGTAACAAGTTGGATAAGAAATGTACTCACTTACATATGAAACTGTAACCCCTCTGTATATCACTTTGACAATAAAGAAATGAATTTTTCTTTTAAAAGAGTAGTCAGGGGTAAGTAGCAAGACTTTATTACACCATAAAAATAATGTTTTCCATTAAAAAGGACAAACAGATTAGCTAAACATTGCTGAGACAACAGTTTAGACAAGTGGAATATTCCCATTATCAAAAGATATTTCAGACAGGGCAGATATTTAAACATGTAAATAAAACTGTAAACTACTGAAAGGAAATATGCATATCAGGTACACATACATCATCTTTAACATGTCACAAAAATTGAGCTTAATAATTTAACCTAGATGTACTTAAATTTCTGTGTATTAGAAAAAATGCCAGAAAAGGAAATACATAACAGTACCCCAATAAGACAAAAGGATTTCATAAAAATAGTAAAAAGATGAACACCCAACAGAAAATTGTAGGAAAGATCTGAAAAGTGAGGGAACTCACAAATGAAATACAGTAACTCCAAAAAGAGTTGTTTAAAAAAAGTTAAGCCTCATTAATAATTCACATAAGTGCATATAAGAGGAAAATATTTACTTTGCTATCAGCCAGACAATATGATCACCACTTTATAAACTTTCCAATTCAATCCTCACAAAAACACACGGAATAGTTATTAACCTCACCTCACTATAGATAAGGAATCGGCATAAACTGTGAGTTCCTTGTAACTAAAGGGCTATGGGAAAAATGTGTTTACGGAATATTACATAACTAAAAGTCAACTGGCAAGTAAATAATGTAATACAAACTGTCTTTTTCAATAAGAATATTTTCAGTAACAAAAAAATTATGATACAATTTCACTTACGCTGATAAAGAATGAGAATTAACAATTACTATTTTAACTCACTCTCCTTAACAATTTTCTCTAGTAAAGAAAACATCTCAAAATTCTATTTAGTCTCAAATATTAAGTTTAGAGATCCTTCTTTAAAAGGATCTAATTCTTCTGTACATCATCTTTACAAAGCAATTTTTAAAAAATAAACACAAGATGCTAGTGGCTCACATCTGTAATCCTAGCTATTCAGGAGGCAGAAATTTGAGGATCGCTGTTCAAAGCCAGCCCAGGCAGGAAAATCCATGAGACTCTATCTCCAATTAACCACCCCAAACTGAAAATGGAACTATGGCTCAAAATGGTGGAGTGCTAGCCTTGAGCAAAAATATTCAGGGACAGTACCCAGTCCCTAAGTTCAAGGCCCTTGACCAACCCACAAAAAAAAAAAAAAAAAAAGGCTCTAATTCAATAAAAATGCTTATGAACTTTAACAACTCAATAAAAACTTTACTCAATTCTAATTTCTTCACATAGTTAAAGAAAAAATAGCAATGTTTGACTTTTAAATGCACTCATACAAAATAAATCACTTACCCCATCCAAAAGAGTATTTGACAAATGCATGCGGAGATCTTTACGAAATGGAAATTCCAGATTTGAAACATGAAACACAGAATTGTCTCTATCAATCATAAAAACTTCATTTGTGCCATCAATCAACATCATGTAACTGTAAATGGAATGTAAAAAGGATAATATTATTAGCATATCAAGAATAGGGTCACAAGAAATAAGGCTTCCCTTAGATTTACAACATCTTTATGGAGTAATATTCACTAGTCACTATATCATGCAAACTAAACCACCACAAATGAAGTCTGGACATTTTTCATTGCCATAGGAAACACAAAATAGTCTGATAGAAGCACTCTACTACTTGAGCCATAGCACCACTTCAAGCTTTTTCTGTTTATATTACTGAGGAACTGGATCCAGGGCTTCACGCATGCTATGCAAGCACTCTACCATTATGCCACATTCCCTAAGATTTTTTTTTAAAGAGGCAATTATCACTCCTGTAATCCTAGCTACTCAGAAGGCGGGGATCTGAGGGCCATGGTTTGAAGGCAACCCAGGCAGAAAAGTTCATGAGACTCTTACCTTCAATAAACTACTCAGAAAAGGCCAGACGTGGTGCTGTGACTCAAGTGGTAGAGTGCTAGCCTTGAGCATAAAGAGGCTCAGGGACAGCAACCAGGTGCTGAAGTCAAGCCCCAGGACCCACCAAAAAAAAAAAGAAAGTGTTCCTGAACATCTTACAACTTAAATTATCATATCTATTTTGTTCTTTCCCAAAAATTAAGTGAGTTTCATGGTCTATTTAAACATACAAAAGCACTCAATCAATACTTGTTAAGCTAGGAGGTTCACACTAGTATTGTATAACAGTGAAAACTAAAATTCCATCACTGAGCAGATAGGTTAAATAAATACTGCATAGCCATGTGCATAGCAATGTGAAAGCATACTATTCAAACATTTCTAAAAGAATGGCAAAATATTCACTAATGCTGAAAGAGAGTCAAAACATATTAAGTGGGAAAAAGCACATTAAAAATTCAAATCTGTAATATAACTATAGGAAAAGGGGAGGACAAAACTGTATATATATACATATAGATGTATATATCAGATACACAGGACTATCTCAAAATGTTATCATTTCTACGTATCATCGGTTATTTCTATTTTTTGTTTCACATCTCTGTACTTCTGGAAAGTAAGAAATATGCTTTTTAGCCCCTCTGTACATCACCTTTACAATAAAATTTAAGTTTAAATTTAAAAAAAGAAAGAAGTTTTTGTAAAATGGGGGAGAAGAGGTTAAAGCTAACAACAACAACAAACATATAACAAATTAGACCTTGAGAAATGTATTCTCTTTGGAAAAAAACAACAGTAAGACACAATGCTAAAACCATATTCTTCATACCACAGCACCTTTAAAACTCAAGTTTTCCACCCCTGTCAGAGAGCCCCACACAGAGCATCTTAGCAGACATTGAAACTAATTAATTCTAGTACCATCGCTATACGTTTTGCCAATCCCTATCGAACATTTTATACTTTTCCTCTTAAGGTAATAAGGACCAACCAGGAGCCAGGCCAACTGTTACACCAGGGATATAAATGAGCACACAGACCCTTTTTGCAACTTCATATAATTCATACCATTAAGTAAAAAGAATCTCAAGAATAGTAAGCAAAGGTCAAGTATAAAGTGCTAACACGTATACACAAAGTTAGCATGCTATGTCAGAATGAAGAGATCAGGGTAGGCATCAGAGGAACTCATGTGTAGCTACAGTAACAACAGATGAAAGTTACGGAACGATTACTGTGTGCTAAGCAGTGTTCGAGGCACTTCATATTTTATCATTCATTTATTCTTAGAACAACCTTTGTATGTGTTGATCCCCCTTACTTCTGCCTCCAAAGTGCTGGTATTATAGGTATCGCGTCACCACATCTGACTCTAACCCTTACAACCCTCACTACCAGGGAGGTACAATTACTATCCCTATTTCCAGATGAGAAAATTGAGATTCGATTAAATAACTTATTCAAGGTCATAAAGCTAGGAAAATCACAAATCCGATATCAAAACCTAGGTAAATCATTTCTCTCTACATCTTCAATGGTATACTATCTCTGATCTGCACCACAGATGAGGTCATACATAGAAAGCCACTGCACACCACACTAGTAGGAGCAATTAAATTTTCAGAATACTGAAGCATAGAGAAAGCAGGAAAATGCCATGGTTTGGGATCAGAGAAGTAAAGACAAAATAATTACAGATTTTCTTTTTATTTTATCCTAGAAAACAGGAAAAAAAAAAAAAGGAAGGAAGTAGAAATGAGCCAAAGAGAAGACATAATGGTAACTGTGAAATGGTTGGATTAACAGGAAATGGTAAAATTAGAAGGCTGAAGTAAACTACAGACTGATCAGTATAGAAAGCAGTACCGCCTACAGGGTAAAGGGACTAATATGCAAGAGATGTATTATAAGAAGCTAGGGACTTGCATGAAAGGGTACTGAAAAGGTATGCCTGGAAAGGGGAAGAAGTCCATTTCTGTTAGATACTCAAACCTCTAAGGCAGGAGCACCATATGACTGGTATTGACTGAGAGGAGCCTGTAGCTCAACTTCCAATCTTTATGAAAGAGGCACTTTATGGATGATGTTCAAACCATGAGGAAAACTCAGACCAGTGAGTAGGGGTAATGATGCAGTGGCACTCCTTCTACCTAAGATTCTACCCAGACACTGAGAGGGAGAGACAAGGCTGTTGGTGAAGTTGCCAAAAGTTGAAAATGGAATGATAGCTCTCCTATGCTACTGGGGATTTCTTTACACAAACTGGAAATAGGAAGTCACCACTCCCCACTTCCAAACGTCTGCCAGTGCTCTCACATGACAAATCCCACTGGAAGAGGAATCGCAAGAAAGCAAGAAAATGTAGCTCCATCACAGCACAAAGAGTGGACTAGAACTGAAAAATAGTAGAAAAGTAACTGCAACTCACTGAATGGTTTTAAACAAACTGACTACCACATAATGTACATCCCAGCAGAACAGGAGCCAATGTATGAACAAGAGAAATCATGAAGTCTGTGACAGATGGAGTAAAAAAAAATCAAAGAACTGGGACTAACATGATAATGATAACTTACAGTTAAGCGGATAATTCAAGGTATTTCAGGAATAGGCTGGCAGGACCATATGCTATTTGCTAGATGTGGCGCTGAGAAAATGGGGAAAGTCAAAGGTGATTTTTAACTTCTGGGTACATTTATTTACTGAGCTACGAAGCATTAAGGAAGAAGGTCCTGTTTTCCTTAGGAGAAATCACAAACACTATAAGTTGAATTTTGGAAATGGATAATTTTGTTTTCACAACAGAAACCAAAGACCAGATTTTCTCTACTCCTGGTCCCCTCACAGGTTGGAAAGAGGCTCTAGATCGGAGCCTATTTAACTGAGGCTTTTAACTTGAGTGAGTGACAGGAACAAGAATAGTTGAAAAATTATTCATAGTAACAACTGAGACATTGTCAGCAAGTACCACTGATGGCTTCCCACTCAAGTGTTCCTATGCCCTCACCTTGGCTCTGGTCCTTGCTGCTGGTTACCCTTGATTCCTAAGCAAGTCTCTAGAGACTTTCCCAAGACATTCTTCTGCATCAATTAGCCAAACTTGATTTCTACTGCTTACAGTCAAAAATGCGAACAATTATGCTACGTTCCCCCACTCTACACAGCTGAGTACAAATAAGTTAAATGTACCTATGACATAATCCCCAACATATCCTCAATACCAAGGGTTACATAACACTGACTACAATAACTTCATGCCAGCAGCATGACATCTACTTTTCATCCTTCAACAGAGAAAAGTGTACGATGAGAAGGCCAAAGTTAACTTTCCTTGTGCATATTTTTCCCACAAGAATCAACTACCATACCTCTGCTACATTTTCTCTCATTTCTGCTCCCAATAAAACTGGCACACGGGGCTAGGAATGTGGCTTAGTGGCAGAGTGCTTGCCTAGCATGCATGAAAGCCCTGGATTCAATTCCTAAACATAAACAGAGAAGGCTGGAAGTGGCACCTGTGGCTCAAGTGGTATAGTGTTAGCCTTAAGCACAGAGAGGATCAGGGACAGAGTTCAAGCCCCAGGACAGGGAGGGGGGGGAACATACACCTGACACAGACCATAAAACCTAATTCTCAGGTTGCAGAGTAATATAGAACTCAAATCCGGTATGATACAATCTCTCATAAAGAAAATTCAGTTCAAAGTCAATTTCCATGCTATTTTTGAACAATTAAAAGACTTTTTGTGAAAAATGTCAATTTCCAAAACATCATTTTTAAACCTTCCTGTCCTAAGAGCAGATGGTCAGGTCCTGCTCCCTACTCAACAACACCTGTCATACCTTATTCTAAAGACAATACAAGAAGAGATAACTTGCCAAACTCCAGCTTTCTTATACTTACTTTCTCATGGGACTTATGCACAACTGGTGGGTGCATCTCTCTCACTAGCTCACTGCTCAGTAAATTCTACTACTTTTGCAATGTATACAAATATCCACTTTAACCCATTTTCTTCCTGTCATTTTCAACTCTTAAAAGAAATTTTAAGTGTGTGTGTGTGTGTGTGTGTGTGTGTGTGTGTGTGTGTGTGTGTGTGTTGCCGATTCAGGGCCTGGGCACTGCCTATGAGCTTTTTTTTTTATCAAAGTTAGTGCTCTACCACTTAAGCCAAGCTCCACTAGGTATTTAATTGGAGAGAACAATTTCAAGGGCTTTTCTGCCCCAACTGGAATTGAACCACAATCCTCAGATTTCAGCCTAGGTAGCTGGAATAACAGGCAGAAGCCACTGGCTCTCAGCTCTTACTACAAATTTTAAAAAGAAAAACATTTTCTTCTTTCTCATCTCTCTTACTTAGTCCTATCCATATGAGACTCAAAGCTAGCAACATATCTAAAACATTAAAAGTAATGTTTAACTCCTACAGATGGAAAAATAAGTATAATAATCAATCTCTACAAGAAGTTGCCTTTAAAAATTAATTCTTATCTGGGGCTGGGAATAACAGTGGTAAAGTGCTCGCCTCATATACATGAAGCCATGGGTTCAATTCCTCAGCACCACATATTTAGAAAAAGCCGGAAGTGGCATTGTGGCTCAAGTGGTAGAGTGCCAGCCTTGAGCAAAAAGAAGCCAGGGACAGTGCTCAGGCCCTGAGTTCAAGCCCCAAATCTGGCAAAAAACAAAACAAAACAAAAAATTAATTCTTATCAAATATTTCAAAGTATTCAAGCGAATTCTCATAAATTTCTTACATCACAACTATGCCATTTGTATACCCATCTCAAAATAGTACACTTTGACAAACATATACACAGTAATTTTGCTATGCCAGGAATTAAATAAGACTTACATACAAAAATGATAATAACCACCATTTAGACTGTAATTCCATAGGATATAGCTTAAAGAAATTTCAGAAAGATGTCTAGTAAATTACAACATAATTTGCACATTTCTAAAAAAGGAACAAGATTTGATCATAAAACAATGTAATCCTACATGTGAGCTTTAATTTCAAACTAACAGCTACTATCTGCTCATATAACATATAACATTTCAACTCTCAAAAAGAAATAAATAGACAGGGCGCCTGTCTAGCTACTCAGGAGGCTGAGATCTGAGAATCACAGTTCTAAGCCAGCCAGGGTAGGAAAGTCCAGGGAGAAAAATCTGTGAGACTCTTATCTCCAATTAACACCAGAAAACGGGAAGTGGCATTGTGGCTCAAGTAGTAGAGTGGTAGCCTTGAGCTGAAGAGCTCAGGGACAGTGCCCAGGCCCAGAGTGCAAGCCCTATGACCAACCAAAAAAAAAAAAAAAAAAACACAAAGAAAGAAATATCTGGAATACAGCTTATTTTAAACTTCTAGAGATTCCACAGCAAAATTATATTAAGGCCTTTATTTCCACATTAGCAAATTATAAGGAACTGACATATACATGATGAAGACATATTTCTAACATACTCTATTTGTCAAAAAAAAACAAAATATTACTTGGTATTATAAGATCCCAATCCTACCAGCATTTTGATTATTGATTAGATAAGCACAACAAGCTCTTCAAAAGGATTAATTCTTCTTTCATCCTCATATCACATTAATTTAAAGTCATGAAACAGATGTGATGAGGCTCTATGGTCTTAAATTTACTTCAAGCAATCATTTCATTCCATTATATAATCACTTAAATGCACACAGCAATTGCACAGATAATATGTATTATTTAATTTTAAATTGCAAAGCTATTCACTTCCCTAACAATTTGTCATATCTGTCTAACCAATCTTTATTTTGCCTTAAAAAGTTAACTATATATAATGAAGATTTACACAATTTAACTAATTTAAGTATCTTCTTAGTAAACACGGTCATCTTTCCTTTGGTTGGTTTTGGATATTTTGGTTTTTGAGTTAGGACCTCAACATGTAACCCAGCTGGCCTTGAACTCATTATTCCCCTGCTGTAGGCTCAAAAAGCTAGGACTACATATATGTGCCATCTTTATTTCATATATTGTTTGTACTACAAACCTGCTACTGTGCTCTGTTCATCAAGAACTTAATAAGTAGTATTTGGTTCTGTCCATAGAAAAGTCATCATACAAAACATAACTTCTAGTTCAATTTTAGTTAACTGATCTACAAGTATACCTTAAAACCCTAAAGATATCTATGTTTTTTTGTTTTTGTTCTTGTTTTGGTTTTTTTCTGCCAGTCCTGGGGCTTGGACTCAAGGCCTAGGCACTGTCCTGGCTTCTTTCTGCTCAAGGCTAGCACTCTACCACTTGAGCCACAGCGCCACTACTGGCTTAACTTACTTTTCTATGAGTAAGTATAACCAAAATAAATTTCATAAAATAAGAAACTGCATTACCTAGTTGAACAACAATACAACAGTACAGTTCAAAACAGAAAACTCAAATAACTTTAATCACAAGGATCTCTGGATCCAAGAATCTGATTTCTAAACACTGGAATGATAAAAACACACCCAGAACCTACAAAAGCTTAACCTTTCTTAAGAATAATAGTATATGCACACCGTAAACCCAAAAGCTATTATACAATGGAAAATTACCATGTTCTCATACCACAATCTCTCATTAAAATAAAAATTAGCAATGGTATAATAATTCTCCATGTATTCATATTTCCCTTGTACAGTCTCCTAAATACATAATTGCCATAACAAAAAACTCCCTCCTATCTTTTAAGTTCATAAAATTAACTACAGAGTCTGGAGAAGTATAAGTAGAATTTCGAAGCATACCTTTAGGTTAGTGAAAAGAACTGTCAGATCAGGGCTGAATTTATTTGCTACCAGCAACATGCATCTTGCTAACTGCCACTTCTGTGGGCTACAGCTATGCTCCCTCCTTTCCACCAATCTACAAAGAATTAGAGAATTATGCAATCTTCACAGGCTGGAAAGGTTCACATGCAGCCCATCCCACTTCACCCAAGTAGAACGCACCCACACACATATACACAAAGCATCTCCAACCTTGCAACAATAATAGCACTAAAAGTACACCACACACATATACACACATGGACAGATGCAAAAGGCAGATTCAAAGCAAGTAAAAGCAAAGGGTATTCACAGACACTAATAAAAATACAAAAACCCTCTAGTTCTATTACCTCCTTCAGTGTGTAAATCCCCAAAAATGAATAAAACATTCCTCAGTCACTTTGCACACAGAGAAAAATACGCATGGTGGTCCACATCTATAATCTCAGTTTTAGCGTGTCCTCCCTTATTTTGGTTTGATTGCCTCTATCTTAGGTTTCCAACCCTTTCCCCAAAATCAGATGTCCAGGCTAGGACTAGCCACAATTGTTGGCCCCACCCCAGTCCTGAAACTACAGCCTTCAGCTGCATCAGTGAAATGCTGTCTACCCAGGTCTGTCCAGCTGTGGAGTACTTACCACTCAGCGAAAATTCCTGCCCTCAGCCTCCCTATCCTGCCTTCAGATTCCCTGGCACTATATAATTAAACCTCCTTCTCAAGGACAGGCTGCTAGTCTCTATCCCGAGAGAGAGCTAGCCTGTCTGCCCCTACTGACAATAAACCCCTTTCATTAAACAAGACTGTGTTGGTATAGTCTTCTGGGATAAGTGCTTTCAATCTGCACTTGGGAGACAAGAGGGAAAAGGATCATGGGTTTGAAGCCAACTTGGTCTACATAACAAGCTCAAAACCAGTCTGGGCTAACAGGCAAGGAACTGTCGAAAAAAAAGTCTACATCATAAACTACATTTTAGGGGCTGGAGTCATGTCTCTCAAGTGGTAGAGCACCTGTCTGGCAAGTGTAAGACTCCAAATTCAAACCCCAGAATAGCAGAAGGGGAGGGAAAGGTAAAAGAGAACCAGATTTTTAAGCCAGTGTAGCAGCCCATATCTACCTATACTCTCACACTTGAAAGGCTGAAGGCAGAATGATCATCAGGTTTGAGGCCAGCGTTGGCTACAAAGTGAAACACTGTCTCAGAGAGAGAGAATACTAAATTCTATCTACTGAGTTCACAAAATGTAATGACCTAAAACCACTGCAAGTCCTGGATATAGCTATACTCAAATAAACCAGTGTATATATTTGTTTTTCTCAACTCCTCAAAGCAGTAACAGAGAAGAATAATTTTAAGACACATCTCCTCTTTCTTTTTCTTTTTCTTTTCCCTTTTTTTTCCCAGTCCTAGGGCTTATATTCAGGGCCTGAGCACTGTCCCTGATCTTCTTTTGCTCAATGCTAGCACTCTACTACTTGAGCCACAGCACCACTTCTGGCCTTTTCTGTTCATGTGGTAGCAAGGACTCAAAACCCAGGGCTTCATATATGCTAGGTAAGCACTCTACCACTAAGCCATATTGCCAGCCCTTAAGACAAGATACATTTTAATGCTTCAATCTGATTAAAGTTGGCCTAACATAGGAATCATGATTTAACCATAAGAGGATTTTTTCCTGTTTTATTTTTAATGCTGAGAAATACGACTTTCATTACATTAAGAATTAAAAGTCTGCCATTACTGATTTGGTATAGGATCTGAACAAACCACTGTTTCTCCCCAGCTTTGGTATCATCATTTATAACCTGAGAAAACTAAGGACCTTCTTAGGCCCCAGGATCAGCAGCACTATTAGCATCACCTGGAAACTTGTTTAAAAAAAAAAAAAAAAATCCTGGGCACCAGCCCAGATCTACTGAAAGAGAATTTGCATTTAAACAGGAAACCCAGCTGGATTAAACAACCTCTAATCACCCTTAACGTTCAAATTGCAAAGGAAAACAGGAAAGACAGAGAGCAGATGTAAAAATAAGCAAAAGAAATTGAAACTTCTTAAAACATGAAAAAGTGTTTTCACTCAAATATCTGTCCAAAAGTTACATTCAATGGATTTTTCCTCTCTTAGCTACAGAAATTTAGTTTTTATCCTAAAACAAAACAAAAAGAACAGAGAAGTAAAAAAGAAAAAAAAAAGAAAACATCTAAGTATGATCACAAATTAATTCCAGTCAGTTTTCTAATTTTCACATCTTACACAACTTTTGAAATTCACAATTGGGTAAGCTAATTGAATGAATGCTAATGATTCTACTTTCAGTCAAAGCTCTATGTCCCAATAAAAGTCCACCTAATAGTCCTTGAAAATGGGAAATAAAGTGCTGCTGGTATAATGGGAGACTTTATGCCTCCAGCTAGTTGAGCCCCCTGAGATAGCTTAGCTTTCTGGAATCACCAACTTTTTTTTAATTTCCTCAATCAGAAAAGTAGGTAAGGCACTTTCCCTTCTACTGCCACAATGACAATGCCTCAATGTACATGTCCGGCCTTCTGTATTTCCACCAAAAAAATGCTGTAGCTATACTCAATACTGTTTCTAAAAGACTTCTAAGATCTCAAACATCCCTGGCGTAGGGTCCAATCTTCAAGGAGATTTAGATAAAGGACCTCTCACAACTTTCTGAAAACAACTCAAGAAGTGGGAATTGATATGGCAATCAAAACTTAACTGAAAGATTCATGTCTCAGCAATTGCTAATACTGACAGGCTTCAAAATATTAATGAAGAGTTTAAGCAGCTACTATTGTAACTATTTTCTTCCTTTACCCTAAGCATCTAAAGGCCCAAAGAACTAAGAGATTCTAGATTTACACTGATTATCCATCAGTCCCTCTTAAGCTGTTTGTACCTCAAGACTTTCTTCTCCATGTTGTTCTTCTTTCCATTACTTATTCTTCACTAATCATTCTCCTCTAAAACCTCCCACATTCTTGGAGTACATGTCATGTGGTTTATATGCAATTATTCTGTTACCTCATGTCTTCTCATTTAAAAATTGCATTACATTTTGACCCATTTAAGGACACGAACTATTTCTTACGTTTTCATTTTCATTTAAATATGCACAAACTCATTTTTCTTCCCAAATGTTATTTCTGCAAATCAAAATAAATGCACACATAAAAATATTTTATCCAGTGGCTCTAAGTAGTCAGTAAGCTAGTACCCATCTAAAATTTAACATAAATTAGGAAATTCTTAAAAACAAGCAACAACTTTTTGTATTCTTATGTAATATCCACTCAAACAATGCCTATTTTCAAAATTTATTTTATTGAAAAAAATGTAATCTCTAAGTCTCTAATCACTGGACATGCTACTTTTAACATAGATATGCTTTACCAGAAACATTGCACCAAAAGATCCTCCATTATATATTTTAAATTTAGAAATGAACTAATAGCACAACTAAGGTGTTTTTGGTTTTGGTACCATGGATTGAACTTGGGAGTCTTTTGCTCAATTCAGCATGCTTGTTCATGGCTGGCAATCTAACACTTGAACATGAACATGCTTCTAAGCCCTTTTTCCAGATTAATTGGAAGTGGAGTATCATGGACTATTCTGTCCCAACTGGCTTCAAACAACAACCCTCTAGGGTGTCATCCTCCTAAGTATATAAGGTCACAGAAGTCAGTATTTTCAAGTGCTTTTATTTATTTTTCTTTTTTTTTGGCGCCAGTCCTGGGCTTGAGCTCAAGGCCTGGGCATTGTCCTTGAGCTTCTTTTGTTCAAGGCTAGCGCTCTACCACTTGAACCACAGAGCCACTTCCAGCTTTTTCTGGATATGTAGTATTGAGGTACTAAACTCAGGGCTTCATGCATGCAAGGCAAGCACTCTACCACTAAGCCACATTCCCAGCCCTTCAGTGCATTTTTAAGAGGAACAAAAAATACATGTGAAAATGTATTAATGATACTTGGTTTTATTTCAGGCACATAGGGAAAATGTTAAGTAAATAAAATTACAGGGCTGGCCCTGTAAAATTACAGGGATATGGCCTAGTGGCAAGAGTGCCTGCCTCGTATACATGAGGCCCTGGGTTCGATTCCCCAGCACCACATATACAGAAAACGGCCAGAAGTGGCGCTGTGGCTCAAGTGGCAGAGTGCTAGCCTTGAGCAAAAAGGAAGCCAGGGACAGTGCTCAGGCCCTGAGTCCAAGGCCCAGGACTGGCCAAAAAAAAAAAAAAAAAATTACATCTACATTCCTCAAAAATGTTTTAAATAAGTCCATTTCCCATTTACTAGTACCAAAAATTAAATCATATCAAGGAGAAGTTTAAAAGTTTATTGTAATACAAAAATTACATGTGGAAATTTGGAGCAATTCATATCAAAGGGAATTTTGTATGCCTAGGCATGGTGCTACACATTTGTAAAAGCCGGCACTCAGGATGCTGAGACAGGAAGAACATTAGTTCAAAGACACACTGCTAGACCCTGACTATAAATAAATTAATGAATGAATGAGCTAGGTATAGTAGCACATACCTATGATCCTAGCACAAAACAAGCCTGAGACAGGGGGAGAGTTCAAGGCTAGCCTGACCTGTTTTGAAACCTTATCTAAAAAAAAAAAAAAAACTTACAACAGTTATAGAATTTTATAAAGGGCAAAGAAGTCAATACTTTGACATCTTTTTGTGACAGGCTGTTAGACATAAACATTATTTTTCAAAGCTAATATAACTGTTGATGCTGATTGGTTTAACAGCTGACGAAGACTACAGCTTGTTTTCTGCCTAAAAGAGGCAGTAAAAGATTGTAGAGACAGCATTGTTGGAAACATCACAATGACTTCATTAGGGTTACAAGGTTATGAGCAATTGCCCTTAGGCTGTGACTTCCATTTTTTTAAACAGGGTTTAATAATGCTGAATGAGTCACACTATTGGAAACTAACTGGTTGCCACTCGTCTTTGTTCATGTTCACAGGAAAGTATAGGAGAAATGCTTCATGCTAAAGACAAGTGGCTAAATACTGAGACTATAAAGATAAATATAGACTCATAAGACAATTGCTAACAGCAGTTCACAAAGTCGTCCCAATGTACAGTTGATTTAAGTTTATAAACAGCAATTTGTTTTGTTCTAGTGACACACTGTGATCTGTAACTGTAGCCAGTACTTCATATTTTATCAGGATAAGATAATACATAAAGGCTTAAACAGTATTCTAAACAACTCATGGAGACAAAAATTAGTTTTCTGTCCACATGGAAGAATTTTAAAAATTAAGATCCCAAATTCTAAAACATTACTAAAAATAAAACCAGTCCAAGAAAAATCACCTGCCAACAAAAATATCAACAACAGTAATACCAAAGTTGGACTGAGAGGCAGAGATACCTGGAGCTGCTCATAAAATCTTCAGGTCAGATTTTACTATTTTAAAAGACCTATCAGAATTGTTGTTTCCTAATTTCTTCACTTCGCTCACACTTTTGAGAAAGAAATCACCATCAAATATGCAAAAATTGCTAGGCTGCAGTGATTCATGCCTCTAATCCTATTAGCCTAGAGGCTAATATCTGAGGATCACAGTTGGAAGCCAGCCCAAGCAGGAAAGTCCATGAGATTCTTAACTCCAATTAAGCACCAAAAAAGCCAGATGTGGAGTTGTGGCTCAAGTGATAGAAAGAACACTATGAGCGAAAAAGCACAGGGACAGTGCCCAGGCCCTCAGTTCAAGCCCTAGGACACACACACACAGACACACACACACACACACACACACATACACACACACACAACTATATGTTACACATATATGTTATGCAAAAAAAAAACTATGTACAATTATTTTACATATGGTTATTGAACTTTCTCAAAATAAGTATTTATAGTACATTCTCAGAATTACCGCTCTGCGCATGCCACCTGCAAGTAAAATAACTTTTCTATCTTATAAACATAAATACTATTATCTAAAAAAGCTACTACATTCCAATATCAAGGTTTCCTATTAAACTCCTTCACTTCCAACACAACTGAGAGGGAGGAAAGAGATGGGCGCTGGTGGCTCACGCTTATAATCCTCGCTACTCTCAGGAGACTGAGATGTGAGGACTGCAGTTCAAAGCCAAACCAAACAGGAAAGTCCATGAGACTCTTACCTCCAATTAACCACCAGAAAACTGGAAATGGCACTGTAGCTCAAGTGGTAGAGCACTAGCCTTGAGCTGAAGAGCTCAGGAACACACCTAGGCCCAGAGTTCAAGCCCCACACCCCCACTCCTCCAAAAAAGAGGGAGGAAAGAACATAAAATAAATAATCTTCACATTATTCTTTTCCCTCTGAGATGTCCACATGAGATCATCTCAGTTTCCTGAAGTAGGAAAAACACTTCAAGGACTTCAATATGGCTAAATTATTACTTTACAAAAATAATTCCAAAATAACTTTTATATAATCATCTACAAACATAATTGAAATGCAATGCACAAATGAACATGCCAACATTGTCAAATGGGTTATGCTTCCAGTAATGTTTTACACATGATCCCACTAATCCCTACTAAATTGTTAATAATCCCAAACTAATATTTTGAGATGTACTAGATATATAATGCATTGAATATCATTAGAATCCTGCCCTGTTAGTAAGGCAGCTGGAATTAAAGCTGATCCTCTGCTGCCATCTAGTGAAGAATAAAATACCAAAACCAAACTAAAAGTGACAGGGAAAAAAAGCTGGGACCTAGAGAATCTCAGTTTGAATTTGAAGTTGGCCTGGGCAGAAAAATCTGAAAAGACTCTTATTTCCAATTTACCAGCAAATACTGAATATGAGGGGGTGGTTCCAAATAGTTGAGTGCCAGATGTGACAGAAAAGCTCAAGGCCTTGAGTGCAATCCCTAGTACTGACAGAAACCGGGGTGGGGGAGAAACAGTGACTGGAAGGGGAGGGAATACAAGTGAGAGAGGGTTGAACTAATGAAATGAAATAGGATGTATATAACTGAAAGAGTACTGGTATATATGAAAGTAGAATGAAACCTGTTGAAATTGTTCTAGGAATGGCAGAGGTGACTGACAAATACATTGTATATCATGGGTGGTAATGTCACAATGTGTAAGTAATATATAATGAAGAAATAAAAATCAGTGATCAAAAATAAACAAAAAAATAAAATTCTGGATTGTTTTGCTTTTACCTACTACTTTCCCTTGTGCAATAACTAAAACACCACCCAAATTGAAAATGGACTCTGGGAAAATGAGGCATTGTCAGCTGTAACAATAAGCAATACTTACTAAGCACCAGCATTTTGTGTGGACCTGCTTTAGTTATTTAGTACATAAATTCTCAGGTATATCCTTAACTGAATGGCTTGATGTCACAATAGATTACTGTTTTAAACTATATTATTACACAAAGCATTAAAAATAGCAGCCTCCAAATGTGGCTGAAAATCAGAATAACCTGTATTCTCAGAGCCAACCATGCCTAGTAAATCTGAATCTCTGAATTAGCCTCTTCCCATGATAAAAATAAAAAGAAGAAATACACAAAGACCATAACTTTTTCATGTCCTTCCCAGTTCTAAGAAAATTGGCCTGAATGCCTGAGTAGTATTTATGAAACAAACTATCATATATACATACATACATACATACATACATACATACATACATATACACACACACACATACATGGAAGAGCCAGGTACTGGTGGCTCATGTCTGTAATCCTAGCTACTCTGGAGGCTCAGATCTGAGGATAGCAGTTCAAAGCCAGACCAGGCAGAAAAATCTGTGAGACGCATCACCAATTAACTACTAAAAAAGCCAGAGTGGAGCTGTAGCTCAAAGTTGTAGAGTACTCTAGCCTTAAGCAAAAAAAAAAAAAAAAAAGGTCAGGGACAGCAACAAAGCCCTGAGTTCAAATGTCAGGAACAACACCAAAAAAGGGGAATGGGTCAGGGGGAAGCAGCTGGGCCCTGAATTTAAGTGCCATTACTGGCACACAAAAGAAGTCCTTCCAAAAGCTAGCGATACAGCTTAGTGGGTTAGAGTGCTTGCCTAGCATGCATGAGACCCTAGATACAAATAAAAACTACAAAAATAAATTTGAAAAACAAACTTTGTAAATAACACTTGCTAATGAGCTACTAAATATGATGGAGAGGGCTGGGGATATAGCCTAGTGGCAAGAGTGCCTGCCTCGGATACACGAGGCCCTAGGTTCGGTTCCCCAGCACCACATATACAGAAAACGGCCAGAAGCGGCGCTGTGGCTCAAGTGGCAGAGTGCTAGCCTTGAGCGGGAAGAAGCCAGGGACAGTGCTCAGGCCCTGAGTCCAAGGCCCAGGACTGGCCAAAAAAAAAAAATAATATGATGGAGAATGTTAGGGCTATAATGTTTGTTAGTAAATAAGAGTAGGTGGGTTCTTATTTAAAATCAAGATTTACTTAAGTTTTTACATATGGTAAGGAATTTTTGCTTTTACTGCCAAAAGAAAAATAAAACTAAGTAGAAATTTATCTTTGGTTTGAGTGAAATGAAAAAAAATTAAGTGAGCAAACCTAAATAAAAGTACTATATACAACACCAACACCTGCTTGCTCATAATTTAATATACTCATTTTGTTCCCAAATATCCATTAGTTTGAAGTTCACTGGAAATCAACTCAGACTCTTTAATATTCTCCCTAATCTAGCATCTTATTACCTTATCTACTCTACTCCTATCTGAATATTAAGCTTTAGTTACTAAAACAAACATCAGCTGCAAAAATATCAAAGGATCTAAGCAAGCTATTAAGGAACTGGGGTAATTGCACTACTATGTACAAAACTATAGCAACAGCAAAAACAGAAGCTGCCTGAAGATATTATAATCATTCTATTCAATTAACAGCTATTTCTACAACATGCTACTCATAGGCTACTAAGTACTTATGTCAGCATATATAGGACGAATCATACATTGAGTACTGTTTTAACCAAAACATCAAAAATTAAATTCTTGAGAAAAAGGCTATTTGTCTCTCAAATGTACACATTTAATAAATCAGTTACGTCAAAAAAAATCTTGTCAAAAAGAAACCAATTGCTCACACCTATAATTCTAGCTACTCAAGAGGCTGAGATCTGAGTATCTCAGTTTGAAGCCAGAACTATCAGATAAATCAATGAGACTTAACTCCAAATAACTAACAAAAAGTTGGATCTGGTAGGCAAGGCTCAAATGGTAGCGCACCACATTGGCACCCAAAAGAAACTTTTTTCTAAGTTAATGAACTTAAAAATAAAACCCAAGTAACAGAAAGAAAAACTTATTTCAACGCTTATAATGTACTGAGGCATATTCTCCAAAAAAAAAAAAACTATATTAAATTTATATTCTTTTGTCTTAAGTGCATTTTTCATACTATCTTATAAAGAATATTTAAGACCTAAGGATCATCTTTTAAGGAGAATGTATTCAATTATGGGTTGGTAAACTATGGCCTAAAGGCCAAATGCAGCCTTCTGCTTTGTAAAATAAAGTTTTACTGGAACACATTTGTTTGTGTAAATGCAGTAGGAGATGGCCATTTTGTGCTTATAATGACAGAATTAAGTACCATATGACCTACAAAGCCTAAAATATTTACTATCAGACCCCTCAAAATAGTTTGCTGAAGTCAAGCACCAGTAATTTACATGTGTATTCTAGTTACTCAGGAGGCTGGTATACTGAGGAGCACAGTTCAGCTAGCCCAGGCAGACATAACAGTTAAAAAAATTTTTTTAGATATATTATTTGTACATGATGATGGAGATTTCACTGTGACATTTGCACACATTTAGGCAGATACACTCTCAATTAATTTGGCCCCCTCCACCTTTCTCCCTTACCTTTTTCTTCCCAACACAATCTCAAGCAGACACATTGTTTTATTTTTACAGATGCAAGAAAGCTATTTCGGTTGAAATAGTTTATTCATCCTCCCAATTCACTCTCCCAATTAGTTCAAATATAACCACTGGTGCCTGCCCCCCTAACAGAGCCCCCAAACCTCTACCTCACTATTGATCAACAACTCTCCCTGAGAACCTTTAAGCTACATTCAAGCATGGTTGCAATGTGTTACAAAATTATTCATCTTCCATCCTTTCTTTCCCTTTTCTCCTTTCCCCTTTCCTTAGCCTCTAAACAATCTCCCAGGAAGAAGCATGTCCCTACTATATCTCTTTTCTCTCTTCAACCCTTTTTTCTTTTCCTCTCTTCTTCCCTTTCCTCTCCTTCCCTCTCCCTGTATTTCTTTGCATATAGGCATATATATGCATGCGCACATCTATGACAATGTATGTATTCCAGGTGTTTGCACAAAATATAAGATATTTCACATTCTGAGTTTGGCTTATCTCACTCTCAAGATGTTCTTCAATTCTATCCATTTGCCTGATTTCATTTTTCTTTATAGCTATATGTTATTCTATAGTGTGTATGCATAAAAATATATGTGCATAATGATATATAAGTATACATATGTAAATACATGCATATATATACACCATATATCCTAATGCATCTGTCTGTTATTGGGCACCTTTGCTGATTGTATCATTTGGCTATTGTAAGTAGTGCTGCAGTAAACAGCTATTCAGGTATCTTGCTTGTATATTGATTTTTACTATCTTTTGGATATATGCCCAATACTGGTATGACAGAATAATAGCAAAAGTCTATTTTTACATTTTTGAGGAATCTCCATACTGATTTCCACTATGACTACACTAGTTTACAATCTCACCAACAACTTATATGGTTTCTTTTCCCTCCTCACAAGCACTTGTTTAATGGATGTCACTCTGACGAGGGTGAGATAAAATCCTAATGTAGTTTTGATTTGCAATCCCTTTAAGGATGAACATTTCTTCATTCTATTGGCCATTTGTATTTCTTATTTTGAAGGCTGTCTATTCTGCTTGCTTGCACATTTGTTAACTAGACTACTTACTCTCATATTGTTTAATGTTTTTAGCTCTTTGTATATTCTCCATACTAATTCTTCATCTATTGAATGAGAGAAGATTTTCTCCCGTTCCATGGTTTGTCTCTTGGCTCTGATAATTGTTTTGTTTGCTATGCAGAAACTCTTCGATTTAATGTAATACCATTCGTCAATTCTTGTTCCTATCCTCTAGGCATCTGGGGTCATATTCAGAAAATATTTACTTGTGCCTATAACTTTCAGGACTTTATTTACCTGTAGTAGATTTAAAGGTTCAAGTGTTACTTTGAACTCTGGCTATGAACTATCAAGTTATATTACAGAAGAATAGAGAGAATAGCCATTCATGTCTTGTTCTTGACTTTGGGAAAATGATTTCAGCTTTACCCTACGTAACATGATATTGGCTATAGGTTTGTTAAATACTGGCTTTAAGTTCAGGTACTTCTATTCATTGTTTCTTTAGGACTTTTATCGTAAAAGGATGCTTTCTCTGCTTCAACAGATAATTGCGTGATTTTTTGCTCTTGGTCTTGTTTACGTGATGTATTGCATCTATTGATAATATGTATGCTGAACCATCCTTGCATGTCTGGGATTAAAGCAACTCGATCATGATAAATGTTCTTTTTAATGTGCTGCTGACTTTGGTGTGCAAAGACTTTACTGAGAATGTTTGCTTATTAATCAGCTATGATTGCTTCTCGTCCCAAGATTCACAGGGAAATTTCTCAAGATGGGTGCTCCCTGTATTTCTCTAGGATACAGGGCTTACTCACTCACAGCAGAGAGTGCCAGGAACCAGCTCCAAACTCTTTGCCACTTTTATTCTCTTAAAGTTGCTTTTCTATAATTTTCTGCCTCCCTGCCACTTCCTTTGTACTTTCTATTTTCTACCACTCCTTCTCACCTCTGAACTTGGTCTTTGTGAAACTGGATTCTTTCCATCCACAGAGTGAAAATGGCATATAGTTCTAATCCGCCCTCTTGTCCCAGACTCTCAAAAGCTATATAATTTTTTCAAACACATTTATCTTACTCTTCATGTCAGAAATTCACACTCCCAAGAATAAACTTTCACTAACAACAAAGCAATGTTCTTCAAGCATTAGAATTATCTGTATAATTATTTTATAAATTTAACTTACCGAGTACCATCTGCTTTCCAGCTCACTTTATAGGGCTTCTGCTCTAAAAGTTTAATATTTTGCTTGTCCATGGAAACAGGCTGCGCTCCAGGGAATCCAGACCTTAAGACATAATACTACTGTTACAGCTAGAATCCCACAAAAAGTAATACATGTATTAAACCAATCTCAAATGAAGCTCAGAATTATCACATGTTCTGCCTATCATGAGATTTATTGCAACTAGAATACTATTAGCTGTCGCCAAAAAAAAAAAGAATGCTAATGAAAGATTATCATTGTCTTAACATTTTAGAATCCAAGTTTACATGGTTATAAATTACCATGGCTATATTAAATTACTGAACTAATTCTATTAGTATGCATGATCTAACAGTATGTGGCAGGTATATTTTACAAGTGAATTACTATAGGAAAAAGTTTAAATTTTGACTTAAATACACTATACAATTTTGACCTCATTTTTCTATCATAACACTACCAATGCAACGTAACTCCACAGAGTTGATAAAATTCTGCTCCAAAAACGCCCAGAAATGGGACTGGGAATGTAACTTAGTGATAAAGTGCTTGCCTAACATACATGGAGCCCTAGGTTCAATTCCTCAGTACCACATAAACAGAAAAAGCCAGAAGTGATGCTCTATGGCTCAAGTGGTAGAGCACTAGCCTTAAGCAGAGAAAGGCTCAAGGACAGAACCCAGGCCCTAAGTTCAAGGCAAAGGACTGCCTCCCCGCCCCCCCCCCAAAAAAAAATGCCCAGAAGTATAAAAAAAGAAAAATGTAGGGCAATATTTTATGGTATACTGGCAAAGGTTTCACACAACATTAAGGCCAATATTATTTCTTCATTATTTTCATCTTTTAGTTAAAATTTTTTCTAGTTCACTTATCAGATACATACCAATAATAAAAGTTTTCTATATTAGGAATTTGCATTAGGAACTTTTACCAAATAATGATTTTATTTCTCACGTTCAAGTTACATTACAATTTTCTGCTATAGCCCAAGAATAAAAAGTAACAGAGAGTACTATGACTCTCCTTAACTCTCTCCAATGAATTGTCTGGTTAAATATTTCCAAGCATGCTAGGGAGCAGAACATATTCAAAGTTGTGTTTCCCATGCTTCTGATTATAGACACATGAGGCACATTCAAGTTGTACATCTTCTCCCTAAATAATTATTTAGACCAACTGAAACATTAATTGGCAACAATATACTCAAAGATATGAAACAAATATCATATGGTTACAAAGAAAAGCAGGTTACATGGTTTCCCTCATTTGTAAGAACTAGATACTCTTAACAGAGCATCTCAATAACCCAATTAATTGCTAAGTACACAGGACCATATATAATGAAGTGTATCAACATGAACTCCAAGTTATGGATTCAAGAGGTTCTTATTATGTCCTGTATGTAGTTTGTTGTTTTTTTCTTTTCCTTTCTCTTAGTTTTCTGTACCTTGTCTCTTGTATATAAGATTCAATCTGAGGAAGGGAAAAGGAATCACAGAAACAGCAGGACAAAGGATGAACCAATGCAACATTGATACTCACTTGACTCTATGCTGGATATGAACCTTACAACTTGGGGGAAGGGAACAGAGAGGGGGTAAGCAGAAGAAAATGAGGGATGGGGTAATTGTGTTTAAAAAAAAAAAAACTCACTACCTTACTTATGTGACCATTACATCCCTGCTTATCATCTATCCAATAAAGCTTTTTTAAAGTAATTTTCTATTACTGCTTTAGGAAGATATATGAATAATCTGGTTATTACGCTGATTACCTTTGAAAGCATGTAACATTTTTAAGCACTGTAAAATTGGTATGTTTACACCAATTTTAAATACAAAGAAGGTATGTCAATGTCAACATTAATTTAAGTGTAGCAGAGTTTTATTTAAACCCTAAAACATATATTTCTTACCCTTCCCAGCTGCAGAATTGATGACACTTCTGCTGTACCTCTCCTAACTTAGGTTGAGTGGTTACTTGAGTTACACCTTTAACAGTTATACCTTCCAAGAAAATAGCACCCTTTAAAATAAAAAGAGAAAATATTTTAATAAGGGCCAATTAATTTACAAAGAAAAAAATCATTTATTTTTACAAATCTGAGCAAGTCAGAACAACAGAAATGGTTTCCTCCACAGACATGGTGGCACACAGCTGTATCCCAACACTCAGAAGGCCGAAGGAGAGGACGGAGAATGTAAGGCTTTCCTGTCTATTTAAAGTGAGGAAAGGGGATGGAAAGAGAAAAGGAAAAGAGGGAAAGAGAGGGAGTAAAAGCGGAAATGGGAAAGCAAAGGGGGAGGGGAGGGAGAGAGAAGAGGGAAAAGAAACAGCGAGACAGAGGTGGAGGAGACAGAAGAAAGGGGAGAGTGGAAATACTCCAAAAAGGCTTTATAAACTAGCCTGGACTTGTACACTAGTTTTCCATAATCAGAATATGATTTTTCAGTGAGCATAGTAATTTTGTTTCCATAATGTTATCAAAGCAATTCTCAGTAAGTGTAACAGTAACTTACCTACTGTCACTGAGCCTACCATAGTATCTGGCATTTTATATTTTCTCTAATCCCTGCAACAACAATGTAAAGTATACTGTGTTTTATTTACTTCACAGATAAGTAAGGCAAGGGATAAAAGACAAAATTTGAACCCAGGCCTCCTTTGGTGGAGAATGGAGTGTCATTAGTGAGATATGGATTTTAAAAGGATAAGCACCCAATATCTGTACCTTTTTAAACTACAATGAGAGCCTAACAATAGAAAAAGTATGTAAGGTATATCACTGGATATAAGAACACGAATTTAAGCATTACTTTCAATAACTCTTAAATCTAAAATGTTTTGTTCAGAATTACATGAGGTATCTTATTTCATAGTAACCCTATTTTTGAAATATTTACAGAAATGAAGCATAAATAGTATTTCTGTATCAAACAAAGAGCACTGACATAGGCAGGACCTTTCTGATTTCCAAGAGCTCAGTAAACTAGAAAGAATAGACAAACAGGATTATTCAAACTAAAATGTTTCTGCATAACAAAGGACATAGTTGTTAAGCTAAAAAGACAGCCTACAGAATAGGAGACCTTTACCAGCTATACATCCAACAAGGGCTAACATCCAAAAAATATAAGGAACTCAAGAAACTTATCCCCCAAAAAATCAATAGCCCAGATAATAAATGGGCAAAGGAGCTAAATACAGACTTCTCAGAAGCAGCAGCAAGAATGTCCAATAAACACATGAGGAAAATCTGGTCACAAAGGAAATCAAAACAAAATCAAAACAATACTAAGATTCCATCTCACTACAGTAAGATTGGCCTCTAGCTGGGTGCTGGTGGCTCATATTTGTAATCCTAGCTACTCAGGAGGCTGGCATCTAAGGATCACAGTTCAAAACCAGCCTGAGCAGAAAAATTCCTGTGGGACCAGAAGTAGAGCTGTGACTCAAAGAGGTGCAAAACTAGCCTTGAGCTCAAGGACAGTGCCCAGACCCTGAGTTCAAGCCCATGACCAACAAAAACAAAAAAACAAACAAAAAGATTAGCCTTCATCAAGAATATAAACAATAATTAATGCTGGCAGGGATGTGTGGGAAAAAGGAACCATATTATACTGTTGGTAGGAATGTAAACTAGTATAACCACTTTGGAAGGTAGTTTGGAGATTTCTCAAAACAATGAACATAGAACTACCCTAAGATCCATGGATACCACTCTTGGGCATCTACCCAGAACACTGTAAACCAGGATATGGTAAAGTCACTTGTACATCCATGTTCACTACTGTACTATACATAATGTTCATTGCTGCACTACAAATATCATTTGCAGGGAACTGAATGGACATAGAAAAAAATTGCACTAAGTCAATCAAGTCAGGCTCAGATAGACAAATGGCACATCTTTTCTCTCATATGTGAAAGTTAAATCTAAAATACAAACATACATGAAAGCGTGTACTGGGTTACACACACACACACACACACACACACACACACACACACACACAGACTAAAGGACTCAAGGTGGAGTCCAATAATGCAACTCAATCTGAACAACTAATGAACTGCTTAACAAAATGAATACCATCAAAATGAAACATGTTTAATCAGGGGGGCAAGGAGACAAGGCAAGACAAGGAACATGAATGAAGGGAGGAAGAGTATGCAAATACAGTAAACAATGTGTAAAATCTGAACTGTGTAATTTGAGATTGTAGAAGAGCTAAGGAAATGATGGAGAGGGTAATACTGACCAAGATAAATTATACTCATAATCTGACCTGTGGGTTTGAAACTTTTTTGTACAACTACTTAAAATACATTAATAATAATAAAAGCACTACTGAACATTTTAAAGATTAAAAAACTAATCTAGATTTATGCAAAATTACTTTCTGACCCATTAGAATGGTGACATCAATACTAAAACAATTCTATCTGCTAATATTATGGAATAAAAGATAAAGTCTATAAGCTGGACGATCAACCTGCAGGCTAAGACGTGGCAACTCAAGCCACTCAAGAGTAGATGGGAAAAAGCATTTAATATTCAGCACACATATATCCCCAAGTATAGAAGAGTCCTAATTCTTTCCTGGAAACTGTAACTCTAGCTTCTGCCTCTCTTAATCAATTTGTACTGTTACAGAACCTCTATTGTACTTTGCATGCCTTAAATAACCATGATTACAATGTTTTACGAGCCAAAGGATCAATAGTACATATTATGCCATTATCTCTGTTGGCCAGTCAATGAAATTTCTGATGCCAGCACTCTGGATGCTAAGTTCAAGTTCAAGGACAGCCTGACCCACACAGTGATAGACTAATCTGGGTACACAGAACAAAACAACTAAAAATGAAATAAAACCATTTCTACCATTAAATATAATAACTAATGGAAGAAAAAGTAGGGTTGTATGAAAATAAAGCTCAACTGAGTAGATGAAATTTGTAACATCTTTAGTTACTAAGAATACTCAGATGACTTCAATATCCTCATAAAATTAACATGTATACTCTAATTACAGAGAACATTCAGCAAGTTCAGTATTCAGTTATTCTGAAGCAGTTTTCTTTTTAATTTTACATGAAGACATCCAGTTTCATTTTTAAAAGGACATTTGCTAAGGAAATTTAAGAAATAAATGTTGATTTCTAAAATGGGCAAGAAAAAGCAAAGGCAAAATTAGCAAATCTAAAAATGTTAACATGATCTCTTCAGTGTAGTTAATATGTAGATAGATATCATGTGTAGGCAATATGATCAACACTAAGCCAAATGCTTTCTCAATATTACCACAGAAATATTTAAGAAGTCTATACAGAAAAAGCATTGCTTAGTATTTGATCCAGTGTTGTAAGTCTCATTTTCTCTCTGCATTGTCCCTTCGCCATAAGACTTCTAACAAGACTATCTGCGGAAGAGTTTTTGCTTTCCCTATTCCACTCTCCAATACCCCCTTCTTTCTTTCAACAAGATTCTTTCTGCCAGGCACTAGTGGTTCACACCTATAATCCTAGCTACTCAAGAGGCTGAGAACTGAGGATCCTTTCAAAACCAGCCTAGGGAGAAAAGTCCAAGAGACTCTTATCTCCAATTAACCACCAGAAAACCAGAAGTGGAGTTGTGGCTCAAAGTGATAGAGTGCTAGCCTTGAGTAAAAAGTTCAGGAACAGTGTCCAACCCTGAAGTTGGAGCCCCACAACAGACCAAAAAAAGGATTCTTCCTGATCATACCTGAACACTGAGTGCATATTTTCTGGGGAGGAGAGTGAAGGGAAGGGAAGCAAGCCTACTTCTCCACTCTCCACTGATCCTTACCCTCATGATCTTCAATATATTGCTGTTACATATCCAAGCTGCAAGTATAACCATTATACTGAGTCCCTTCAATAACTTCATCTGGATATGCTAATGAAAAGTATTACTTTAATCAATGTACATTATTTTCAAAAGGATTAAGTTCTTTTAGAAATCATTTTTATGATCCAAAGTAATTTATATTTTTTCAGTGACCTTAGTCTTGAAGCTTGAAATATATAAATATAATTAAAACATTGTTTTACAAACAAGAAACTTTTGAACTCAAAATAACTTCTACATGATCCACATTAAACAAGGCATTTTCCTATAAACCACTGATTACTAGTGAGTTGTACTGTTTAATCATAGTATGCCAAACATCTTATTACTAACTTCATTAATAACTAATTTGCTCTACACTTCCCAACTTTCTCCTTTGATTTACACCAAACAGGTGTGTATACAAGCACAGCCAATACTATTTCTCTCAAAAGTTCTCCGATCCCCAAGGAGATAACTCCCAATATTTTTGGTAGATCTTTTAATTCTAGAAGATAATAAAGGTTGTCTAACAGAAAAATGAGTCTTCTCAGTTGAATAATATGCCAAGTATGAAAACACCACCTAAAAAAGAATTTATATGCAAAATATCATTTTAACTGTTTGCTAATTTTGTAAAGCATCGGTACATCTTCTTCCTAGATATTTAGTTTCAGGATCTCACAATAAAAAAAAAATTCTAAGTATGCCTCAAAGCTTGTGCACAAGTGTCTGTCTGTCTGTCTGTGTTGGTACAACATGTAAAATCTGGCATCATGGTTTCAAAATTACTTGCTTTTTGACTACTATCTTAACTTACTTTAATTCTTATGTTAAACTGTTCTTTGCAGCCTGTGGGTGGAGTCACAGTGAACAGCACCAGACTCCAAGCCAAAAGAAAAAAAAAAAAATTATTCTTTCTCTCCTGTGCTCTCATAAACTCTTTTAAGATCAAGGGACCAGAGTCATTTTTGGAACAACTGCGCAAAACTCGATTCTCCTGACCCAGGATTAATACTTTGCTTTATAGGATGCGGGTCAACGTGTGCTAGCTGCATGGACTGTGGCAGTCTGTGGCTACAGGAAGCTGCCTCTACAGTCTGTTCCCAAACTGCCTTGGTTTTTTTCTGACCTATAGTTGTTGGTTTTCCCCCACCCCAAGAACCAAGGACCGAACTCCGGGCCTTGCGCTCGCCGGGCAGGTGATCTTCCACTGAACTAAATCCCCAGAGCCTTCTAAATGCCTTTACAGATTGGAAAATTAAGCCTAGAGCACTTGCTCTGGAGAAATGTCTCTCTTTGTTTTCTCTTCAGGAAAACAAAGACCGTGGTGGATTTTTCCATGAAGAAACGGGAAAGCCTGCCTGTACCAGCGATGGACCCAGTGTCAGCCCTGTTTCTTCCCTGGACCCAGCCTGGTGCCCTGCCATGTCATAAGAAAAAAAAATTATAATAATAATAAATAAAAATTGAAAAAAAAAAGAGAGAGGTAGAGAGAGGAGAGTAGACCCCATGATTAGTAAGGATCAGTTTTGTACAAAAAACTAAAGAAATTTTGCACCATGTTTCTTCCACTCCTCTCCTCCTACTGTTTGGTTTAGGAGAGTACCGTTACAGAGAAATAGGAGCTGAGGGTTTGACACCCAACCTTAATGTTATCAAAAAGTAAGCGCAAAGGTTTAACACCTTTGTTTCAATGTTTATATATAAAAAGAATGTTTTACTAATCACTTATGTTTAAGTTATCAGTTACTGTGAACCACCAGGGATGCCAGAGCTCCAGCCTACTTCTACCTCCACCAAAAGAAGGCTGATGTCTGCACCTTCCTGCACTTGGCAGAAACCAGCTGAGGATTCCAGCTTCCCTGGACAAAGCCAGACGGATGGCCACTTCACCTACCCCTTATATATTTATATATATATATGTCTTATGTCAGCATTTGCCTTATACCTACACATATGCCATGTTACAACATCCCCTGCTAATTTAGAAAAAAAAGAGTAGCAGATGTTGGGGTCAGCTGTGCCTTTATGGGGCCACAGCTGACCTTGGCCTGCCCCTCCCCTTCCTGCCCCTCCCTTCCTGCCCTTGGCAGGAAGAGAAGGCTCTGCTCCTGGGGCAGCATGTATGTAATGGAGGACACCCCAGAAACCCATCCTTGGGGGGCTGGGCCTCTGCCCCCGAGGGAGGTCCCCTGACATAACTTGATGGACATCCCTCTGTGACCAATCTGCAATCCCTCTCTTGTGCCTGCCCTCGGGGGTATATCTGGGGGGCTCCTCATTTGAATAGACAGAAGCCCTAGAGGTTTTCTCCAGGGGCCCACGCATCTGTGTCTTCCTTGGCGGGTTTGGGGCACCCTGTGACCACACACTACCAAGGGCTATATGTGGCCATTGCTCCCACGTGAGAGCGATAAAGGACCACCCAGGAAGGGGTGGACAAGCCCCTTCCCCCACCCCAAGCAGAGGGGAAGTTGAGAGAGACCAACACTTTACAAAGCAGTATTCTTTATAAAGAAGTACTCTCAATCTAAGAGTTCTTTAGCTTACCTAAGAAATAAGACAGGATGAATTTTTCTCTTAAAAAAGACAGCTTCTGCTGGGTGAAAGTGACTCATGCCTATAATCCTAGTTACTAAGGAAGATCACAGTTCAAAGCCAGACTCGGCAGAAAAGTCTGTTGAGACTCTTATCTCCAATTAACCACCAGAAAACTGGAAGTGGCACTTCCAGTTGGCTCAAAGTGGTAGAGCACTAGCCTTGACCACAAGAGCTCAGGGACAGTGCCCAGGTCCCAAGCTCAAGCCCCACAACTGACAAGGAAAAAAAAAGACAGTTTCTTGGCTATCAAGAATCTTTAGAAATAGCTAGACATAGTGGTATAGTCCCAGCACTCAGGAGATTGAAGCATTCCAGATCAACATACACTACATAGCAAAACCTTATCTTGGGGAGAGGGGGAGGCTATGGGTAGAAGACCCTTTAAAACAGCCACAATGAGCAGGTAGGTGGTACATACTTGTAATCACAGCACTTAAGAGGCTGAGGCAGAAGAATTTCAAGTTCTAGATCAGTCTGAGCCCAAAAAAAAAAAATTGTCTGGGGGACTGAGGAGTAAGAGGAAAAGAAATAGCTAAAATGAAACAGCTTTATAAACCTAGCTAAAGAAACATGGTCAACATCCCATCCCACTCTCCCAAATCCCAGTAAGTTTATAGAAGATCAGGAATATTATGTTATTTTTTTAACATTACCAGTTTTAACCTTTCTTTTCTCCTTTTGCCAAAAGAAGCACTTGACCCAGGTTCTGATTCTTTTTTCCCATCTTCATCCTCATCTTCTTCTTCTTCATCTTCAAAACACCAATCTGGCAACAGAGGTGGTGGTGGTGCTTCCTCTATATCACCATAGCGACGAAAAAGTTCCTTTAAATAATCACCCTTATAGATCCCTGGCGGTCTAGCTTGGGCAAAAGTAGCAACTGCTGCTTCAATACTATAAAAAATAAACACCATGCAAATTCTCACTATTCTCTATTTATGCAAACTTATCAAATTAATATTCAGGGCACCATATAAAATAAAACAGGTACATAAAACAGACAAACCATAGTTTTCAATGTCAAGGCATCCAATTAAGTTAGACAACCTGAATTTGAGACAGTTTCAATATGAGGAATACTGATAACTCCTCAACTCTAAAACTACATTTTTACAAGTTTATCTTAAGAGTTGTGGGTAGGGCTCCTGAAGAAGAATTTAAATAAAACCTCTAAGGTTACAAGCTGAGTCTTTAAAACAGCAATGAGGGCTGGGAATGTGGCTTAGTGGTAGAATGCTTGCCTTGTATGCATGAAGCCCTGGGTTCAATTCCTCAGCACCACATACAGAAAAAGCCGGAAGTGGTGCTGTGGCTCAAGTGGTAAAGTGCTAGCCTTGAGTGAAACGAAGCCAGGGACAGTGCTCAGGCCCTGAGTCCAAGCCCCAGGACTGGCAAAAAAAAAACAGCAATGAACAAAATGTGACTACTAAATGTAAATATAAGATAAAGGCATCCTGGTTCTTCAGAAACTTCCAAAGAATCCAGGCCCTAAGAGTACAAGTCACAAGAGACAGGTAAGCATTGCTGAGGGTAGCACAAGACTCTAAGGTTACTTACTATGTAGAGCATCTGAATAGCCAGAGATGGGAAGTCCATGAAATAGAGAACTACTGGGGATGAGTAAAAAGGAAAATGTACAATCTGATATGTACTTCTGACAGGTTATATTCAGAAAAAGACGGATAGTGTAAGAAGCTTCATAAACATAAATGACCTTTGATCAGTGAATGAAAAAATTCTATTAGTAATATCCCATTCTCTTAAGGGAATTTCATGTAAGATTCTATTCTCTCAAAAATCTAAAATTTTACTTCACAAATAACATTATGTCCATAAAGATATGTTGATTAAATACCCTGTCCCAAACATATTTTCTTCATATAACATTGTAAACTTTTCCTAGTACTTAACAGCTACAGAAAACACTATATAAAGGAAAAGAGCAGTGATTTCCAAAGTAGAATAGCAAATAAAATATCAAAAGAATCTGCCTCTGATAATCCTATAAAATGAGAAGAAAATAGGAAAATAAATCATTAGTACTCCAGGGACGGGAGGGGAAAACTGGGAAAAAAATAAAGGAAGGGGTCACATTCTCCAAAAAGAATTGAACTCATGCTAGGCACTGGTGGCTCATACCTGTGATCCTAGCTACTCAGGAGGGTGAGATGTGAGGATCACAGTTCGAAGCCAGCCTGGGAAGAAAAGTCCCCATGAGACTCTTAATTCTTAACCACTCTTAACCACTCAAAAACTGGAAGTAGGGGCTGGGGATATGGCCTAGTGGCAAAAGTGCTTGCCCCTATATACATGAGGCCCTGGGTTCAATTCCCCAGAACCAAATATATAGAAAATGGCCAGAAGTGGTGCTGTGACTTAAGTGGCAGAGTGCTAGCCTTGAGCAAAAAGAAGCCAGGGACAGTGCTCAGGCCCTGAGTCCAAGCCCCAGGACTGGCCAAAAAAAAAAAAAAAAAAAAAATCTGGAAGTAGAGCTGTAGCTTAATTGGTAGAGCACTAGACTTGAGCACAAAGAGGCTTAGGGACAGCACCTAGGCCCTGAGTTCAAGCTCAACAACCGACCAAAACAAACAAACAAAAACATTCATGATTTCATTTACCTGACTTATGAAACATGTACAACATGTAATAACAATAAAATTTTATTTTTTTAAATAATTTTCAAAAAAATTCATAAGCCAGGGCTGGGAATATGGTCTAGTGGTAGAGTGCTTGTGTGGCGCTGTGGCTCAAGTGGTAGAGTGCTAGCCTTGAGCAAAAAGAAGCCAGGGACAGTGCTCAGGCCCTGAGTTCAAGGCCCAGGACTGGCAAAAATAAAAAAAAAAATCATAAGCCTTCAACTATAGGGCAAAATGAAAGTCATCTCAAATTATCCTAATCATAAATTGAAAACACATGACAACATAAAATACTATAAATAAAACATCAATACAATATTTTATAAATTATTAAATACATTTTCTTCCAACATAAAATATAAGTACCTCCAATCCATTTTCTCCACCAAAAAGGCACATATGAGGAAACCAGTGCGATTGAAACCATGGGTACAATGAACACCTAGAAAATAAAACATTTGATTAAATTTAATACAGCAGTTCAAAGGCAATATTTTGTCTTAAAGTTCCAACTTATCATAAAAAGGTTCCAGTTTTTTGTTTGGTTTTTTGTTTGTTTTTTGTTTTTGTTTTTGCCAATCCTTGGGCTTGAACTCAAGGCCTGAGCACTGTCCCTGGCTTCTTTTGTTTGTTTGTTTTTTGCTCAAGGCTAGCACTCTGCCACTTGAGCCACAGCACCACTTCCGGCTTTTTCTATATACATGGTGCTGAGGAATCGAACCCAGGGCTTCACGTATACGAGACGAGCACTTTACCACTAGGCCATATTCCCAGCCCCTAAAACGTTTCAGCTTTTAATTACATTCTATGTGTGTACAATTTAAAAGCTTGTAACTTATTAATTTGTCTATTCACATTATATAGAATATGTTTTAGAGCATTAGAAAAAGCTCAAATATACTATATTCATTTATTGATTTAAAACTCTGTGTTACATTTCTCATTAAAGAACTCCAAAAATTTTTAATATGGAGGTATTTTCATCAAACACTGCAGAGGAGCTGGGCATCCATAATCCTAACTACTCAAGAGGCTGAGATCTGAGAATTGCAGTTCAACACCAGCCTGGGCAGGAAAGTCCCTGAGACTCTTATCTCCAATTAACCACCAGAAAACCAGAAGTGTTGATGTGGCTCAAAGCGGTAGAGCACTAGCCTTGAGCTGAAGAGCTCAGGGACAACGCCCAGGCCCAGAGTTCAAGCCTTTCAACAGAATGCAGGGGGCGGGGGGCGGGGGGGGGACGGGGTCTGCAAAGGACATAACACATATATATCTCTAACCCACAAACTGAATTTTCCAATTTATTCAGTGACGTATCAGATAAAAGGTCAATAGAATATATGTAAAAGTCAAAAATTGAGAAACTAGAGCAAATACAAACTCATCTAGGGATTGACTGCTAGTTGAAGTTGAAGGTAAGTAGCAAAGGTAAGTGGCTAGAGGCAATAATTACATAGTAAAAAAACATTAAATTTTTTTCAAGTCTATAGAAACCAACTGAGAATATACTTCCCTAGAGCAGCTAACATATGATAATAATTACAAACATCTGGCACCAAGGGTTCAGTAAAGGGAAACTTAAAGTTCTTTCTTCCTTACAGAAGATTTCAAGTATCTGTGCTTCAAGAACTTTAAATTCCCACTAAGTCTACAGATTTAGCCCACACTCATACCAACCATCCATTATCAACTGATAATTGAACAGTCAACTGGTATTTATGAATTAGCAATTAGATCAGCTATTTTTCAATGATTTTTTTTTTTTTTTTTTTTTGCCAGTCCTGGGCCTTGGACTCAGGGCCTGAGCACTGTCCCTAGCTTCTTTTGGCTCAAGGCTAGCACTCTGCCACTTGAGCCACAGCGCCACTTCTGGCCATTTTCTATATATGTGGTGCTGGGGAATCGAACTCAGGGCTTCATGTATACGAGTCAAGCACTCTTGCCACTAGGCCATATTCCCAGCCCTTCAATGATTTTTTTTTAAACCTAGGTCATCTTTGAAAATAAATCAGAAATGTCTGTTATTGGTCAACAAGAATGCTTCTACAGGAAGGTATGCAAAGCTGATGAAAATTCTTTTCTGAAACTAAAAAAAGAAAATATAAAAGCTAACCAATATTTCTAAAACCTTAAAGTCCTTAAACATGATTCTCCAGTGCCTTTTGCTTAAAACAGGGTGGCTCATGCTTGTAATTCTTAACACTCAGGAAGCTGAGGTCTGAGAGTCATACTTCAATGCTAACCAAGGCAGGAAAGTCCATGAGACACTTATCTCCAATTAACCACCAGAAAACTGGAAGTGGTGCTGTAGCTCAAAGTAGTAGAGGATATTCTTGAGCAAAAACGCTTAGGGACAGGGACCAGGCACTGAGTTCAAGCCCCACGACTGCCAAAAAGGGGGGAAGGGATATTTTCACCAATAGGTTCTAAAGCCAACTGCTGTTACAAGCTTCAGATTAATAATACAATATATAATTGCCAACACCTTGTGATACAAAACTTGGCAGGTCAGAGAAAATGTTTCCACTTCGATTTACATTGTAGTAGGTTCCATAACTTAGTAACATATAAAACAACCGATTAGAAGTTTTTCTCTCTCAGCTCTCCAAAGAATACAACTGCACAAAGAAAAACATGTAAAGTTATTACTTTAAAATGTAGTGTTGCCCAGCCGGTGGGATCTGAGGATCATGGTTCAAACTAGCCGGGCAAGAAAGTCCTTATGACTCTTATCTCCAACAAACCATCAGAAAACTGGAAGTGGTGCTGTGGCTCAAAGTGGTAGAGTATTAGCATTGAGCTGAAGAGCTCAGGGACAGCACCCAGGCCCAGAATTCAAGCACCATGACCCAAAAAAAAAAAAAAAAAAAAATAGTGTTTAAGAATTTTCCTAAATAGCATATGTAGAGAGAAGCAATAAGGACTTAACAAGCTACACACAAGTTAGTCTCTTCCTCTAATAAATACTATTTGGTGACTTTCAAAGAGGAAAAAAATACCATGCATAATGGTACATGTCTATAATCCCAGTACTTAAGAAGATGAGGCAAGAGGACCATGAGTGTGAGGCCAATGCAGGCAACTCAGTGAGACAAAAATAAAAATAAAATTTCCCTATCAACTCACTTGCAAAAGGAGAACAGAAGCCCAAATGTTAAACAACAATAGTAAAGCCAAACATACCAATAAGTTCAGGTGGGTTTCTGTCATTAAACCGTTCACACAGACGAATGAATGTGTCAGTATTCTCAGTTGTAGGGCATTCTCCATGTCTAATAACATATAAAAACAGAATTTTAAAGAAGAGAATATAAATTTCAGTGAATGGTTTTCACTTAAGAAGTCTTAATCCATAACTTACCCTTTACACTGAAGTTTGATATATTTGATACCTTCTTTTTCTATGTCATTTCGGTCATAGAACCTTGAAGTATTTGTCAGATCCACCAACAAGCTCATTTTAACCTTAAAAAAAAAGGGCAGATTTACTAGTGACTGAATTCGTTCCAAAACAAGCTGACTAAATGGCAATACCAAATTCCCCCATCTACACTAAAGGAGATTTTAGGTTTACCCTGCCACCAACCAATTTCAGTGAAATTCTACTCCCCCAAGTTTTACTTAAGACACTCAATAAAATAACACCTACGGTAATGAAGAAACAGAAACGTGAGCAAAACAGACTTCACTCTCAAGAGCACAAAAGTCAACTCAAAAAAGAAAACAATGGCATTGTTTTGTGCACATCCGTCTCGGTAGCCACGATGCCCCAAGGGCAGCATCCATGTGCAACACACCTCCGTAGCTTTAGTCACACATTCTACACAGCATTCTACACAGCCACCTCCATCACTTGATCATAGCTACTGACTACCCCACACTGTAGCACACCTTTAAAACATGACACAAGCCATTTAGGCCATGAATACATGTGTGCAATCCTTTCTGAAAGTAGACTGAACCAAGGTTAAAAATGATTCTTGGGCAATTTTTCTCTTCCCTTCCTGGATATATAAAACAAATTAATGGTTTGAAAAAAATTTTAAACAAGTCATTCTCAATGAAAATGTGAAGCACACAAAATCTATAGTTATTTTAAAAATGTCTAAATTCTGCCAAAAGGAACTGAAAGAAAACACATGGGAAAGAAAAAGACAGAGAGAACCATAGTTGGCAGATTACAGAAAATATTCCCCCCAAAAGGAAAAAAAAAATATATATATATATATATGAATTCATCCTAGGGCTAGGAATGTAGCTTAGGGGTAGAGTGCTTGCTCAGCATGCATGAACCCCGGGTTCGATTCCTCAGCACCAAATAAGCAGAAAAAGCTGGAAGTACTGCTGTGGCTCAAGTGGTAGAGCTTTAGCCTCGAGCACAGAGAGGCTCAGAGACAGACCCCAGACCCTGAGTTCAAGGCCAGGACAAGCAAAAAAAAAAAATTATCCTAAAGTGGTAGACCTAGAAAAAGTATAGTCAAAATTCCTTCACAATCCCTGAACCAACTAACACAGAACAGTGTATATAGCCATATTTGTGAATCTCCTTACAGACTTAATCACAACAGCTAGCATTTGCTCAACTCACTTTTGATGACTTTATTTTGCTAAACACAAGGATCTAGATTAAACTGATACCAAAAATAAATAAATAAATAAAGAAGAAAAACTCATTAAAAAAGAAACTAATACAATAGGCTAGTACTAAACTTCAAGTTTGGGCTTCTAGGCTCAAAACAAGAAGCAAATAAAAAGTGGTGATAAACAGGAAAATGTGGGTTTCTAGTTAACAAAGGAATATTTTTGGCAAGGAATCTGAAAATATATAGTGTAACTTAGTTTCCACATGCCCCACATATCTGCATGTATAAATGTGCATGTGGTTTGTGTAGACAACATATTCATGTGAATATGAACCTGTACACACAAATGCACCCACACGTTACATATAAGTATTTTTCATAATAGATAATCCCAACTCATGCTGCATAAAGAAAATAACTATCTTCTGCACAAAGTAAGAACTACAACTTGTTACAGTCCTTACTCTGTAACAGTAACTGTTCTATATACTTTACATGTAGCATCATTAATCCTGCAAACTGGGATTGAAGCCCAAGTTCCTAGCTTGTAAATCCAAACAAACTTTTAATTGTGATTTTCAATGTGCTTATGGATAGTTCATAAATTAGCTACAATTAAAAAATATAAACAAATATGGGAAAGCTACCTAAGTAAAAGTGATGAATAACTAGTTTTCAAAAATCTAAGTGGCCAGGTGCCAGTGGCTCACACCTATAGTCCTAGATACTCAGGAGGCTGAAATCTGAGGATCATGGTTCAAAACCACCCCAGGCAGGAAAGTTGTGAAACGCTTATCTCTAATTAACCACCAGAAACCCAGAAGTGGTGATGTGTCTCAAGTGGTAGAGCACTAGCCTTGAACTAAGGAGCTCATGAGCAGTGCCTAGGCCCAGAGTTCAAGCCCCAGAACCAACAAAAAAAAAAAAAAAAAAAACTAAGTGGCTCTTTGCCTACCCATACGATGTTGCACATTGTAAACTCTAAAATTCACTGAATGTAAAAAAAAATTTTTAATTAAAAAAAAAACTGGGCTGGGAATATGGCCTAGTGGTAGAGTGCTTGCCTCTTATACATGAAGCCCTGGGTTCGATTCCTCAGCACCACGTATATAGAAAAGGCCAGAAGGGGCCCTGTGGCTCAAGTGGTAAAGTGCTAGCCTTGAACAAAAAGCAGCCAAGGACAATGCTCAGGCCCTGAGTTCAAGCCCCAGGACTGGCAAAAAATAAATAAACAAACACAAAATTTCACTGAATACACTAATATACACCTGTAAGACTACCAACTACATAAAATAAAAAAAAAATAAAGATTGGTGTTGTAGATTAATAACTATGTTCTGTAAAAAGATGTGTTTGGTTTGGCACTGGTGGTTCATGCCTGTAATCCTGGCTACTCAGGAAGCTGAGATCTGAGGAAAGCCAAAATGAAGTTGTGGCTTAAAATGGTAGAGTATTAGCCTTGAGTGGAAAAAGCTTGGGAACAGCACCCAGGGCCTGAATTCAAGCATCATGACCAACCAAAAAAGCAAGAACTAGGGTTTTAGCTCAATGGTAGAACACTTACTTGGCATATATAAGTTCCTGGGTTCAAACCCCAGTCCTGTCAAGGGAGTGGGGAGTAGTCTCAAATGGTAGAGCACAAATTAGTAGCCAAGTTTTACTTCTTACCTTTAGACTCTTCAGATAGTTTGAGAGCATACTGGGATGGAAGCGATTTTCCTCAGCTACCTGACTATCATATCTTGGTCCCAGCATTGTCTTCAGAGGCAAGAATCTTCCTAAACAAAATTGAGATGAGTAACAATTTTCACTATGTAAATAAGTGGTTTCAGGTTAAAATCCTATAGCTATGTCAAAAACTACCCTCTGAAAACATCTTAAAGGTGAAAACATTCTATAAAAGCAACTATTCATAAAGTACTCTCCATCTAAACAATTCTTTTTTTTTTTTTTTTTTTTTTGGCCAGTCCTGGGGCTTGGACTCAGGGCCTGAGCACTGTCCCTGGCTTCTTTTTGCTCAAGGCTAGCACTCTGCCACTTGAGCCACAGCGCCATTTCTGGCCATTTTCTGTATATGTGGTGCTGGGGAATCGAACCCAGGGCCTCATGTATATGAGGCAGGCACTCTTGCCACTAGGCCATATCTCCAGCCCCATCTAAACAATTCTTTAAAATATACTTCCTTAAAACTTTTAGAAACAAAATAAATTGTAGAAACTGGCACTATAACAGCAAAGAAAATTGCCAGTGAACAGAACTTTTATTTTTTTAATTAAATTTTATTGGCAAGGTGATGTGCAAAGAGGCTGTTACATAATAAGGTAGTGAGTACATTTCTTGTCTTATCTGTTACACCCTCATTTTTTCTTTCCCAGAACTTCTTTAAATAATCTAAATTATAAACCCTTGCTTTAGAAGGATACTGGCTTTTCATTGCTGATGGCTCATACCTATAATCCTATCTCTGTTTCACAAGAGACAGAAATCAGGAAGATTAAGGTTTAAGGCCAGCATGGGCAAAATGTTTAAGGGAACACACACACACACACACACACACACACACACACACTTTTCAACCAATAGGTGGGTCCAATAGGTGGGTGCAGTGGCTGTTTATCTCAGCTTCATGGGAGGCCAGAATACAAGGCTGATGGCTCCAGATCAGCCTTCATCTCAACAGAAAAACCTGGGTGTGGTGGTACATACCTGTCATCCCAGCTACAATAGGCAGCATAAATATGAGGATTAAAGTCTAGGCCAGGTTGGGAAAAAAGACCCTTTCTGAAGTATTACCAGAGCAAAAATTGGCTGGAATCATAGCTCAAGCAAGAGTCCCTGCCTAGCAAGTAAGCAACCCTGAGTTCAAATTCCAGTACTCTTCAGAAAAAGAAAAGGAAAAATGGGTGACATGAATTAAATTCATTTCCACATTCTCTACATTCAAGGCTGAGAAAGGAAGATCAGGAGATTAAGATCATCTCAGATTACTGTAAGATTCAGTCTCCAAAAGTAAGTAAATGTGCTGGGAATATGGCCCAGTGGTAGAGTGCTTGCCTTGCATACATGAAGCCCTGGGTTCAATTCCTCAGCACCACATACATAGAAAAAGCCAGAAGTGGTGCTGTGGCTCAAGTGGTAGAGTGCTAGCCTTGAGCAAAAAGAAGCCAGGGACAGTGCTCCGGCCAGAGTCTAAGGGGCCGGAGTCCAAGCCCAAGACTGGCCAAAAAATAGAAAGAGAGTAAATGAATGAATAAACAAATTTCTTAGTATAAAGCAAAGTGATTTCAGAGTCCTTGTCCCACACAATTACCTATGTTTAATATGTTCAGACTCTAGTTACCACAATGAATAAGGTAAAACTAAAAAATAATTAAATAAAGAAATAAACAGCGTCTTGAAATATAGCCAAGGCTTGCTTGGAACTCAGGTCCTCTAGACTGTCTTCCAAGTGCTGGGGTTACAAAAGTACACTACCAGGCCCAGCTTAATTATTTAAAATTCCTGATTACATGATTTTTTTTTAATATGAAGCTAGAATTTTTTCCATCTAATGGACCGAATTATATATATCAGGATAAACTCATGCTAGGATATTCTATAAAATTGATAGGATGTAAACTAAAAGTATTCTCTGAAAAACTATCAGAGTATATTCCCAGTGTTTATTTCTGCAAGAAGTATTGGCTTTTTTTCCTTTTTTTCTGAATCACAGAACAAGCATAGATGACATCACCAAGCAGTCAATTTTTTAAGATACCTATTTGTTATGGTTTGGATATTAGCTCCCTTCCCCCATGAGGTAATGTGTTGAAGGTTTACTGTACTACATAGCACTGATGCAAAGAGGATCCTTTAGAAGGGGCATGGATCATGAGGGCTCTCACCTTGTGAATGGATTAATACACTAATGGATTCAGAACTTAATAGGCTATTGGGAGGTAACAGAAACTCTACATGCCTTGTCACTAGAGGTATGTATCTTCTGTCCCCAACTCCTTTTTCTGTCTCTCGTCCCTGGCCACCATGAAGGCAGCAACTTTGCTCCCCCATGTGCTCCCTGCCAGGTTTCTGACACATCACAGGCACAAAGCAATGGGGCAAAACTACAGACTGAAACCTCTTCAACAGGGAAAAAAGAAAAAAATCTTTTCTCCTTTTAAGCTGATTATCACAACAATGGAAAACTAACACACTACTTAAACTAAATGATGTTTACAAAAACAATAAAAGCAATGGAATGCTACCTAAAGGAATATCTAAATCTGGGGCCAGGAATGTGGCTCAGTGCCTAGCATGCATGAAACCCTGGGTTCGATTCCTCAGTACCACATAAACAGAAAAAGCTGGGCATGGAGCCGTGGCTCAAGTGAGAGAGTGTTAGCCTTGAGCAAAAGGAAGCCAGGGACAGTGCTCAGGCCCTGGGTTTAAGCCCCAGAACTGGCCAAAAAAAATATATATATATGTATATATATATATATATATATATACACACACACACATATATCTAAGTCTGAACATTTATCCAGTCATTAATCTAAATTTCATTAAATGATCTTTGTTTTCTATATAACTATTCAAAATTACCAATAACCTCCATATTATTAAATCTAATGGTCAACTCTCAATTCCCACACTACTTACACTATCACCAATATACTAAACAACTCATGAGTGCTGGGAGCGTAGCTTAGTGGCGAGTGCTTGCCTAGCATGCCCAAAGCCCTGGGTTCTATTCCCCAGTATCACATAAAACAGAAAAGGCCAGAAGTGGCACTGTGGCTCAAATGACAGAGTGCTAGCCTTGAGCAAAAGAAGCTCAGTGACAGTGACCAGGCCCTGAGTTCAAGTCCCAGAACTGTAAAAAAAAAGAAATGCAATGTGGTATGAATACTTCTATGACTGAGACAAACAGACCATTATATTCACAAAACTTATCAGAACTTGTATTAGTAAAGAGCTGGGTGCTGAAATAAATGCCTGTAATCCCTGAACCTGGGATGCTGGGGCAGGCAGGAAGATCTTGAGTTTCAAGGCCAGACTGGTCTATAGAGCAAGACCCTATCTTTAAACAAGCAAAACTGAATTCAATTATATTTAACTTCACCTCCAATAAGCATCACAAGCCAAAGCATTATTGATTACTAGTAGAGATCCAGTTGGTTGTCAGGAAGCTTGAGATTCTACAACTAATCACACCCATAAGTTTAGTGATAGGCTGAAGGCATAGTTCAAGCAGTAGAATGTCAAGCAGCTCTGCCTAGCAGTTCCAGGCAAAACTCAAGCCTCAGTACCATTTAAAAAAAAAAAAAAAAAAAACTTTAGTGACTCAATCACAATAATTTAGAGGCTAGATTCTAGGGTCTCAAATATCCCAATACTAATTTAAAAAAAAAATCAAGCCAGGCACTGATGGCTCAAGCCTGTAATCTTAGCTACTAAGGATGCTGAGATCTGAGGATCATGGTTCAAAACCAGCCTGGGCAGGAAAGTCAGCTCCAATAAACTACTCAAAAAACCAGGAGTGGAGCTATGGCTCAAATGGTAGAGCTCTGGCCTTGAGCAAAAGAAGCTTAGAGAAAGTGCCCAAGCCAAGTTTAAGCCCCAAGACAAAAAAAAAAAAAAAAAATTCAGATATTTCAGTAAAGAAGATATACAAACCGCCAGTAAGTAAATGAAAAGATATTCAAAATTAAACCACAGGAAGATTAGCACTACACCCCTATTACAATTGCTGAAATTAAAAAGACTGAGTATATCAAGTTCGGGGAAAGATCCGAAGCAAATGGAACTCTCATACACTGTGTGGGGAATATAAAATGAAGCTACATTGGACAAGTGGTTGGCAGTTTCTTAAAAAGGTTAAAGAAATACATACCTACTTCCTAATATAGCCATTTCTCTCTTAGAGACTTATGAAAGATAAATGAAAGCAAAAGTAAATATACACAACTGTACATGAATATTCATACCAAGCCTTGCAATAATTAAAAACTGGAAATAACCCAAATAACTGTCAACAGATGAATAAACAGATTGTAGAGTGTTCAAAACAGTGAGAATACTACTCAGCAATAAAAAAGGAATGAATTACTAATACATTCAAAAGTCTGAGTCTCAAGAAGAATAACACAAAGCAAAGCCAAACCAAAATGAATGCATGTTACCTTTATTAGAAAAATTCTAGGAAATGAAAATGATCTATAGTGACAGAAAGCAGATCAATGGCTGCCTTAGAAAACGATTACCAAAGGACAAAAGAAAACTTTAAAGGATGATAAAGAGAAAAATTCTGAGATGTCCCAAATTTAATTCAAAGGACAAGATGTAGAAAGAATTAGAGGGGGCTGGGGATATGGCCTAGTGGCAAGAGTGCCTGCCTCATATACATGAGGCCCTGGGTTCGATTCCCCAGCACCACATATACAGAAAATGGCCAGAAGTGGTGCTGTAGCTCAAGTGGCAGAGTGCTAGCCTTGAGCAAAAAGAAGCCAGGGACAGTGCTCAGGCCCAGAGTCCAAGCCCCAGGACTGGCCAAAAAAAAAAAGAAAGAGTTAGAGGAAGTTAGTTAACCAATTCAGTCATTACAACAAAAACTATTCTAAGTTTCCAAGTGTATGTTGAAATCTTCCTGCATCCTAAATTGTTGGTTTAAAAAATAACTTTCCAGGTTAACTTTAACCAATCCAGAAACAACCAATACTTCTATGTACTGTCCTCCCAACCCTTCTTTGTACTATACAACGTTGCTTACCTATGGCCAAAATGAACAACTCATGTATTCCTCTACAAGGGGAATAATGCTCTGGGATTCCTAAGTCCAGCCCAAATAGTTCCACCTTGCTTTCTAGCCTTGCTGCTGGTAGTTGTGAAGCTTTGTTCTTTTGAGGGTAGCATCTGTAAGATCTCAATAACTTTAAGCATGGTGGACATGCCTGTGATCCCACTACTCGGGAGGCTGAGACAGAACGATCCTGAATTGCAGGCCAACCTATAAGCTACACAGGTTGAGGGCAACCATGTTATATTGTGAGATCCTGTCTTTAGGAGAAAAAAATCAAAACAAAAAAAAAAACACTTTTATTTCAAATAACCCTATAGAGTTTTGGTTTAACAAGAACGATGGTTTCATTAATGTTTCCCAAGATGTCTATGTAGTCAAAAATCATCAAAATGTACACTTTAATAAAAGTTTATTGTATGTTTAAAAAGAAAACGTGTCAAGTCCGCAAAAGTCATCTAAAAAACAAAAATCCTCCCTATTCCCTGGCTCAGTGTCGACCCACTTAGCTACTAGGAACAGCCCCTCTCCTCCCACCTCCATCTGCAGACCCACACCCATCTCCTCTCCTTCTCAGGAGAAGGTAGAACCCTGACAGGTTCACAAGCTTCTAGGCTTTCAAGTGCTCGACATGGTGTTCCTGGGGACTCGGTTCCAGCCACATAACCCCGTTTACCTAGGCATCCTCAACCCGCAGCCTTGCCCGGGTAGTGACGACCAGCGGCTGACCCGCTGCGGTTCCCGCCGCGGTTCCAACCCCGTCCCGACCCCCTCCGGCCGAGCGCACCGCGGTCCCGAAACGCCACTAGCGGGCCCGACAGCCGCCCGCAGCAACGAGCCGGCCGGCGGGGCGGTCACAACTCCTCCCCGGTTACCTGCCACCGGCTGCCCGCGCCGCGGACGGACCAGAGCAGCGAGCTGGCCGGCGGGGCGCAGTCGGGACCCCTCCGGTTACCTGCCACCGGCTGCCCGCGCCGCGGACAGTTCAGCCACCGCGGCGGTATCTTGTTGTGAGCCATGTCTCCGCGCCGCGCAGAGCCGCCCTCCTCCCTAGGCTGCCCCCAACTCGTGGCCTCTGCCCGCCGGCCACGAAAGACCGAAGCCCGCGCACCCCAGCCGGGACCGGACGCCTCGGGCTCCTATCCGGGTTAACGTCAGGGACGCCGCGCCACTTTCATTCAGGATCAACTCTAAGGCTCCCGGCGAGCCCACAATGCACCGCGACTTCCGCCCCTGCCGTTCCGCCCCCTTATTTCCGAGGTCAGAGGGGAAGAAAAGGAGCCTCGGCAAGTGGGCGGAGCAGGTCTTCTCTAGCCGCGCCCCATCACGCTTTGCCGTGCCCCGCCCAGTTCCTCCCGCCGGACTGGAGCAAAAACTTAAGAAGAGCGCTCCTAGTTTGCCTTTGCGCGTGCGCAATTGCTCCGCTACCGCTGGGGAGCGTTGTTTATGCCTCCCAAGCATGGAGAGAACCCTCCAAAAATATAAGGAAGCCTAGAGTTCTCTACCGCGTTACTAGCCTGCCGCTTTCATAAAGGCGTAATTTTACGGATCAAAATCATAGCTAATCATAACTCAAATCTGGTATCCTGGGTTTATCTGGCTTTGACTAATATTTGAGAAAATTCTCCCTAAGGTGGATCCGAGAGACAAGTTACCGAGAAATTCTAAGGATGAGAGGTTGGTTGACTGAGTGGGAAAATAAGGGAGAGAATCCATGGAGCATCTGAAACAGCCCCGGAGTTTTGTCTGTCATTTCTGGAGCAAAGTTTCAAAGCATAGTTTGAAGTCTTCAAAGGTCTGTGTCCCAAGGATTATCTGTATGGGTGAATTATGGAGGTGGATTTGTCCAATGGAAAATTGCGAGCCATGTTCTTTGCCTACCAAATAAATGGTCGTTTTTCCCAGCCAGTTAAGCAGAGGTGTTTGGAAGCATTTTATAAATGCCATCCTATAACGAGACTAGTTATCAGCCTAAATTACTAAAGTATTAAATATAAAGCCAGATGGCAAATTATACTATATTATATTATACAGTTTGACTTTCAACATCAGTGCTGTTTTTGAACTGCAAGAATACAAGGTTACAGGGAACTTGTTTTTTGATTGTGGGGCTTGAACTCAGGGCCTGGGCACTGTCTTTTGTTCAAGGCTAGTGCTCTACCACTTTTAGCCACAGCTCTGCCTCTGGTTTTCTGGTGCTTGATTGGAGATAAGAGTCTCAGCGGGGACTTTTCTGCCAAGCTGGCTTTGAACCATGGTCCTCAAATCTCAGTCTCCCGAGTAAAATTACAGGTGTGAGCCAGAGCCCCTGCTCTGGGAACCTATTTTTAAGGTCAGTATGGACCTTGCTAGGCGAACTCAGTTCTCATTAAATAACTAAACCCTCTTGGTAAAGGTCAGAATACTCCAAGAAAATAAGGTTGTGGCTCATCTGTAATCCCAGCAATTCCAGGTACTTGGAAAGCAAAAGAGAGGCAGGTGGAGGTTTGAGGCCAGCCAAGGTAATTTTACTCCTTTATACTAAAAGTGAGTTCACATGTGTATATCTGCAGGAGAGTGGAGCCAGAGGGACAGATCGGGAGGAAAAAGGGTAAAAGGTGCAGCAGTAGAACACGGTGGACCTTGATGAAAGTGAACTAACTATACATCTCAAGGATGGAGATGGAAGGGAGGGAGGAAGGGAATGAGAGAGATTGAGGGAACAGATGACACTGTAGGAAAGGAAATGTACTTATTACCTGACTCATGTAAATGTAACCCCTCTATACATCACCTCTATAATAACAAAGTCGATTTTTTTTTTCATTAAGTTGAGACCTTATCTCAGAACAAGCTGACATGGTGGCTCATACCTATAGTAACACCAACAGAAGGACCACTGTCTGAAGCCAGCCTTAGGCAAAATCATGAGATTCTACAAGAAAAATAACTGTAGCAAAAGAGAGTTTCTGGATGTAGCTCAAACATCAGTACAACAAAAATTTTAAATCACTAATAAAATAGAGAAAGCTCATTGCTATTTCTTGGAGGAAGCCTGAGTTTAGGTCTTAGCTGCCCTGCAGTTAGACCTGTTCCTGTCTTTTAGTGAAATTGTCATTCTTCCCCTGACAGCACAAGACCCAGTCTCCTTACACACTACCAATATACCCAAATGAAGCCTAATTTGTTCCCTTCCCTCTGGCAGGGGGCATTGTGTTCCATGCCCAAAGTGATCAAGTGTTTCACCCCCATTCTTCATCTAAGAATGGAAAAGATGAGCCTGGTCTAACTCACCCTCCACTTCTACAAAAACCCTCAGAAACTGTCCTGGTTAAAATTGACATGACTTAAGAATCTTAGCCCTAGCACAAGGAGAGCTTCATGCCACTAGTAAGCAGCTGCTGTTGACTTGAAGGCTGGGGAGGGGGGTTATGTTATTTTATTTCATTCTACTACCAGGTCGCATCCTATCCATCCTGAGAGCTACACACAGAGAGGACACATGGCTCCCATTTTCCCACAGTAGAAGATAAAATAGGAGAATGTCATCCAAATGAGTGGGAGGTTTCTCTCTCCCTTCCAGGAATCCCTTGCCTAGCGAGTATTTCTGCCTGCATGGCTCTTGGTCCCAGGTTTTTGCTATCTGGTTAAAAAATTAATTTTTTTAAGTAACTACCAACATAGCTCCCTCCTCTCTGGCTTTTGAAACTCCCAACTCACTGTCCCAAATATGATACCGTCTCCTCTTTATTGACAATTTATTCTCTTCATTGTTAAATTCTTCCATCTAACATATGTCTTAACAAGAGAAATGGATGGCACAAAAGACTAAACTCTCCCTGTTGACAAAAAGGAAAACTTCCTCACCCCCTTCCTTTCCTTAGAGCATTTTATTTGAGAAAACTTAAACATTTAAATTCTTTCTCCTAACTTTGAAAAGCAGATAAATTGTTTAAAAGCCAAGCGACACAGGGCTGGTGGCTCACACCTGTAATGCTAGCTAATCAGGAGGCTGATATCTGAGGCCTAGGCAGGAAAGTCCAGGAGATCCTTCTCTCCAATTAACTCCCCCAAAGCCATAAGTGGATATATAGTAGTAAAGAGCCAGCCTGAGTGAAAAAGCTAAGGGTTGCACACAGGCCCTGAGTTCAAGCCCCAATACCAGCATGGGCACACACGCGTGCACACACAAAGCAAGTGAGCCTCTCACCAGTTTACAAAACCATCTTCTGAAATGTAAGCAAGGAAGATAGTGCCCTCATCACTTGTTTGTCCTTGAGAAAACCCACAGAGGCTTTGCTTCAGACCATAACTTCTTAAGATAGGAAAATTTTGTTTTCCTTCAGATGATGGCAATTAAGTCATCCAAGTGGCTATTCCATTTGCCAAGAACCAAAATGTTAATTAGCAAGCTAAGCAGTGTTAACTTACTGCCAAGGCAACAAGTTTTGTTTATCTCGAGAACATATACATAATGGATGGTATGTGCTTAGCTAAAGAAGAATAAGCTTTTTGCAATCTCTGTAGCCTCATTAGCAGATTACTTGTGAGGCACACCACAGTCTGACTTAATGTTTATTCAAGAATTAAGCTCTAACAGCAACAAAGAAAAAACCTCTTGCCGAGCACTGATGGCTCAAGCCTATGATCCTAGCTACTCAGGAGGCTGAGATCTGAGGATCATGGTTCAAAGCCAGCCAGGGCAGGAAAGTCTGAGACTCTTATCTCCAATAAACTACTCCGAAAAGGTTAGAAGTGGCTATGTGGCAAGTGGTAGAGTGCTAGCCTTGAGCAAAAGAAGCTCAGGGACAGTGCCCAGAGCCTGAATTCAAGCCCCAGTGCAGACAAAAAAAAAAGACACTCTTGTTTCCAAAAAGAAATGTACTCTTGGGCTGGGGATATGGCCCAGTGGCAAGAGAGCTCGTCTCATATACAGGAAGCCCTAGGTTCTATTCCCCAGCACCACATATATAGAAAACGGCCAGAGGTGGCGCCGCGTCTCAAGTGGTAAGAGCGCTAGCCTTGAGCAAAAAGAAGTCAGGGACAGTGCTCAGGCCCTGAGTTCAAGGCCCAGGACTGGCAAAGAAAGAAAGAAAGAAATGTACTCTTTACCTGACTTGCATAACTGCAACACCTCTGTATTAAAACTTTTTTTTTTTTTTTTTTTTTTTTTTGCCAGTCTTGAGGCTTAGACTGATCACTGTTACCTGGCTTCTTTTTACTCAAGGCTGGCACTCTACCACTTGAGCCACAATGCCACTTCTGGCGTTTTCTTTATATATGGTGCTGGGGAATCAAACCCAGGGCTTCATGTATATGAGGCAAGCACTCTACCACTAGGCCATATTCCCAGCCCTACAATTAAAACATTTTTTAAAGAAGAATAAAAGCTGTAATTCTAGCTATTCAGGAGGCTGAGATCTAAGGAATGAGGTTTGAAACCAGCTGGGCCAGAAAAATCCCTGTGATACTCTTTCCTCCAGTTATCCACTCAAAACCCGGAAGTGGCACTGTGGCTTAAAGTGGTAGAGCACCAGCCTTGAGCAAAAGCGCCCAGGGACAGTGCGCAGGCTCTGAGTTCAATTCCCACAACTGACCCAAAGAAAAGGAAAGAAAGAAAAGATTAAAACTCTTTACCTTCTTTTGTACCTTCCTAGAGAAAGTTTTTCTGGGTTGACACATTTTATTCTCAATTTTCCCCCAGTGGATATTTGCACTTCAATGAGCTAAAAGGCTTTTGTGGGAACGTGCCTCTGTCAAACCCAGCAATGCTACCCTAAGGCTTGCTGTGGAGTTCACTCCCCTGCACCTCACCAGCATCAGAGAGGGACATTAGCTTTCTCCATGAATCCTCAGGGACTTTAGCTGGTGTCATCTATTCTCTTTCCCACACTGGTAAACACTGTTGTGATGAGGAAAAATTGAGGATAAAATACAGTATTTGATTTAGATTATATATTATGCTCCAGCATGCTGAAAATTAAGAGTCCCTGTTTATTAAAAAACTAAATGCTTTTTTAAATGATTACAACTGTTCTTTTATAAAGCCAAACTGTAACCCTCACCTGGAATGTTCCTCCTTTGCCTCTGAAAAAGACTTGTTTGATAACTAACAAGCTGTTTTAGCTTCTGTAACTCTGCTCCTGTCTTTCTTTTTTTTTTTTTATATTCACAAACCTCTTGGTTTAATGACAACTTCCTTTGTACAACTATTTAAAAATAATATAAATAATCTTGGTAGCTGCTCCTGTCTTTCTTGATTAACTTAGACAAACTCCTAAAACAGTCATTGGCTAAAACAAAGAGCCTACCCCACAGGCCTGTATCCTCCCCTTCTCCCCACCCCAGCTGAAATGCTTAAAAGTCAATGCTAATTGGCCCTCCGGAATCAATCCTGACCCATCAGCACCTTCTCGTTCAATAAAATCTTTTTTAAAAATTTCCTAATCTGAGTGTCTTATTGCCTGTCGATTTCCAGACCCCATAAGACCACCACTATACCTCCTGCCTGTACTGCTCCAGCTTCAGAAGGTGGGAAGAGTTCTGAGACCCTCCGATTGGGCTGAGCTTGGAGTGGAAGGGGAAACTGGAGTTACATCTTGATATAGGAGTTAGGCAGGTTGTTAAGAAACTTAAATGGCTGAGAGTAATGGCTTGATTTGTTGACGAAAAATCACATACTGGATTGCTGATGTTAACAGAACAACTGGTGACATTGCAGGGTCTAGCTTCCTCACACAGTAGAAAACCATGACCTTGGTCTGACCACCCAAGGGCAAGAATTTCACTACCCTCCATGAGTAAGTATTTGATGAAAAGTCTCTGGAAGTTAGTGATACATTTATCCAGTATTTTAGATTTACCCCCTCCTGTGTCCACAGACCCCAATAAAAGCTTGGGGTCCTGGGATTCTATGTAGCACTTCCTCTTGATCCTGCCCACCTGCCCATTGAAAGGGTGCACTTTTGCTTTACTTTTGCTTTACTTTGTATTAATACTCCTCCTACTTAAGACTCCTCTATGTGTGCCCTTCACATCTCTCTAGATTAGTCCAAGAATTATCAGATCCCAAGACCCAGTGATTTGCATCCAGTGACGTAAGTTCTATAATCAAGGGGGCCAAAGAAGGCAAAAATCAAAATTACCCTACTTTGTGTTTTTTTCTTCCTTTGAGCATTCAAAGCATGTTGTACAAAAACAGCAATCTTGAAACAGAAACATACTTCCACAGATAGACACTCCAACTTGAAAAGTATAATGCTAACATCATAGAATGTATTTGGTATCATTCCTTCCCTTTCTATTTCATGAAAGTCTGAGAAGTACTGGTGTTAGTTCTTTAAATGTTTGGTGCAACTTGGCTGTGAATCTTATCAACTTCTGGACTTCCTTCATTGGGAGACTTATTACTGCACCTGCCTCACTGCTTATTATACACTTGTTTAAATTGCTTTTTCCCTTTTGGTTCAGTTTTGGTAGGTCAAATATACCTAGAAATGTGTCCTTTTTCTATATTATTTATTTATAAGGTGTTTTTTTAATCACTCATGATCCTCTGGATATCATGTTGTGGTGTCCCTTTTTTACTTTGAATTTTATTAATTTGGATATTTCCTCTTCTGTTGGCAGATTGTCTAGGGGCTTGTGAATCTTATTTTTCAGAAAACCAGATTTTTGTTCCATTGATTTTTTTGTATAGATTTTTTAATCTCCATTTAATTTCTGCCGTAATGGTTATTATTTATTTCCATTTCTGCCCATTTGAAACCTGGGGTTGGCTTGTTCCTATTTTTCTAGGTCCTATTTTTCTAAGAGATTTAGGTGTATTACTAGGCTCTTTTGTGTCACATAGAATAGTGTTGTGCTGAGGCTTGAATTCAGGGCTTCATGTATGTGTTCAGTTTTTCACTATATCTCTTGAGCCTTGCCTGTTCTAGTTTTTTTTTTTTTTTTTGGCCAGTCCTGGGCCTTGGACTCATGGCCTGAGCACTGTCCCTGGCTTCTTTTTGCTCAAGGCTAGCACTCTGCCACTTGAGCCACTTGAGCCACAGCGCCACTTCTGGCCGTTTTCTGTATATGTGGTGCTGGGGAATCGAACCCAGGGCCTCATGTATACGAGGCAAGCTCTCATGCCACTAGGCCATATCCCCAGCCCGCCTGTTCTAGTTTTTGCTGACTCATCTTGAAGTCTTGTTTGTGCTAGCTTCAAATCTTGATGCTTAAATCTCAACATCCTACAGAGTTGAGATTACTCACAGGCATCTAACTATTTCTTTTTAATGTAAGCACTTACAGCTACAAACTTTCCACTTAGCATTGCCTTTTCTATGTCTCAGTGGTTCTAACAGGTTGTATTTTAATTTCTATTCAATTCTAAGAACTTTTTTAATCCTTTCATTTACTTATTTATTTGTTTGTTGTTGGTCATCCAACAATGTGTTGTTCTGTTTCCATGTGTATATTTTCTATAGGTTTTCCCTCTGTCCTGGGGCTTGAACTCAGGGCCTGGGCACTGTCCCTGAGCTTCTTGGCCTTGCCAGCATTCTACCACTTGAGCAACAGAGCCACTCGCAGCTTTTTCTGTTTATGTGGTACTGAGGAATCCAACCCAGGGCTTCATGCATGCTAGGCAAGCACTCTACCACTAAGCCACATTCCCAGCCCCACTGCATTGTTCATTTATAAATTTTATGATTTTTTTCCACTGAAATTTCCACATCTAGGGCCAAGTTTTTACATGGAGGTTTCAGTATACTGTGTCCTTTTACTTTGTGACTTCTCAGAGATTAAGACTGGGTGTTTTGTGTTGTGCTGCATTTTCTAGATTGAAGGGGTGTGACTCAGCAGTCAAACATTAAATTTCAGTGTTCAAGACACTGTGTGCATACCTCTTCTCCACTCATGGCAAGGAAGTTTGGCTGCAAAAGCTATTACACTCAATAAACCACAACCGTGTGTTTGCAGTGGTCTGATAAAAATTAATTGCCACTACTGCTGCAGTATCTTAGATGAAAATAGAAACAAAGATGCATCTCCATGATTTAGGAAGACTTTAGTTAATGGTTGTAATAGGAAGGAGATATAGGAGTAACACTAACGAATAATACAATGGTTATACAGAGAAGGAAGGAATGGCAGCTAAATTTAATAAAAGAAGTTAATGAGAAAATGGAATGGGATAAGTAAAAAGGTCTAGCTAATGTGTTGTGGAAGGAGGAACATAAATGTGGAAAGTAGTCAGGTAAACACATACACAAAAAATAAAAACAAATGTTTTGATCAAACAATATAATTACCTCTATAGGTAATAACAAATGATCAGGGATAGAGAATAGTGATAGGAGAAAATAGGAATTTAAAAGCAGTTCTGATTATAGCTAGAAGGAAAGTAAAAATAGGGAAGGGAAATAAGAAAGAAAATATGATTTAAGATTGAAAACTCAAAAAAAGATTGAATAATTAAAGGCAGATGCTCAAGGCTCACAAAATAACTACAGAGAAAATAAAGCAAGCGAAAAGCAAAACAAAGAGAAAATCCGAGTGCAAACTTGCCCATATCAGATATTTTTAAGCCAATGCAGACAATTTAATTTAAAAAATCAAGACAACAAAGCCAAAATAGCAACAGCCAAGCCCTAGTGGCTCATACTTATAACCCTAGCTACTCCAAAGACTGAGACCTGGGTGAGAACAGTTTGAATCCAGCCTAGGACTTCAGCCCCAATTAACTACAAACTTCTGGATTAAAGGCATGACTTAAGACCTGCTGTGAGCAAGAAAGTCCAGCAAGCTTTTGAGGCTCTGAGTTCAAGTTTCAATACTAACACAAAAACAGAAAAAAATAAAAATTTTCAATTGTTCATATGTGTATGTAAGTCCTCTCCATGTAGTATAGGAAACTATGTGTACTCTATGCTTTAGAAGGACTAACAGAAGAGCTGTAAACCACCCAGTGGTCAACACTCAGAGTCAGGGGGCAATACTGGGAATTTAATAAACATCAGGCTCAAAGCTTTATTGCCACCCTGGTCTCAGGCAATGGAAGTCACTGCTGGCTAGGGGTAGAGTGTCTTTCCTTCCTGGGCTAGCTAGGAACCTCAATTCTCAGAACTACCTTAGTAGCTAGAATTATAGTGTGAGCCACTGGCATTCAGCTGTAAGCATATTTTTCTCAATTTTTTGTTATTATAAAGGTGATATACAGGGAATTACAACTACATAAGTCAGATAAAGAGTACATTTCTTTTTAGACAATGTTACTCCCTTCCCTAGTTCTCTCCCAGATAAGCCTATGGTTTCTATCATTATCTTTTCTTTCTATTTTTTTCCAGTCCTGAGGCTTGAACTCAGGGCCTGGGCACTGTCCCTGAAGTTCTTTTCCTCAAAGCTAGCACCCTATCAACTGAGCCACAGGGCCACTTCCAGCTTTTTCTGTTTATGTGATACTGAGGAATCAAAGCCAGGGCTTCATGCATGCTAGGCAAACACTCTACCACAAAGCCACATTCCCAGCCCCAAAGCCTACCATTTTAAGTCTAACAAAAAAAAAAACCACCAAAAATATGTTTATGGAATTATTTCACCTAAATAGTGAAAAGTTGGATGAATTTGAATTAAAAGACACAACCCAAAACAGAATCGTGTATAGACACTAGATGGAGCTAAAACCCAAGTAATCCAACCTCCCCTCTGCTGACTGAGAAAATAGGTCAGTGAATTGGGTTCCTCAACTTAGTTATCTAAGTTATTTGTGTACCTAGAACAAATGTTGGATTTGGCCCTGTCATCAAATTTATAGCAACAGAGATAGGCCCAACCCACTAGGAAATGAAATAATAGTACCTAGCAGGGTAGTACTCCTACTTATGTAAGTTTATATGAGCTCACGCAAATTTCTTCACTGAAAAATAGTCAAAACGTAAAGGAGAAAGTGGAGCTGCATCTCAAGTGGTTGAACACTAGCTTTAAGCACAAAAGGTCAGGGACAGTGTCCAGACCCTGAGACCCTGAGTTTTCAAGCCCTAGGACTGGCACCAATAAATAAATAAATAAAAATACACAAAATGTAAGGAAAAACAACTACTTTCTAAATACTTGCTACCAAAGTACAGAGATTTTCAGAAATAGTGTACCTATACGCCATTGAAATGTTATGCTGCTGTTTATAGTATTTTCAATATTGTTTACCTTTACCTTTTCATTCAAGAATAATACAGTGTACTGGTAAATTGTGCCTTCTCTTGCACAGAGTATTGGTTTGAGATTATGGGCTGTGAGCTAGTCCTCACAGTGTGTTAAGCAGGCATCACTACTGTCTCTACTTTACCTAAGCAGAAAGGCTTAGAAGTAACAAACAACAAAGCCTCCCAACCAGGAACTAGAAGGCTATGAGCCAGTATGCAATTCCAGAACCTGCCAGTAGGGGCAGGAAGCCTTTGTTCTAATAGAAGCTTTACCGCTCTGAGACCTTAACACAGAAAAATCTCCCTTTGAGGTCTGAATTTTTGTTTTTCCATTTGAAATAGATTGACTAGATCATATGTAATGCATCTCAAATGCATACAATCACTTGTAGACTTCTTTAAAATATAGATTCTGGTTCAGCAGTTCCATAGTGGACCTAAGATTTTGGCTTTTTATTCCTTTCTTTCTTTTTTAATTTTGATTTGAGGAACTTCCAAATTTCTAATGATCTCTGAGGTGATACCACTGCTCCTGTTTGGGCAACTCTGTTGAGTACCCTTCCTCTTGTGGGAGATCAATAACTAATATTTGCAAGATAAATATTTTCTAAATGAAGGAATAAACACATTGTATATCTGCGCTGATGTTTACAGTTTGAGAGCTTTACTGTTAGTTGTGCACTTGAAAGCAGACCTTATTGTTTGACATGGTGTTATGCTTCTATATTAATTGAAACCTATCAAGTCCTATTGGGGAATGAAACTTCATTGTTTCAGTTATCAGCGACCAATATATCCTTATCATTTGCCTCATAGGTAAATAATTTTTTAAATTTCTGATTGATAGCACATCTGACCTTCTTTCCCATGGAATTGCCCAAATATGAAACTGATATCTTCTGTCTGCCATCTTTCCTTAGTTAGATGCTCAAGCAAACTGTTTTCCACACAAATGGCCTCTCCACACTCAATCACTTTTTGATCCCCTTGCAGATTTTTTTGACTCATTGGTTATTAAATGATAGTGTGTGCTTAGGTTCAGTTTTTCTAGAATGTTCACATTTCCTCCATGTAGTACTTTGCAATTTATACAAGCAATTCCCTTTGTGTTAACTCACGTTGCCCCCTGAAACTTAGCAAACTGTATAAAGAAGATACCATTTTCCTCACTTCAGATGAATTGATCAGAAAGTTGTGACACACAGACCATAGCCAGCATCTTGATTATAAATCAGAAGTGTCTATCACTGTACCACACTAATTCTTTAGTTGTGATTCCGTGAACATACATTGTGTTTAATATGTACATAAAGAAGACAGGCATGGGGGGGGAATGTGAGAACCATTTGTTAGAGGAAATAAGTGTCATAAAATGAGATTCATCAGATTAATGAATAAAAAAACTGTTTATTTCCCCCTGGGACTTGAACTTAGGGTCTTGGCACAGTCACTGAGCTGCTTTTGCTCAAGAGCCACATCTCCACTTTGGGCATTTTCTGAGTTTATTGAAGATGAGTCCCACACACTTTCTTGTCTGGACTGGCTTTGAACTGCAATCCTCAGATCTCAGCCTCCTGAATAGCTAGGATTACAGATGTGAGCCACTGGCACCTGGTAGGGTAAACTTTAATATTCTGGTGACATATTTCCAACACTCCATGTTTAGGTCCTACAGAATCCTAAAGTCAGGTCATTGACTTGCTTCTAGAACAGATGCCTTAAATTGGGCTCTTCACATTATTAACTTCTCTGTGCTCTGGTTTCCTCTCCTAAAAAATAGAGATAATGGGAATTGGAGCCGTGGCTCAAGTGGAAAAGTGCTAGGATAGAACAAAAAGAGCCATGAGGGGCTGGGAGTATGGCCTAGTGGCAAGAGTGCTTGCCTGTATACATGAAACCCTGGGTTCGATTCCCCAGCACCACATATATAGAAAATGGCCAGAAGTGGCGCTGTGGCTCAAGTGGCAGAGTGCTAGACTTGAGCAAAAAAGAAGCCAGGGACAGTGCTCAGGCCCTGAGTTCAAGGACCAGGACTGGAAAAAAAAAATTTTTTAAAAGAGCTCATGAACATCACCCAGGCCCCAAGTTCAAGCCCCAGTACCGGCACACACACACACACACACACACACACACACACAAAACACACAGATAAAGATTGCACCTACTATAGGAATATTGGTATCATATGGGCTGGTATATGTAAAGCTCATGAAATGAGAAATATACTGTCCTCTCTGGTTGTTACAGTCTCTCTCTCTCTCTCCCTCTCTCCCTCCCTCCCTCCCTCCCTTCCTCCCTTCCTCCTTCCCTCTCTCTCTTTCATCCTCTAAAAGAAGATCCTGTTTTCTAAGCAGATGTATATTATTCTTTTTTTAAAATGAGATAGCTAGGTAAAATGAGTGTCCAGCATATACATGTATATGCCACTCAAAAACATTCACTGAATCTGAAACACTGAAACATCCATTGTTCATAGGTCATGTCATACATTCAAAGGAACTCAGTGAATCACTGTGAAATAAACAGTATTTTTTTTAATATGTGGTTTAACATTAAGGCTTAAATTTCACAATGTCATTGTCCAAATAATATTGACCTTAGAAAAGTATGCAAAAGTGAAAATAACTGAATATTAAGATGATAGGCCTGAAGTGATTTTACCCTTTTTTCAGCTTTATTATTACACCAATATTTTACCTCATTTTTCCCTTTTTAATATTAAACTAAAAGTGGCTTCATATAACCTTGAAAAGAGGAAAGAAAAGACAGGAAATAGTGCAACAGTTGAAGGCAATAATAAATTAAGGCTTCCTTAAATTTTTCACGGGATAGCTCCAGATACTCCTGGACTTATAAAAAATAATAATAATTTAGGAAGATTCTTCCTTACAAGCAATACATAATGCTTAAGGGAAGATGGATCAAAGATGGTTTCTGATATTTTCTTTGATAACTTTCTGTTGTGGGGAAGAAATTTAATTCTACATAAGCTTTTAAGACCTGTTATCACTTTGTAGATTGAGTAACCCTGGGAGACAAGGCAATCTACTGGCTAGACAGCCTGGAAACAGCAACTAGGCCAATCAGCTACCTGGAAACAGTTCTCAGACCAATCAGCCACCTAGAAACAGTAACCCAACCAATCAGCTGTTTTCTAAGAAGTATTTTTCCCCCAAATCTGCCACTGCTGCCTGGCAAAACAAAATTAAAAAAAAAAGATGTACCTGAATTGTTTCTATACCGACTTTATCTCTCCTAGATCATCTGTAGCTTATTTAACAAGTATCAAGAATTCTGTGCCCCTCAGATGGAATTCATTCTCTACCAAGTAATTTTTTAGCCACATCACATCCTTTGTGGAAAGAGGTAAGAAATGAATAAACACATTTCAAAATGTATCTTTGTATAGTATAGTTGCTCTGGCATTGTTTTACATGAGGATGATTTTTCTAACTGTTTCTTAACCTTGGCTGTACTTGAGAATCACCTGAGGAGTGTTTTAAAATCCTGATACCAAGCCTTCATCTATACCAATTAAGTCATAATTTGTGTCATGATTACTGGATAAAAATCCACAGATGATTCTAATGTAGATATGAAGTTAAAATCCACTACTTAACTAAACCTTAGCAAGATCAAAGGCTCCAAAAGGCAACATTGTGTCTTGATTTTGTTCTGTCTCATCCTATGCTGAACAATGGCTTTTCTGCCTATACAAAGCAACCACTTGGCAGTGCTCTAAATACAAAGGAAGTTAGAGAAAGGTACCTGGGACTTGGGGTAAGGCCAGGATTACATCATCCTGAGCTCAGTGAGAGAATAAGGAGTAGAAGAGCTTGCTCTTAAGGTCCTAGGTCTGTATTTCAAATTAAATTTTATCTTCACCTTTCTGTCCTAAGTAAGCTAATTATAAAGGTGGAGTGTGAAAGTATCTATTTGAGAATGTCTCATAAGGACTGCATTAGACAATGGTGCATTAGACTTAGCTTGGCCCTGCGACATACTCCATAAATAGGAAATGAAGAATCAACACAAAAAGATTAAGATGACCCACTTGCAAAAGCAGTTCTTCCTTAGAAATAGTTTGTTACATGCAGTAGTAGCAGTTAGACGAAAACCTGTCATGGCAAGATTATTCAACCTGAAAAATGTAATCTTATCACTTCTGTAACTTGAACATTTCAAGTAACATGATAGTATTGGAAGTGTCATTGGCTGCACAGAGGAGGGGGGAGAATAACACTTTAGAGATAGGAAACAAAAGAATTTATGATATATTTCTAGTACCAAATGGACCAGAGAACACATCTTCTTTTGATCCAGAGTTGGGAGGGTTTCCTTGGGATGACAAAGAAATTGCTGCTACTTTACTTGCAACTTTACTCTGTGTTGTCCACATGCCCTTTTGGAAACAGGAACTCCTTGGGGAATATCTAACCTGACCCAATAACAAAGCACCCTGGGTCTAGGCATAGAATCACATGGTAGCCTTATGTTCTGTCCTGGAGAAACCCTTCCCACTGTCAGCAAGTGTGAAAATAGAACAAGGAAACCACTAGAAATTGTATTGGGAAGGGAAGAAGTTAGGGAGAGTGATAAGGAAAAATGTATTGCTTGTATATATGCATGGAAATGTCACAATAAAATCTTCCCTTGTATAGCTAATATATGTTAATTAATAAGTGGTGGGAATTAAAAAGAGAAAAAAAACTCAAAGCACAATATGTGGGAAAAGGTTTTCAAAATCTAATTATATTACATTCTGGTCTGTTTGGATAGAGATTTCTCTTTTTTATTAACATCCACTAGTCACAATAATAGTACCAGTTGCCATATAAAAGAATCTGATTCTTGCAGTATCTCAAAGATGCTTTAAAAGAGACATGAATTATTTCAAGCTATTCAGCTGTTGGTTTGTGAGCAATTGGTTTCATTTTGTGTAAGGAGATCACATCTGCTCTTTCATCCCAGCTAGCAGTGTCACCATCTGTGTCATTGGTCAAAAATGAAACTAAAAATATTTCCTACTTTGAATAAAGGAAGAACTAAAAGCAAATGACCAATTTTATTACATCATCCAAACATGAAATGTGAAGTAATGGCATCCAACTCTTTGCTAGGTTCCCTTAATGTGACTGAAACCTTGTAACGAATTTCACTTAATTATGCCATTCCTATGGCTTGAGAAGACTAGCATAGCACTAACAGATATATAGCTTATCTCCCAGAACATGATAACTTGGGCTCAAACCTGTAATCTGCCAGAACTATATACTACAAATGTAATAAGTTTTCCTAATATTATCTAGGGTTTTCTTTCCAGCCATCTTTGTTGATCTATTATTTTTCTTGGCATCTTTGTCAAAAACCAATTATATATATAATTATATATAAATTAATATAATTATATAAATTATATATGAGTCTATTTCTAGATTACATTCTTTCTTCCCAATATATTTTTATTTGTAAGTGACAAGAGCAATTGTATATATTTGGAGTGTTCAGTGTAGCATGTTAAATACGTGTATACAAAATATAATAATCATAATAAGGTAAAGGTGTTATCTATCACTTCATACATTGACTTATCATTCCTTTGTCTTGGGAAATTCTATACTATTTTGAAATATCTAATTAATTGCTGCCAACAATATTTATCCTGCTGTGCTGGACTTTATTTGGTTCCATTAACCTATTTGTATCAATATCTTACTGGATTAGTGCAATTTTATTGTTTTGTTTTGTTTTTGCCAGTCCTGGGGCTTGGACTCAGGGCCTGGGCACTGTCCCTGGCTTCTTTTTGCTCAAGGCTAGCACTCTACCCCTTGAGCCACTTCTGGCTTTTTCTGTTTATGTGGTGCTGAGGAATTGAACCCAGGGCTTCATGCATGCTAGGTAAGCACTCTACCACTAAGCCACATTCCCAGCCCTATTGTTTTGTTTTGGGTTGTTGCTGTTGTTTTGAGACAGAGACTCTCCAAGAACAGCCTGGAACTCATCATTTAATCCATACTAGCCTCCAGAGTACTAGAATTATAGGTATGTGCCACCAGGCCCAGCTTGTAGTAATTCTTGCAATTAGGTAGTAAAATCACCCAACCCTAGCCAGGTGCTGGTGGCTTATGCCTGTAATCATAGTGACTTAGGTGGTTGAGATCTGAGGATCATGGTTCAAAGCCATCCTGGGCAGAAAAGTCCCCATAAGACTTTTATCTCCAATAAAATACTCAGAAAAAGCCAGTAGTAGCACTCTGGCTCAAGTGGTAGAGGGCTAGCCTTGAACACAAAGAGGCTCAGGGACAGTGCCCAGGCCCTGAGTTCAAGCCTCACAACCAGGGGGGGGAAAAATCACCTAATCTTATCCTTTTTCAAGATTATGTTACTATTCTTGATCCTTTGTAATTTATTATAAGCTTGTCCATTCTTACTGAAATACTACTGTTAGGATTTTTATTGAAATGGCTTTGACTGTATTTAAGCCAAAGTCAGGGGGATTGATACGTTAATAAGATGGAATCTTGCATAGGCCCATAATTTCTCTGTTATGTTGTATATTTTCCAGTGTAGAAGTTTTACAAATTTTTGTTAAATTTGTTCTACCTAAGTAATTTATGCTTTGATGCTTCTGCTAAAGGTATTTTAAAAATTATTTCATACATGGTCCAGATACATGAAGTATGTATGTTGGTGAAGGTAAAGAATATATACTGTGATATAATTGAATCATCTAAATATGTCAATTAGGTTAAGCTATAAGTGTCCTTTTCAAATCTTTTCTCTTTGTTGATAATGGAAGAGGAAGGTCCAAGTCTCCAAATATTATTATAGCTTTATTTCTCTCTCTTCTGTTTTGGCCTTAATATACTTTTAAGTTCTACTATACTAGTATACTTTGCGATTCTACTATAGAATTGTCTACTATAGGATTAATTGACATATTTATCACTACCAAATGATCTTTCTCTCTGGAAATACTCCTTATCTTTTAACCTACTATGTCTGACATAGGTAAATACTTGCTTTCTTGGCTTGTTATGTTGACACATGCCTATAATCCCAGCACCTGGGGGGCTATGACAAAGACATTTCAAGTTTGAGCCTAGCTTGGACTACATAGGGACTCTCTCTCTCTCTCTCTCTCTCTCTCTCTCTCTCTCTCTCTCTCTCTCTCTCTCTCTCTCTCTCTCCCTCCCTCCCTCCCTCCTTCCCTCCCTTCCTCCCTCCCCCTTCTCTCCTTCCTTATGCTTAATGTTTACATGATACACTTTTCTAGCTCTTAACTTCCAAATTGAGCCTTTTCATTTAGAGTGCATGTTACATAACAAGTAAATAGTTGGGTCCTGTTTGGTGTTTTTGTTTTGATTTGTTTTGTTTTCATTTCTTTTGCAGTACTGAGGGTTGAATCCCAGGTTTTCTAGGCAAATGCTGTACCACTTGAGCTATGTCCTAAATTTTGAATCTTGTTTCCATCCAGACTGTCAATCTCTGCCTGTCAATTCAAGGATCCAGTACAGTTGTTTTCAGAGGATTTAAGTGTACAGTCTTAGTGCTTGCTTTTTTATTGTCCCCTCCATAACTTATTCTTCTTTTATGGTTTTCTTTGGTGTTGAGTATTTTTTGTATCCAAATTTATCTTCTCTACCAGCATACCGTGATTATAATATTCATTCTTAATTCATTACAATCTATGATGATTTGGTATTATAATACTTTCTGAATAATTAAAGGCCTTATAACAATTTATGATGATAATTGTTATAAGATTTGTATCTTCATTTAGGATTTCAAATTTATATTTATGTTTACCCAAAATTATCAAATAGTATTAAGATATTTTAATTTCATTGTATGTGACTTGTAACACACATACACATATACAGAGCCACAGCAGGTCATGGTGGTGCATACCTACAATTCAAGCATTTAGGATATTGAGCAGGAGGATGGTGAGACCAACTTAGTTTCATAGAAATACTGTTTTTTAAATAAACTTTAATAAGTGAGATGTAGCTCAGTGGCAGAGTGCAATTGCAATGTCCTGGGTTCAATCTTCAGCATACACACACACACACACACACACGAAAAAACACAAAAAATACAGTTAGACATTAAAAGGATAGAAGGATGGCAAAACAAACACATTTTATATGCCTACAATATATTATATATCATATACATATATGTAGTATATAATACATACATCTTGTTCTATACTATAACATATACTATAATATATAATCTAAACTTGGAATCTATACGGTAACTATTTTGTAATGTGAATTAAACATATAAGAGGAGAAAAATAGTATGTCTTAATCTTTGTTGTGATTATGTCCTCACAGCTCTACCTCAGTAACTTCTTGACTTTCTTAATCCTACACATGGTCTAAATCCAAAAATGACACTACGGTGTAAACACTGTATAGATAAAACTCTTGTCAAGGACTGTGAATGTAGCTTAGTGGTAGAGTGCTTGCCTTGCATGCATGAAGCCCTGAGTTCAATTCCTCAGTACCAGATAAACAGAAAAAGCTGGAAGTGGTGCTGTGGCTCAAGTGGTAGAGTCAAAAGAAGCTGATCAGCTGACAGACAGTGCCCAGGCCCTGAGTTAAAGCTCCAGGACTGGCAAAAAACAACAACAAAAGAAACACCTCTTACCTACCCATCAGTCTCACTTGGCTCTTCTCATCTTCTTGCTGTCTGCATATCCAACAAATGAAACTTTCTGTTCCCTAAATTCCCAGACTGGCCTGCCCCTCAAGGCTTCCACCTAAGTATGCGCCTTGCCTGGAATGCTGTAGTCCCAAGCCCTTCCCTTCTAGAATCACACACATCACTTAGGCATCAAATAACCATAAATTTCCTTACTTCCCCAACTAAGTCAGCTACCTATGCTGAGGGAACTATGGGAAAGCACCTCCCAGGGGGGGAAATTCCCCAAAGTCAGACCAGAACCATGCAATTCCCTTGTTAAAGAAAACCGATGTCCTAAGAGGGATGTGCTCTTTATAATAGTTTGGAAGCAAGGCATATTCCTTCTCAGAGATAAAGAAGGATGCGAGTCAGCATCTAAAAATCCCCAACGAAAAGCTTGTTCTGATGTGGAAATCACATTTGCGTGCTTTTCCTGTTATATAATGAGAGAAACCTGCCTCCTCAGTGTCTAAACAACTGAAAGAGTTTTGGGAAAACAGAAAGAAAAGACAGGCTAGAGTACACACACACACACACACACACACACACACACACACACCTGGATAGTGGGCAAAACACCTTGGCATCTGCCCCCAGGCTCCCCATCAGCCCATAGCAAAGGGCTGTCAACCTACAGAACCCTCTCAGCCACTGCAGGACCCCACAAGCAGTGCTGTTAAAATGATGAACTGGATTAACACAGAACCAAGAGTAAGTAAAACTCAGCTTGCTTCATTGCTGGCTTTTGATGCTCTGGGTTGCCTGTATCATTGTAGGTAAACGATTTAGAATAAGAACCAGTTCTTATTGGAACAATTCAACTACATGTTTCTATAACTGCCTGCATCTCTCTCTGTGTCTCTGTCTGTGTCTCTCCATGCCCCCCCCACCTCTCTCTCTCTGTCTTCTGCACTAAGGATCAAACCCAGGGCCTTGTACATACTAGGTGAGTACTCCACCACTTGAGCCCTTTGTTTTGTTTTCATTTTGCAGTTGTTGTTCATTTTATAGGGTCTCACTACAATTGCCATGCTGCTAGGTGCTTCTGATCTTGTCTCCAAGTAGCTGGGGTTAAGGCATAGACTACCATGCTCTGCTTCCTGCACTTCTCTTTATAAAGCCAATTTACAATTATTTCTTCAATATTCACAAAGAATATACGCTCCATGAGAACAAAAAAATATCTTTCTTATTCCCTATGTGTGTGCAGTTTGTGTGTGTGTGCTTTTGTGTGTGTGTGTGTGTGTGTGTGTGTGTGTGTGTGTGTACCAGTCCTGGGGCTTGAACTCGGGGCTTTGGTGCTGTCCCTGAGCTTTTTCGCTCGAAGCTAGCACTTTACTACTTGAGCCACAACTTCACTGCCAGCATTTTAGTGGTTAATTGGAAATAATAGTCTCGTGGACTTTTCTGTCTGTCTGGCTTCACACCTGAACTCTTTTACTTAAGGCCAGCACCCTACCACTTTGAGCCACAAGACCACTTCTGGTTTTAAGTTATTAATTGGAGGTAAGAGTCTCACAGGGATTTTTCTTCCCTTGCTGGCTTCGAAGTATGATTCTCAGATCTCAGCATCCTGAGTAGTTAGGATTATAGGCTTGAGCCACCAGCACCCAGCAGATTCCCTGTTCTTAACAACTCATAATCCATAAGAGGTTCACAGATTAGCAAGTAGCTAATTTGTGTGCCCAAGTGTCACACAAATATATGAAGGATACTGCAGACATTGTAGTTAAACTAGCAAAAATAAACTTCTTTCCCTACCAAATTAGCAAATATAAAATACAAATATGAAAATAAAATACAGCCAGGTGCTCATGGCTCATACCTATAGTCCTAGTTTTTCAGGAGTAAGATTAGAGGATGGTGGTTCAGCCAAAGCTGGGCATGGTGATATGATCTTGTCATCCCAGCTATGATGGGAAGTCTAAAACAGTTGGATACAAGATCAGGCAGGATGCAGGACACGATCTCAAAAATAACCAGTGCAGCCAGGCACCTATGGCTCACATCTGTAATCCTAGCTCCACAGGAGGCTGAGATCTGAGGATCATTGTTCAAAGCCAGCCCTGGCAGGAAAGTCCATGAGACTCTTATCTCCAATTAACTACTAGAACACCAGAAGTAGTGCTATGGCTTAAGTGATAGAGTGCTAGCCTTGAGCTGAAGAGCTCAAGGACAGCACCCAGGCCCAGAGTTCAAGCCCTACAACCAACCAAATAAATAAATAAGTAAATATAAATAAGTAAATAAATAAATAATAACCAGTGCAAAAAGAAGCTGGAAGTATGACTCAATTGTATAACACCTGTCTATAAGTATGAGGTTTGAAGTTCAAATCTCAACATCATAGAATAGAACAACTACAATAGTAATAGTAGTAGCTAATCTCTCTTAATTCCATCCTGAGAGAATATCCATTTTTCTTCCAGCACATATATCTCACCCTGCAGTAACAGGACTCCAGAGAAATTGACTTAATTCTAACTCCAAATTTTCATTCTAAACAATCAAAAGCCTTACTCATCCAGTGATATTGCCAAGAATTCATTCATGAACCCAGGCTTAAACCAGTGTTAAATTTAGAGCAGGTTATAATCTCCCAGGCAGTACTTATGTTCAGGAAGAAGCCCATCACCTTAAGTGGCCTAATTAGGCCAAAAGACAGAACTTCATCCAATCCTTGTACATCATTCCTCCCCATCGTGTATGGAACATGAACAAGTAAGACAGTATCACCTATCAAAGGGAGTAGAGACAGTTGTAAGATGACTGCAGGAAACTAGGACTAAAACCAAAATAGCACATCTGGAACCCTCTGTTCTTTCAAGTCTCCATTTCTGCATCATCATCATATATTTCTAATTGTTTATGGTAATTTAAATCAGTTGTTTGCTACTTATACCCAACAGTCAATACCAAAGATGTTATGAAACTATGTAATACTATGGAAACATACTTATGATAGTACCATGGTATCAAGAAAGTATAATACAGAACAGCATATACATAATGAATATAACACTACTGATAAGCCTTTGAACAGTTATATTAAAAAAAAACAAAACAACCAAACACTAACCAACCTGAGCACTGGTGACTCATACCTGTAATCCTAGCTACTCAGGAAACTGAACTCTAAGAATCAAAGTTTGAAGCCAGCCAAGGCAGGAAAGTCCATGAGACACTTATTTCCAATTAACCACCCCAAAAAAAGATGGAAATAGAGGTTGGGCCCAAAGGGTAGAGTGCTATCACTGCATACAAAAACACAGAGACAGCACCCAGATCCTGAGTTCAAGCCCCAGGACCTGGCAACAACAACAACAATAAACCACCAACCAGATTGGATAGAGGTACTACTGAGGAATCTTTCTCTGAGTCTTTCCATTTTCTTCCTTTCTTCCCATTTTTCTTTCTGTCTTTCTTTCTTTGGTTGGTCATGGGGCTTGAACTCAGGGCCTAGGTGCTGTCCCTGAACTCTTTCACTCAAGGCTATCACTCTACCACTTTGAGCCACAGCACCATGTCTAGTAGTTAATTGGAGATAAGTGTCTTGTGGACTTCCCTGCCCAGGCTGGCTTTGAACCAAAATCCTCAGATCTCAGCTTCCTGAGTAGCTAGGATTACAGGTGTGAGCCACCAACACACCAGTGTAAGACTTCTTTCCATTTTCTGTAACATATGTTACTTCTGCAATGAAAAACAGTTTGAATGTTATGAGAATGTAAAAGAAAGATTGCCTGGCTTTACCCAAAGAAGTCAAGACAGACTTTATGCAAATAATGTGAGCCAACACTGTGAGAAGTGTCATTCACTGGAGGAAAAAGATGAAATTCTTGATCATACTTCTTTCGTTAGGTGTGAGAAAATTAACTTCTGCCAGCCCTGATTTCCTCATTTATTCTATAGAATTTGGGTTGGAATTTTAAATTACTACTGTTGGTATTCGTTATGTTAAAGGTAACATAAAGTAATGAAAGTAATCGGCTGGTCCAAGGAAATTCTAATATTTTACTATGCTTGACATAGAACACAGACAGAGATAGGGCTGGAAGGCCAGATCAGGAATGGCCTCATACAGCATAGGACATGAGGGATACATCTTGCAATAAACTGAAACCTTATCCTACTTGAAGAAGTTAGACCAGGTATAGCAGCTCATACCTGTAAGGCTAGCTATTTGGAAGGTGGAAATCAAAAGGATCACAGTTTGAGGCCAGCCTGAACAAAAAGTTCTAGAGAACTCATCTCAACTAATAGCTGGGTATGGTGGTGTATGCATGTCATTGCAGCTACTTGGGAAGCACAAATAGGATAGCCGTTTAGTCTGGCCCAGGTATAAACATGAAACTCTATTTGAAGAATAACTAAGGCCAAAAGGGCTGGAGGCATAGCTCAAGAAGTACAATGCCTGCCTGGCATTCACACCTTCCTGAATTCAAACTTTTATACTACAAAACATAATTATAATAAGTTATCTTCAGAGAGCACTTTAGATTGTTCTTGAATTTCTCCATACCCACTGGCTGTTTTAAAATGTTCAGGAATTAATACAGAGTGCCCCAATGCCAAGTTGAATAGGTAAATATCTCTAGGGCAGGGTGCATGAGAAAGCTAATTCATGGTTTACACCAGTAAAGCTATTCTGGAGCCAAAACAGCCACAAACCTCTCAGAAAACTTGAGAGAGGCCATGCTGCGGAAAGCCTGAGAAGACACTGCTCCACGCACGTTGTCAGGCGTCAGCCTAGGATGCCAATTGTGAACTGGAGAGCAAGTGAAGCTTGGCTGTCCCACAGGGAGGATGCTGCTGAGCCTCACAAGTCATTCTGCACAGTGAGGAACTGGTACCTTTTGCCTGTGGTGCTTAGGGCTTCTTGTCACCTCTATCCTCTTGACAATCATGCGATACACTCAGGAATGTGTTTTTCTCCTGTAGGCTGATGGCCACAGACCTTTCGGGGAATATGATGAAATGTGTAGACCCTCTCCACTGAAATGAACATATTGAACTTTTGAGGGCTCCTGGCTCTTTACCCACAAAGCTTCTCAAGTCTTTGGCCACAAGCTAAGGATCTCTGCCATAGGGAACAGCAAGGCACAGAAGGGTTCTAAGAAAATGAGTGACTCCACACTGTAGGTGATGGATTTAGGAGGAGATGGAATGAGACAAGGCTAAAGGCAGGAAAATCCCCTCTGAGGCCATGCAAAAGTCCAAAGGTCAAACTGACAGAGGCTGAACTAAAGCAATATGGGGCAGGGGAGGAAGCTGGGCACTGAGGGCTCACACCTGTAGTCCTAGCTACTCTGGAGCCTGAGATCAAGTTTCAAGGCCAGGCTAAGCAGGAAAGTCCAGGATACTCTTATCTTCAATTAATCACCAAAAAGCTGGAAGTGGAGCTGTGGTTCAAATTGTAGAGTGCTAGCCTTGAGCAATAAGCTAAGGATGGCACCAAGGTTCTGAATTCAAGCCCCAGTGCTGGCACAGAAAAGGAAGGAAGGAAGGAAGGAAAGAAAGAAGAAAGGGAGGAAGAGAGGGAGGGAGGGAGGGAGGGAGGGAGGGAGGGAGGGAGGGAGGGAGGGAGGGAGGGAGGGAGGGAGGGAGGGAGGGAGGGAGGGAGGGAAAGAAAGAAAAAGAACAAAAGAACAAAAAGGAAAACATGGTGAAAGAAAGAAAAAGTGGGAGAGAAGAAAATAGAAAAGGAGAGGAGAGGAGGGGAGGTGCTTACAGCCATAGGAGAGGAAGGACACAAGGGTCTTTGTGACAACATGAGAACTGTGGATGAAGAACATAACAGAAGAGACGGGAAGGGAAACAGAAAAGGGAGGGAGCCTAACGGAAAAGAGTTTATCTTCATGTGGCTTAGTTGCTCGAAATTTGTACTTGTTCTAAATTACATGACATTGAGACATACACACACCACTTGCCATCTCACCACCAAACTAGCCAATGTTAAGGATCTAAATATTAAACCATGGAGATGGCACAAAATAAATTTATTGAAAGTTCTGGCTCTTTGAGAGTACCTTCCATAATAATAATAATAGCAAGAATGTGAACAACTTCTCAAAAAGTATCCTTTTGTATTACAACAGAAATTTGTTTTGGGTTGTTTTGTTTTTTTTTTTAAGAAAAATTAGGATGAACAAATGCAGCAGTGGTACTGACTAGACACCATGTGGAAAATGAACTATACAACTTGTGGGTGGAGACAGGAGGGAAAAACTGGGAGACAGCAAGGGGTGACGTTATCCCAAAAGAAATATACTCATTACCGGACTTATGTAACTCTAACCCCTCTGTACATCACCTTTATAATAACAATTAATTTTTTAAAAAATAAAACAAAATAGAAAGCTATTACTAGAGAATTTTGTTGTGGAAATTTTGCAGATGTGTGTAGGGATTTTTGAGCAAGTTCACCCCTGAGAAATCCATTCTTCTGATACTGTTAGTTGAAGTAGCCACCTAGAAACAATCAATTTAAAAAAAAAAAAGAACATAAAGTACTGCTACAAAGAATTATTACTGATATGGATTTCCTTTTTTAACTTAATGACTCACCAGCAAAATCCTTTAGAATTGGAAGGTTCTGTACTTTGTGAAATTACCAAGTTAGTCACTGACTTATTCCCCTAAGTATAATTTGACAGAACCTGCTGTGTGACTCTGAATATTGTAAAGCATGAACTTAAAATCTAGTTTTCTTGTTAATGATGCCTAGTGCTTGAGAAAAGAATGGTGAATTAGGAGTTGGGGTGGGGGTTGGGTGCTGTGTGACTTTAGTGTGCAAAGTGCCTGGACTGAACCTTCATTAGGAGAGTGAGCCACAGGCCAAGCAGGGGTGGGGGAGCAGGGACCTGGTAACTCTCACTTTATAAGCACAAGAACAAAGACAGATAGATTCCTATGGGCTGGGCAAAATACTCCTTAGCATTTTAAATTTACTACAGGGAAGGGACCCTTAAAAGAAAAGTCATTTATTTAAAAAAAATTAAGAGACAGGTTTCTGATGTATAGCACAAACTGGCCTTGAACTCTATTTTTCTTTTTCTGCCAGTCATGGGGCTTGAACTGAGGGTCTAGGTACTATCCCTGAGCTCTTTCGCTCAAGCTTGTGCTCTACCCCAGAAGTGAAACTGTGGCTCCACATTCTGGTGGTTAAATGGAGATGAACATCTCATAGGGACTTTTCTGCTGGGGCTGGCTTTGAATTGTGGTCCTCAGATCTCAGCCTCCTGAGTAGCTAGGATTACAGATGTGAGCCACTGGTACCTGCCTTGACCTCTCTTCTTTTCTTTTCTTTTCTTTTCTTTCCTTTTCCCTTCCTTGGGCTTGGACTCTGGGCCTGGGCACTGTCCCTGAGCTTCTTTTGCTCAAGGTAAGCACTCTACCAATTGAGCCAGAGCACCAGTTGAAGCTTTTTTTGAGTAGTTTATTTGAGACAAGAATCTCACAGAGTTTCCTGCCTGGGCTAGCTTCCAACTGTGATCCTCAGATCTCAGCGTCCTGAGTAGCTAGGATTGCAAGCATGAGCCACTGGCACCCTGCTCACTTGAACTCTTAACTCTCCTGCCTCAGCCTCCTTGGTGCTTGGATTACAGGCATGCACCACTACACCTGGCATGATATATGCTAATAAAAGAAAAAGAAATATACATAAGCCATGTGCTGGGGGCTCACACCTGTAATCCTAGCTACTTAGGAGGCTGAGAACTAAGGATCACAGTTCATTGCCAGCCTGGACAGAAAAGTCGGGGTAAGACTCTTATCTCCAATTAAGCACTCAAAACATGGAAGTGAGTGGGCTGGGGATATAGCCTAGTGGCAAGAGTGCCTGCCTCGGATACACGAGGCCCTAGGTTCGATTCCCCAGCACCACATATACAGAAAACGGCCAGAAGCGGCGCTGTGGCTCAAGTGGCAGAGTGCTAGCCTTGAGCGGGAAGAAGCCACGGACAGTGCTCAGGCCCTGAGTCCAAGGCCCAGGACTGGCCAAAAAAAAAACAAAAAAAAAAAACATGGAAGTGGTGCTATGACTCAAAGTGGTAGAGTGCTACCCTTGAGCAAAAGAGCTCAGAGACAGCACCAAGCCCAGCACATGCTGGGTTTCAATATTCTAAGGAAATGTGCGCAGTACTGTGATGTTATCTAGGGGTAGGGCTGACCTAGTCTAGAAGCATTTTCTTGAAATGGCTCTATTGCTACACAACAAACTACCCCCAAAATAAAATGTCTGAAAACAGTCTTGAAGATGGAAGTGATCAAAAGAACCTTCCTGTTTACTCATTATCATATAATGTGGGCTCAGCTGACCAGCCCTGTGGCCAATCATGTGGCTACTTTCAGCTGTCACTTAGATTAAACCACTCTTCTCTCAGACAGTATCTCCATTTGGTCTCTGTAGCAGGATAATCAGACCTTTAGTATGTTGATTCAAGCCTTCCAAGAGCTTAAAAGTAGACATCACTTAAGGCGTTGGCTTACAGCTGGTCTGGCATCCTATCTGCTGAATTCTATTGGCTAAAGTAATCACAGAACCTTCCCAGAGTCTTGGAGAGGGTATAAATACCAGAAGGTTTCACTCATCCCATGTCACATTGTTACAAACCACCAGAGCAACTTCAGGCCTTGGGTTAAAAATCATCCACTTCACCTGAGGATTGGGGAGTTAACTACACCCAAAGAACTTGAAATAAAACTAAACCAAACTCAGAGTCCTTTATGAGGAGCAGACAAACCAGCAGGTATCAAAATATCTAATGCAATGCTAAGAATTTGGGCTGAGGGAGTGGCTCAAATGGAAAAGCACTTGCCTAGAAAGCCTGGGGCCTGGGTTCAAACACCAGTAACAACAAAGAAAAACAAAATGAAAATTTTGAGCTATTGAATGATTTAAGCAGAAAGCAAGGGTTAGAGTGGCAGATTAATTTATTGAAAAGAATCATTCTGGGCTGGGAATGTGGCTTAGTGGTAAAGTGCTTGCCTAGCATGTATGAAGCCCTGGGTTCAATTCTTAAGTACCACATAAACAGAAAAAGTCAGAAATGGTGCTGTTATTCAAGTGGTAGAGTGCTAGCTTTGAGCAAAAGCAGATCAAAGACAGTGCCCAGGCCCTGAGTTCAAACTCCAGGACTGGCAAAAAAAAACAAAAAAGAAAGAAAGAAAGAGGGGCTGGGAATATGGCCTAGTGGCAAGAGTGCTTGCCTCATATACATGAAGCCCTGGGTTTGATTCCCCATATATAGAAAATATATAGAAAATGGCCAGAACTGGCACTGTGGCTCAAGTGGTAGAGTGCTAGCCTTGAGAAAAAGAAGCCAGGGACAGTGCTCAGGCCCTGAGTCCCAGGCCCAGGCCTAGCAAAAAAGAGAGAGAGAGAGAGAGAGAGAGAGAGAGAGAGAGAGAGAGAGAGAGAGAGAGAGAGAGAAATAAATCATTTTGACTGCAGTATGAGGAATAAATTGAAGGGAAAGAATTAAATTCTACAAGCTGATTCCATGGTACAAGCCTATACCTGACACATAGCGGTCTACATTTTGCATAATTTCACCTTAATGTTCTGCTCTGTTAAAGGTAAAACCATTCTATAAATCTTGGAAAGAAAACACAAAATGGCCCGATCAAGTTTCAAATGGATTAGTATTATTGGGAAACATAGTATCTATCGATTTATTTGCCTAATGCTAAAAAGGACAGTGCCCTCTTAGAAAGCCCCATACTTTCCTTTACTGGAAAATCCCAAGGCTAGATATTTCTGGAACCAATTTGATCTCTTGTCCTACACTTCCTCCTTGCTCTGGTTTCATATTCACTTCTGCATATAAGCTTCATATTTCTTCTGCGTGGAAATTTTATGTGTGTAATAAAAGTATTTCTAAGTAGTAGATAAAACACAAGGTAGTTAATACCAAGGATAGCTTGTCTAATCATTTGGAAAATAAAACAAAATTAGATACCTACCAAGATCATGCGTTTATTATCTTGGAGGTAAAAAAAAGTCTTATATGCAAGGGGAGGAAGAAAAGATGAATACAGAAAAGAAGGGCAGAAAAATACAGTCATAATATTCTAAGTATATAGGTGAACATGAAACCAGGTAATGTGAGGCAATGGGGTGCGGTTCGGGGAGAGGAAGGGGTGACATTTGTCAAGATGCAGTGTATTCATAATCTGACATGTTGAATTAAAAGCACTTTGCACAACTACTTAAAGATAATTTAAAAATTACAGAAATAAAGAAAGCCTTTCATAAAACACAAAAACCATAAAGTAATGTCTAGAAAGAAAATATTTGTGTTGAAGGAATTAATATATGCAGATATTTACACAAAATTTATATAATATATATGGATGCAGACATTGACACAACAATTATCACTCAAAAATATGCATAAAGATTACTAAATATCAAAAATAGAGGTAGACATTCCACAGGAAAGGGAGGAAACAAAATGAAAAGGAACTCCTATGAATACACATTCAAATTCACAATTATTATACAAATTTAATTTCCAACAATTTGACAAAGTTTAGGCATTTGTTACATCAACTGTTAGATAGATAGATAGACAGACAGATAGACAGACAGACTCATTCATTTCCAGAAAGAATAAAACCTTTTTCAGGCACTTTGACAGCCATTTGGAGTACTTTTTTTGTGTATTGTGCTGAGGATTAAACCTGAAAGCAAGTATTTTCCCACTGAGCTACATCCAGGCAATTTGGCAGTATTTTGAAAATAAAGCTGGATACAGCGGTATATGCCTGAAATCTCAGAACTCGGGAGGCTGAGAAAGGAGGATCAAAAGCTTGAAGCCATCCATACAGCCATACAAGATCGGGTCTCTAAAACAGACAAACAAATGAATAAATGAATGTACATATATGCCCTAGCTATGTTCCTCTTCAATGCTGATGTGTACTCCGGGCAAATGTTTGAATATACACATACATGCACACATACACACAAGCATATATGACTAATGTATTATCCCTGCATTCACTGTAAAATAAGAATGTGGAAATGATCTACATGTCCTTCAACAGGGAAATGCTAAATAAAGTAAAGTCTATTCATGCTATGGAATACTATGTAGCAATTAAAAAAAATAAGACATACTATAAGGGATGCCATATAAAGGAGTGACAAGAGCAAGATCAATAGAATACAAGACTAGGGATGTGGCTCACTGATAAAATACCTGCCTAGGATGTACAAAACCATGGGTTCAATCTAGCACAACAAGATAAAAGTCTAGGAACTGGGACTGTGGCTTAGTGGTAGAGCGCTTGCCTAGCATGTATGAAGCCCTGGATTTGATTCCTCAGTACCACATAAACAGAAAAAGCTAGAAGTGGTGCTGTGGCTCAAGTGGTAGAGTGCTAGCTTTAAGCAAAAGAAGCTCAGGGACAATGCCCAGGCCCTGAGCCCAGGACTGGCAAAAAAATAAAAAGATACAGTCTAATAAAGCCATAAGATACAAATAAAAACCCACACTTCAAACAAATACATACATATGGGTATAAATATATGTATATAGAAGTATGTGTATATAAACTTACATATATATCCTATATACAGAAAAGTAGTGCTTATATATAGTATATATATGTTATTCTATACTTACTATATATTTATATATACACTACGTAAGGTCCACCCCTTGGAGGGTTCCATGCAGGTGCCCCCCACCTGTTTAAGTCTGTGCCCAGTACCTGAGTTACCTAGGTAACTGGCACACCTGAAGGAAGTTACCTTCCCCTTCTCTGAGGTCACATCCAATCCACCTGGCCATACTTCCTGCCTTCCCTATATAATCTGGCTCAACATGAGTTCCCTGCACACTTTCCTTTTCTCTCTTACTCTCTCTTGCTTTCTTGCTCTCTTTTTCGTGTCTTCCCCTCTGTCTCCCCATGCCTTCATCTTTTGTGGGCTGGCAGTTTGCTCTTCCCCCAATAAACTCCTTTCTCCTGAACCATGTGGCAGGTTTCCTTTCTGGCGAACCTTACACTATATATTATACCATATGTACTATGTACTAAACATAGTATATGTGCTATATATTAATATATAGTATTATCTAATATATATGCTATAATATTTTCAGTACAGGTGGAACCTGGGAGTGCCTTTGGGATAAAGGGAGGAGATGTAAGAGCTAGAGTCTGGCAGTCATTGGCTAGAGCGGTCAGAATAGGTTGGGAGATGGTCTGCCTCCATTTCTGGAGAATGGAGGGGAGGAGTAGAAGTCAGAGTCTTCATTTTCTGCTTTGTTCAGGACTGCCCATGGTACTAGCTCAGAAGGATTTGAGACATGTGAGAAATTATTAGGAACAAAGCCAGTTAGAGAGAAAGAGTTATACTGAAATTCAGGACCAGATGCAAGAGTTAGTGGCAGTTTTGGCAGCTTTTCATCTAGAATCTAAGGCAAGGATTGAGTGTGAGCATCCTAAGTCTGTACAGTAGCAGACATGGAAGTTGTTCCCACTTGGTAAGGCAGACATGATGAGGTCTCAGACACCAGACACCCCAGTACTAGTGATCAGTTCCAGCCTGCTCAGTGCAGTGGGTCTTTTCAATAGATTAAATATAGCTTTTCTTGTTTTTTGGTTTTTGGGTTTTTTTTTTGTCAGTGATGGGGCTCAAATCCAGAGTTTGGGCACTGCCCCTAAGGTTTTGTGCTCAAGGCTAGCACTCTAGCATGTTGAGCCACAGCTCCACTTCTGGTTTGGGAGTGGTTAATTGGATATAAGAAGAGTCTCATGGACTTTTTTTGCCTAGGCTCACTTCCAACCTTGATCCTCAGATCTCAGACTCCTGATTAGCTAGGATTACAGGCATGAGCCACCAAGCAGCCAGCTCAAACATAGATTTTCTGTCTCAAGATCTGGGTAGCGGGGCTGGGGATATAGCCTAGTGGCAAGAGTGCCTGCCTCGGATACACGAGGCCCTAGGTTCGATTCCCCAGCACCACATATACAGAAAACGGCCAGAAGCGGCGCTGTGGCTCAAGTGGCAGAGTGCTAGCCTTGAGCGGGAAGAAGCCAGGGACAGTGCTCAGGCCCTGAGTCCAAGGCCCAGGACTGGCCAAAAAAAAAAAAAAAAAGATCTGGGTAGCATGGCACAAGGAGATGCGGGAGCAGGCAGCGCCCATCACACACTGTATTGCACAGAGCAGTGACTATCAACAAATGTATATACACCCTAGCTCATATGTTCGTATGGTATTAAGTTAACCTGAGGATTATTCTCCTAGACTATCTTAGGGCATTCTCAATTACCATTTATATCTTGATATGAATTTTTGCAAGTCTCCTAAGCTTACAGATGTAATTGAGAACGTTGGTTGTTTATTTGGTTTGTGTATGGGTATTTGTTTTGGGTATCAAACCTAGGATCTTGTAGGTGCTAAGGAAGTGCTCTCCTGCTGGGCTACATCCGCAGCCCAAAATAATGATGTTTGTCTTGAAAACGGGGTTTTAGTATGTAAACCAAGCTGGCCTCTAGCTTGCAATCCTCCTGCCTTAGCCTTCTGAGTGCTGAGGTTGCAAGCATGTACCACCACACCTGGCTTTTCTTCTCTTTAAATTCCACACACAGACATCATTTATGTGATCAGTGCCAGCCAAGTTTTACATATGTGAAGTGCCGGGCTCGGGTCGCCTCCCCTGGTGCGGGATACAGGCTCTGCTCTGCTCTAACAGCTCCCTTTCTCACGCTCTCCCCTGGTCACCCGACCCACAGGTAAGGCCAGGGTGGAGTGGGGGGCTCAGGAAAGACCTCAGGTGCACGGGGCCGTACGAGATCGCTTTACCCACCTCCTTACCCGTGAAGAAAGCCAGGCGTGTGCGGATCTCGGAGACGCTTCGTGAGCAATCTGATTTATTAGGGTGGGGCAAAGGCTAATGGTAGGAAGGGACGAGAGAAGGGTGATCGGCCAGAACGCTGATAGGCTGGCGAGCTTGCCATAGGACCCCTGCATGAGCTAACGTCACTTGGAAAGCGCCACGCCAGGGGTGAAAACCCGCAAGACTGGGGGTACATGGGCTGGCGAGAAAGTTTGGGGGGCTGCTCGCAAAGCCGGTTCTTCTGGTTCCGGACCCAGAGAAATGTGGCCTGCTTCTGCATTACCCAGGGCTGGGGGAAGGGCGGCGTCTCGGGCACGCTCTCCAATGCCCTTCCCCCTCAAGGCCAAGGGTGGACCCCAACAGTGAAGTTCTCACTATAACACATACACATACACATACACATACACACACACACACACACACATTATATACATACACACTGACAGACACTGTCTTCTAACTTGTCCATGAGCGATGTGTGGCTCTTTGAGGCACTTTGAACATCTGTGTGGGAGACCTGAGCTTTGCCCCAGCTCTTCTTGTAGTGTTGACATTTTCTCTAGTTATAGCCTCTTATAGATTTGGTTTTATATTTTATGCCTGCTGTATTTTTTGTTAGGAGGACCATGGGACCATGTGATTTATTCCTATTTCTTTTTTAAGATTTGAGAAAGTAATCTATAACATTCTTCATAGTGTATGATTTGAAGTTTTTTGCAAATAGAATCTTTTTATTTTTACCACCATACTTACTTCTCTCTGCCCTTGATCATTTTTAGTGTCAGTCTTTGGGTCTTTTCTAGGTCTATTACCTCTTCAAGAAACAGAGGCTAGAACCCTATGAAATATTCAGCATATAAAATATTCTGGGCCCAGACACTCTTTCAATTACAGTTACCTCTTTTGCTACAGTAATCTCCCAGATATGCTTTCAATCATTTCCCCTGATGTGCCTCCCAGCCCTGTGCTTGTCAGAGGTGAAAACACATTTGAGAATCTGCCATTTTCACATGAACTGAATTCAACCATGGCAAGTCATACCAGATCATAATTTTGCCTTCATCAAAGATCTATTGGATTGGGGGCATGGCTCAAGGGGTAAAGTGCCTTCTTAGAAAACTCAGGAAACAACACCCTGAGTTTAAAGCACAATTGGGCTTCAAAAGATTTATTGGATTTTAAGGAAGTGCCAAGCACTGTGCTTTGGAGATGGAATCAGAGGGTAGATTTCAAATATTAAGAAGCAGAATCCTGTAAGAAGCATGGTGGTTCATGCCTTATAATCCTAGCTACTCAGGAGTAGCTAGTAGTTGAAGTTTGAGACCATCTCAGGGAGGAACATCTATGAGACTCCATTTCTAAAATAGTCAGCAATAAACTTGGCTAGAAGTGTGGATCAAGTGGTAGAGCACCAGTGGAGCAAACAAGCTAAGCAAGCACAAGGTCCTGAGTTCAAACCTCAGTATTGGCAGTAAAAGAACAGAAACAATTACAAAGGCAAAAACTACTGAGAAAGTAATGAACACTATCCAAAAAGAAATATACTTATTACCTGACATATGTAACTGTAATCCCTCAGCACATCACCTTTATAATAACAAAAAAAAATTAAAAAGAAAATGATACCTGAAGGGCTTTGTAAACAATTCCATGGTAGAACACTTACTTAGTACACACCAGGCTCTACATTTGAGGCCCAGAACTGCAGATCTAAAAACAGAAATTGTATTTTTAAATGACACATGGACTTTGCATGGTAGCAGTTGCTGATGTCTATCGGGCCTTTGCTCTGCTCCAGGCACCTGGCTAAGTGCTTACACGTAGCCCTCAGAGATGGTGTTGTTATTGCTTCCATTTCACATCTGAGGGAAATGAAGCACAAGAGGTTAGCTATCTTGCTCAGCTAGCAAGACAAAGAGTCAGGATTATATAAAAGTGTCTAGCCCAAGCACTGTACTGTACTGACAGAAAGAGAAATGAAGGAAAAGGGCCCTCCAGGACAAGAACACAGGATATTAAAAGACTCAGGAGCTGGAGAGAGCACAGAGTGTTCAGTTCTAGTGGGTGCAATTGTGAGGGGAAGAATGGTGGAAGAGGAAGGTGGGAGGCAGGCAGGCTTCCATGGTGATGGGCGGTGGTGAGGGTGGGGGCTCTGGACACAATAGTGCATCATTAAAGAGTTTAGCAAGTACTGGAATGTGGTCAGAGGGCTATTGAGAGAGATAATGGTGGCAGTATTTTGGAATTATGTTACAGAGGAGTAAGTTTTACAACAGGGAGACTTTCAGAATTACTTGAGATAATTCTAATGGCACAAATACGATATTATGGAAGGTGTCCAGTGGCTTACATCTGAAATCCTAGCAACTTAGGAGGTAGAAACACAGAGGATTGTAGTTCAAAGCCAGCCCAGGCAGAAGTGTCCTTGAGACACCATCTCCAAAAAAATAACCAGCAAAAATTAGGCTGGAAACATGGTTCAAGTGGTAGAGTGTTAGCCATGAGTACATAAACTGAACAAGTTTGAGATTCTGAATTCAAGCCCCCATATGGAGGCAGGGTTAACTCTGGGAGCCTGGATTAATACATGCCAGGCAAGAATCAAGATGAGAGCCCAAGGGAAATAATACAGAAGAACCAAAATCTAGAGTTGGGCCTGGTGGTGTAAACCTGTAACCCCAACATCTAGAGCCTGAGATGGGAGGATTATGAGTTTAAGGTAAACCTAAACTGCTAGAAAAAAAAGAAGACCAGGAGGAAAAAAATGATTAAAGTTTTTGCAGACAATAGCAACATGGACAGAGAATGAAATCACAATTTTATGGCATAAAATACTGGGTGTCCATAATCCAAGACAAAAAATAAAATTAGGTGCCAGTGACTCATGCCTGTAATCCTAGTTACTCAAGAGGTTAAGATCTGAGGATTGTGGATTGAAGCCATCCCCGGTAGGAAAGTCCACAAGATTTTTTATCTCCAGTTAACCACCAAAGAAGAAGAAGGAGAAGGAGGAGAAGGAAAAAACAGAAGTAGTTCAAATGGTAGAGCTCTAGCCTTGAGCACAAAAACTCAAGATTCAAGCCCCAAGACCAACACAAAGAGGAGGAGGAGGAGAAGGGAGGAGGGGTAGGGGGAGAAAGGAGGGGAGGAAAAAGAAGGAGGAGAAAATTTATATAGCAGACTAAACTATAAAATCCTGGTTGTGTTACTTTGTTTTGTTTGAGACAGGATCTTCCCAGGCTGTTTGTTCTCCAATTGATAATCCTCCTACCTCTGCCTCCGGAGTGCTAGGACTATAGGTATGCATCACAATGCCTAGCAAGCCCTCTGTTTTGAATGATGAAGCAAATTAACTCTTCTGACAGCCCAATCCTACTGTTTCTACCACTGAAAAAGTGTTGCCAACTAAACCACACCATATTCAAAACCTGCATTGTCATGTCTATTATCTTAACTAAAAGGCTAAGATTTGAGGATCACAGTTCACAGCCAATTAAATAGCAAAACGCCAGACTGGAAGCATTATTTGTAGAGCACCAGCTGTGAGTAGAAAAAGACAAGAGAGGCCCCAAGTCCAAGACCCATTACCAGTGCACAAACAGAAAAACACATTACTGTGCTCCATGAATGGAGCCAACATGCTCAGGGGACCCAAAGAAAAAGAGTTAAAGCCTTGATCTTTTTTCCAAGGAAAGTTGTCGGTTAACAGAGGAAACAAGATACATGACATAAGAAGTGAAAATACAAGAGTCTTTATAACACTAAATTATTAAGTAAATTCCAGTCAGAGGAAAGTGATGTTTCTGATGAGCTAAGACAGCCAGGAAAGGAATTTTACTGACCAGCTACAGCCAAGCAGCTTCCAGGGGAGAAACTGTCCCATTTTATACTAAGGATAGACATCCAGCGATCACACAGTCAAAAAGGCAGGACATGAAATGGAGACGTCTCAGAACTAAGGCTCTGGAGTGCAGAGGGAGGGACTTGGGTGAGTGACATCACGCAGGTGGTGGGCCACCGCCCAAGGACACATTATGATTGGAGACTTCCCCTTCACCAGTCATCATTGTGTGTTTGAAGCACCGCAGTCAGGTAATAAGTACAAGAAGTTGAGTAACACAGGCTTAAGTCTGGAATGGTAACTGCTTCCTGTCATGCATACTTACAATAAAATAGCCACCATGAGCAGATCCTGACTCAACATGCCACACCTTGAGACACTGGTGGGCTGGGGGCTTTCCACAATCAGTAGAAATCAGGCCAGCCAAACCTTCTAGAGGCGGCTCAGTTCAGCACAAGTCATGCTCAGAGCCGCAGTCATTGGCGAGCATGACTAACCATGACTAACCAGCAGTATGATTTACATGCAAGTTTCCACTCAGCCTTTTTCCTGTCAGCAAAATTTACTGCTGTCCTTTTCTAGCTACCAGTCTACTTCCGTGTTAAACTTGTGACACTGCCAGCATAAAGCACGCCCATCCATGAGCAAACAAAGGTTCAGAAGTGCAGAGACTGTGTAGGGTAGATTTTACCAGTAAGAACAAGGGCAGATGCCAGCCAAAGTGTGTTGTGTGGCAAGTCAAGAATTTCCTGGAGCCATATGCAAGCTCCAGTAATTCTGCAGTTTCAGTTCTGGTTTATATTAACTAACACTGTAAGCATATAAGGAGTGACCTAATTCTTTCTCAGTGGATTTTCCTAGTATTAGAGCTGTGTCTCTTGGGTTGCTTAATCATTTTAAAAATCAATACTGAATACCATGTTGAGTTATACATGACTTAACATTTCAAATATGTCATTTCAATATTTCATAAATATTAAGTCATGGTTTTTAATTTCATGTTCAGCTGTTTAAGGATTCTATACTCTAAAAATCTCCATTTTAAGTACACATAATATACTTGTATGATAATTTTTAGCATTTTTACAGTTGCTCAACCAATGTCACAATAAGATTTTGAATTTTCTGTTGTTTTGAGACAGTCTCACTATGCAGCCCATGCTGCTCTTGAACTTGCCGTCCTCCTGCCTCAGCCTCCTGAATGCTAAGATTATAGGCATGTACTACCATACTTGGCAAGAACTCATCTTTGAGCTTTTTTGTTGTTGTTCAATTTCAACTTTTCAATAGACAATGATTTCTGAGAGGAAATGCTAATCCACAAAAACTCTTTAATTTGTGATACTGGCTGAACTTTATATTAAACTTGCCTATTCAGAGATGTCCCACATTGTTCTTTTAGCCTCCCTGTTTGGAGAGACAAAGTGTGGACAGACAATGTGGCTTATGGTTCTGGTCTACTCTGTGCATGGGCTGGTACTGATCTCCCTGGAAGTGAGTGACCATTGAGCAGATGATAGCCAATAACCAACAAACTCAAGATATTCCTAATAAGCACTTTCAAAAGAGCCTCAACTCCCATTGTTTAAATGACTCTTCACAGCCCTTATAGGAAATGTCACAGCCCAACAATGTCAGGTATTTATATTTCTATTCTCAACCCTGATTTTCTTTTCACCCACTTTTATCAGTCACTTGAACTGAATGATAGAACTCTCCAGTTGTTTTTTTCCTTTTCAACACTGGCTTTCTTTACTGGATCAACTTCCTTTTTGTTTTGTTTTGTTTTTGTTCTAGTCTTTTTGTTTTCATTTTTGTTCTTAGGACCTGAATTTGAACTCAGAGCCTCATGATTACTAGGCAGGTGCTCTAACCTCAGGAGCCCCAGTTCCAGCTCTTCTGAAAACTCTTGAGCCCTGCTTTTCTAGCTCTTGACATTCCAAGATCTAACTTATTCTTACTTTCTGGGACCAAACTCTAGAACCATCTTGCTGTCCATTCCATCCTCGTACTTGTCCTCAACCAGTTTATGTCCATAAAATGTATGACTACTTATTTCAAACTGGCTGACAAAACCAACTATGCCAGTACCAGCTTCAGTTTTGCACCATGTGGCTAAACATGGCTGGAAGGCCAGTGCCATGGCTCACATCTAAGTCTGGCCTTAAACTCCAACTGTGTTCTCACTGTAGCCTGACAATCATATGGTTCCCTACAGGGCTCACTCTTTCTTTTCTTTTCTTTTTTAGGGATCACTCTTTCTCACCTCAACCCTCACACCACCAATGACCTTCCATTGCCCTGAGAAAAGAGAAACAACCAGAAAATAGTCCGCAATACACCTACATACATCTAGGGCATCATCTACTTGCCAGTGTTGGCAAAGCTAAACTATCCAATCCTCCATTGCCCAAGATCACATTCACTGGGCACCAAATCCAGTACTGCTCAACACCAAAGACATTCTCTGAGAAGTTAGCATTCATTACTGCATAGTCGTGTGTGTGTGTGTGTGTGTGTGTGTGTGTGTGTGTGTATAATTTTGTTATTATTAAGGTGATGTACAGAGGGGTTGCAGGCAATGAGTACACTTCTTTTTGGATATGTTACTCCTTCCCTCACTCCCGTTCTTTTTCCTCCTATCCCCACCCAACATAGTGTCCAATGAGTACCTCTGCTGCATTTGTTTACCCTTTGTCCCTCCATTTCTGTGTCCCCCTTCTGCTCCCAAAGACAGATAAACAAACAAGACAAAAGAAAAAAGAATGAAGAAAAACTTGTTTCCATTTCCTGAAGTTCATTTCAATAAGTCTTATTGAGTTTATTATATATTTTAATATTTATATATATTATTTCTTATTGTATTTTTTCTGATTATTTTCAGTAAGTATTATAACCAGATGAACATAGGCATTGTGTCTTTGTGTTCTTCAAAGAGAATCCTACTTTGGTCTCACTGTGTGTGAATGCCTAGAGTCCTGTATAACTTATCATGCCCCAATGTATTTTAAATGCTCAGAGAAATAATGCCTTTGGGTTCTTCCCCTAAGGGTATTCTTTAGTATGACTGTGAATGCCTAGAGTCCTGTATGGATAATCTTATCCAGTTATATTTTAGATCTAGCTTCCATACATGAGAAAAAACATGCTATTTGTCTCTCTGAGCTTGGATTAACTCACTTAGCATGATCTGTCCTAGTTCCATCCATCTCCTTGAAAATTACATAATCTTACTCTTTCTAATGGGTGAGTAAAATTCCATTGTACACATATGCCCCCATTTATTGATCCACTCATCTGATGTAGGGCATCTGGGCTGTTCCCATAACTTGGCTATTGTGAATAGTACAGCAGTTAACATGGATGTACAAGTGTCTTTACCATTTCCTGACTTGTAATGATCTGGGTGGATGCCCAAGAGTCCACTAGCCTTCTTTTTCTTTTCTTTTTTCTCTTCTGTGTCAGTACTAGAATTTGAACTCAGGGCCTGGGCACTGTCCCTGAGCTTCTTTTACTCAAGGGTAGCACTGTACCACTTGAACTACTGCTCTACTTCTGGCTTTTTTGTTGTTGTTGTTGTTGTTGTTTTGGTGGTTAATTGGAGATAAGAGTCTCACAGTCTTTCTTGTCTGGCTGGCTTTAAAATGCAATCCTCAGATCTCAGCCTCCAGAGTAGCTAGGAGTAGAGGTGTGAGCCACTGGCGACTGGCTTCTATCAGCCTCCTTAACACGCTCTGTAACACTCTCCTCTTTACCTGTGCTAAGTCTCCTTCCAAACCCACGTCTCCCTTCTGGCTACTACCCTATGGTGCTATTCTCCTTTCAACAAAATTTGAAAACTGAGGATGTTGTTCAATAGTACAGCACTTCCCCCAGGGAGTGTGAAGCCTCAGGTTCAACTTCTAGCATTAAGAAAACAAAAGTGAAACAATTTTTTAAACTGAAGGTATTGTTTATTCATATTTCCAGTTTCTCTCCCAGTTTTCTACTGAACCTACTCCAGGTGTGCCCTCTCCCTGCCTCATTTGAGACCTCAATAAGCTAGGAATGGTGGTATGTGTCTGTCATTCCAGATACTCAGGAGGCCACAAGTAGAAAGATCATGTTTTGAGGTCAGCCTTGAGCAAGATACATGAGATTCTACCTAAAGAATAACTAAAGCAAAAACAGGAGTTATGGCTTCATAGAACCCTGAGTTGAAGCCCCAGGAATGGCAGAAAAGAAAAAGAGGAAGTAGGCCAGATGGAAAGGCACATGCTTGTAATTCCAGCTTCTTGGGAGGCAAAAGTTGGAGGATGCTAGTCTGAGAACATAGGTAGAGCACCTGTCCTAGAACACTTGAGGCCATGAGTTCAAGCCCTAATACCAAAAAGGAAGTGATCCATTGTGAAATGCTGTTAAGCGATAAGGGAAAATAGGACTGAAAACTGATCATTAGATTTAGCAATGAGGAAATCACTGAGAAAGTGGTTTTTGTGGACTGGCCAGCAGGCAGGACGTGGGATTACCAAGAGCTGATATGCATCTCACAGGTTTGAGATTCTGTGACATTAATTATAGGCCCTGGGCAAGTGGTTTAACTTCTCTTTCAGGTTTCTGAAAGGGAATCATAATTTCTTCCTCATAAAAAAGAATAAAGATTAAGAATTTAGGAATTCTTAAACTGTAAGAAAAATTAGACTATCTTATTATGCTATAAGGTTGAATGCTATTTTGGACTTGTTTTTCTTTTTCCTTTTTTTTTTTTTCCTTCCTGTCAGTCATGGGGCTTGAATTCAGGACCTACATGCTGTCCCTGAACTCTTTTGCTCAAGGCTAGTACTTTGAGCCACAGCGCTACATCTGGTTTTCTGGTGGTTAACTGGACATAAGAGTCTCATGGACTTTACTACCCTGGCCAACTTTGAGCAGCAGTCTTCAGAGCTCAGCCTCTTGAGTAGCTAAGATTACAGGTGTGAGCCACCAACACTGTGGGGTTTTTTTTTGCGGTTTTTTTGTTTGTTTGTTTGTTTTTGCTGTTTTGGGGGGTTTTTTTGTTTGCCAGTTCTAAGCCTTGAACTCAGGGCCTGTGCTCTGTCCCTGAGCCTCTCTGTGCTCAAGGCTAGTGCTCTAACACTTGAGCCACAGAACAACTTATGGCTTTTTCTGTTTATGTGGTACTGAGGAATTGAACCCAGAGCTTCATGCATGCTAGGCAAGCACTCTACCTCTAAGCCACATTCCCAGCCCTTCTTTTGTTTTTGAGAAAGGGTCTCCATGTATATAGCCTGGGCTATGCTCAAATTTGGTGTCCTTCTGCCTCAGCCTCCTAAGGGGCTGTGGTTTGTAGGCATGCAAATATGGTGTATGTCTTTTAAAATGGGAAAGAAATAATTGTTATAAATATCTTTGCATGCTTTTATTTTGTTCTTCTTGTTGTATTGTTATTGTTTTTGCTTTACAATTCTAAGGACAGAACCCAGGGCCTTGTGCATGCTAGGCAAGCAGCACTCTACCCCTAAGCCAGACCCCAGCCCTGCATGTTTGATCTTATTAATTTTGTCTAGTTCAAACATAAGGATGCTAAAATAATGCCATCTTTTCTTTAAACAACCCTCTGAAGTCAGCACCTAAGTAGACAGGATTATAGACATAAGCCACAGGCACCCATTCATTTTTGTTATTAAAATAATCAGTTAAAACTAGGAAGAGGAAGTAATCCATGTTCAAACTTTTTTCTAAAAATCTTTATATGTGACTAATCCAGACTCTGGCATTCATCTGATACTCCTGTTGAAAATGAACATTCAGTAACATTTTAAGATAACATGACCTCCTAGAGGTTTTCTCTCAGAGAGGGAGGGAGGAGATGGGGGCAGGGGGAGACAAGAAAGGGAAAGAAGCTAGGGTTTCTTTCAAGGACTTCAGCAATCTGTGAGCATGGATGCCCTGGTATCCTTGTTTGTACAATTAGCCTATTTGTTTCTATATTCCAGTGGGTTTAATCTCTGATTCTGCAACACTGTTTTTAGTGAAAGTCCTTGAAAATAGTGTTCATGAAAGCAGCAGGGCCTGCTGCCCTGCCCTGCTTTCCTCAAAGGGAAGGCCTGCCAGCTGGAAGCAGCTGCCTTCCAAACCACCCTTGTGCTCCCTCCCAGCTCAGAGGCAACGAGGCAACATGGGAGGACAGCTACCCCAGCCTGGGAAGTCAGGGGGGCTCCCATCCTGTAGAGAGATCTTACCATCACAGTCTTAGGTCTTCATGTTTGGGGTAAGGAAAGCACATGTTGTTCAGAATGAACAGCTTGGAGAACCAATTCTAAGCTTGCTTGTGTAGCGCCTCTGCCAGTTCAAAGGCCTCTCACTGTGGCCTCACTCCCTTGGTGCCCTTTTCTGGTGGGAAGCCAGACTTTGGAGGCAGAAGGCTGTCGGAGTCTTGCAGAGGTGCAAGTCATGATGGGAAGTTGACTAGCCTGGATGGATCAGCAAGTGGCTTCTAATACTAACTCCACTAGTGGGGGAGGGGGGTGGGGGAGGGGTTCAGATTCCGCTTTGGCAAGCATGCTTAATGTAGGCAAAGATGGTGTCAAGTCCTCCCTGTCCCTGTTCCTTAAGTGAGGACACTAAGGCACTGAGATGGAAAGTGTCAAGATGCGGCCTCCTCTGAGCCTGTGTCAGAGGAGAAAAGAGCACACACCAAGGATAATTTGTTGTTGGATTGCTCTTGGAAAAGATTATATTTGTGGGGATAAAATGTCACCTATGTGACATTTTTATACACGAATACACCTATGTGTATTCATGTACAAAATTCCTCCTGAGACACAATAACACTTTGGTACAAATGGGAATTTTCTTCCCATAAAACCAAATCATCAAAAGTTCAGACATTTCTTAGATTAATAAACAGATTTCTTGAGAGTAGTTATATCTCAGCTGGATATAGTAACACACTCCTGTAATCCCAGCACTCAGGAATTGAATTCCAACCTGGGATTCAAAGATAAACCTGTCAATATACAATAAAATAAACAGAGAAAGAGGGAAGGGTTCAAAGGAAGGTCAAATAACGCTTCCAAAGTCACCAGTAGTAAGTACAATTGCAGGGATTTTATCTAGCTGATGAGTCCCTGCTTTTTGTCATTATGTTCTGCTGACTGCCTCCTAAATGACCTAAAAATTAAATAAATGTGGTTTGGAAAATACTGCATAATTTTAAAGAACAAATTCATCATGTGAATGTCATTTTATGAGGCTCATATTCCCTGAGCCCACCTTAATGGAAGGCTGCATACCTTTGTGATTCAGATTTCACCAGAGTGAATCAACAGCACTGTGCCAGGGTAATTATGTAACAAACATTTACCTGTACTGAGATCTGAAACACTTTGTATGCCTCAAAGAGATTTTAAAGAAGGTTATAAAAATTGCTTAGACCACTGGGAATGTGGCTTAGTGGTAGAGTGCTTGCCTAGTATGCATGAAGCTCTGGGTTCAATTCCTCAGTACCACATATACAGAAAAAGCCGGAAGTGGGCACTGTGGCTCAAGTAGAGTGCTAGCCTTGAGCAAAAAGAAACCAGGGACAGTGCTCAGGCCCTGACTTCAAACCCCATGTCTGGCAAAAAAAAAAAAAAGGAAGAAAGAAAAGAAAAAGGAAAGGTTGGGAGCATGAAGAATAGCCAGCTAGCTTTTTAAAAGGAATTTTTTTAAAGGCATGATCTATCCATGGGGCAAAATTCCATCAGCACAGAAAATTGGGAGAAGTAGGGGAGGGGGAGGGATGCATATGTGTGTGTGTGCACACTCATACATATATACACACACAAGCACATAAAGCAAAGAGTTATTGCTACCATTTCATTTTGTGTGGAAATAAGGATACTGGGTCTAATGGTGTGGTCTTGGCAGATGGTGGATGATAGGGAATTCCCTATCATTTCTCAAGACTGTTGGGGGTGGAGTCTCACCCTAGGTGATGGGCCTGCCTGGATTCTTAGAGGCAGGGGCAGGGATGTAGACAATAGGTTACTGAACCTGCTAAATCTATACCATGAACTTAGGAGGCTCTTCGAACTCTCCAGATCCCTGTGACTCTGTCCCTCGGCCATGACCCTATTTAGGCCTGACTACCTCTGCTGCCATTTTGCACCACACTTCCTGTCTCCTGACTCTCCTCAGGTCACCCTGATATCCCTCTTTAGCTCTCCATTAGAAATGATCGGGTTTGTTGAGATTGTTTTTCTGCTCTTTCTTTACTACCCTCATGGCTCAGTTTTCTAACAGGATTAAGGGTATTTGAGTCTGCAAGTTTTGGGGGGATCTGTTGCCTGTTCCTGGTCACTGGCTTTCTGATAAAGACTCCTGATTCAACCTCTCAAATGTGGCATCTCTGTATCTCTGGATTAATTCCCCTCTAACAGTGTAAGCACACAATGTTCAATCTGTCTTCCAACAAGCTACTGGCTGGGAACCTCAGCCCCTCAGGGCATAGGAAGGTTGCCTTTCTCTGGATTTCTCAATCTGTTCTCTCCTGGGGCTGGATCACTTAGCTATACAGAAAGTCTACCTCATTCTCTGATTTATTACCCATGATTTTGACCAAGTAAGGCCAAAAACCCCAATTTTAATAATAGCAAAAGAAATGTCAAAAAATGAACATCGTTATTCCTGCACACACATTTGAAGCTCAGTTGGTAGAGAAGTTCTCACTTTCTTGTCCCCATCAGCTGTGTTTCAACTATTGAATGATCTGCTATTCTCTCTGTCATTTTTCTGGAAAAAAAAAAAAGAAAATGCTTCCCTGAATGCAAAGTAAAAGTATGATAGGCCTCCCCAGCTCCAAACGGCACATAATATGCCCAACTGAAGTGATAAAAAATTTCATTGAAAGGCAACCTCTTTAGCGGAAGTTAGGAAACATTATGGGAAAAACTGATCAAGCATCCCAAGTTCCTTACAGAGCATGTGTGGTTTTTAATAGTGGTCTCCTTGGTTTGTGAGGATACCAAGAGACTATGTGATATATCACATTTCAGGAAATTGGATCAATCACAGAAGTAATTACAGGACTCAAAATGGAGGATAAACCTTATAGTCTATAAATATTTAGTGGAGAAAGGAATCATTGCTTTAGGTATGGCCTTCTCCACAAGCAATTTCAGATAATATCTAATAGTAGCAAAGGCCATAAGATTGTGAGATGTAATAAGGATTAGTTGGGTTGGTTTGTTTTCTTTATTTAGGTTGAGGGTCTCACTTTGTAACCCAGGCAGACTTTAAACTCACAGTCCTCCTGCCCAGTGCTAGGATTACAGGCATGTACTACTACACAGGTCTCTGAATCAGGTTTGGATGAGAAGGAATAGAGTCTTGAAGAAACAGCAGCATGACTTAGAGGAAAAAAAAAACAACTAGTTACACTTTCCTTCCAATCTCAATTCAAAGATGGCCTCTGCTCCTTATGTGGCTTATAACTTCAATTTCTTTTCTGTTTCCCCCATTTAAAATACTCAATTCACAAGGATGCTGGGAGTTTGAGCATGAGGACAGGGTTGTTTCTCCAGGCTGCTCCTTGATCCTTCTCTTCATTCCCACCGCAGGAAGAGTAGCAATCTGATGAGTCATTCCAGTACTGATCAAGCCTGATGGTGCCTTGCCCTTCTTTCTTCTTTACCCTGTCAGCAGGCCAAACTTTCTGGCAGGGGAAGTCTGTTGTCTTCTCCTTCTTGAATGCATGCTTCTGGGGATCAGCTCCCTCTCCTGTGCTTTTTCCACCCACATGGCCCAGTCATAAACAGACTGGCAACTATTTCTTGCAAGAGGAAGAGACCTGTCCATCCTGTTCTTACCTCCTGCCATCTCTTCTCTGCAGTCTCCCCCCCACCCCCCGCCACCCGCCCCCACCCCCCAACCCCGACCAACTACTCATACATTTGACTTAAGAAGAAGAATTTTTGTCTCCATTTCAGCAATGATAAAATGCTAAAGCAACTAGATTGAAATTGATCACAGGACATCTCTGATGGGTAAAGAAAACAGTGGAGAATAGGATTTAGTATTACGGATTAAAGAATCTCAGACCTCTAACTTAAGATCGTTTCATTGCAGCTAACAATTCCTTGGGAAGGCTGTTGCTTTGCCTTTTCTTTTCCTAAAGATGGTGTTTGGGAGGTGGCACTTGGTTGACATGATGATGGCTCACAGACCTTGCTCTTTTCTGGAAGCTTGCCAGGAGGTGTTGTTTTTCCCTGAGCTGCCAATCCTGAGGTCTGCTTTCCTGCTTATCCCACTCCCAGAGCTGAAAAGAATTTCTTCTTGCTTCTTCTCCTTCTTCACAGGGTCTCCTTACATAGATAGCCCAGGCTTGCCTTGAGTTGGTGATCCTCCTGGCTCAGCCTCCCAAGTGCTAGGGTTACAGGTGTGCTCCCAGCAGGAAGGGAACTTTTCCTTACATTCTATCTTCCTCTTTCCCAAGACCAGATTTATAAACACTTCTCAAAGGCCTATAAAATGGTTATTCCGGATTTTAATTGATTTTTTAAAAGAATAAAATATGTTTATATGATGCACCCACATACCTACACATACACAGAGTTGTTGTTGTTGTTGTTTTAATCATATTACTTTGCTTTCTTTTTGGTTGTCTGATTCCATATAAAATCTTCAGTAACCTTGAAGTGAAAGGAACCTAGAATTTTCATAAAGACAGGCTCTTCCAGGTAGTCATGTTTGCTATATATGGATTTATCCAGTTCAACTCTTAGGAGGAATCCTGTTTCCCAGGTCCCAGGTCCTTACAGAGCAGCACATAGCAGCTCGTGTGCTGTCCACAGCAAGTACCAGTTTGGAGGAGGTAGGTGAAGCCACAGGTCTTGGTGAGGTCTCTGAGGAAGGAAAAGAAGAACCGATGGGGACCAAGACTAGCCCTAGGGCAGTAGTTTTCAAACCTTCAAATCTCAGAACCCCCTCACATATTTAAAAATTGTTGTGATCCCCAAAGCTCTCTCTTAATCATGGGTTTTAACACTGTTGTATTTAGATTAAAACAAATACTTTAAAATCATATTTACTGTTTAATGTTAAAACAAATATAGACATATGGTATATGTTTGCATAAATGTATTGATATTTAAATCATAGCTATCATCTCCAAAGCAATTGCTGAAAAGAATAGCATTGACTTCTTGAGGCTGGGAATGAGGCCTAGTGGTAGAGTGCTTGCCTTGCATACATGAAGCCCTGGGTTTGATTCCTCAGTACCACATAAACAGAAAAAGCCAGAAGTGGTGCTGTGGCTCAAGTGGTAGAGTGTTAGCCTTGAGCAAAAAGAAGTCAGGGACAATGCTCAGGCCCTGAGTCCAAGCCCCAGGACTGGCAAAAAAATAAAAGAATAGCATTGACTTCTTACAAATCTCTTCTGTCCAGCTTCATGGAAGGAAGACAGCTGAATTTTGTGTGTACTTTAGTATTCAATTTGCTGTGATGTGTCTGGGTTGAAATGTAACCTCATAATGGCAACTGGGAAAGAGACAATCTCATGGACTTTAGAGGATCTCTGACTTCATTCTGAAAATGGATATCCTAGAACCATTGTTGTTATCGCAGTAACAATGATCTTCTCTGCTTGAGAGCCCTGTAGGACCCCAAGACCCTAATATTTGGTTAGAATCCAAGTTCTCCCCCTCTGGACCTCCAGCCTCTTTGTTTAACTAGCACAAACATTCAGTAATGTATAGTGTTCTATACATTGTATCTACATATATATGTACATTCTATCTATCTATTCTGTCTTACAGCCTTGAGCAGGAAGATTGCAGAAGTATGTTGGTCTGCGATAAAAGGGAGTAGACTTGATATCCTAGAAATGGGAGGGAAAGAAATCACACCATGACTGGAATGGAACTGAAGTCCCAGAAATGAACCTAATCTTTGATAAGCGAGCCAAAAAAAATGGATGGAAGAAAGGCAGCCTCTTCAAAAAATGGTGCTGGCAGAACTGGATATATAAATATATATGTATAGAAAACCGAAATTAGATCCATATATATATATGGATCTAATTTTATATATATATATATATATATATATATATATATATATATATATCACCCTGCACCAGAATCAATTTCAAATGGATCAAAGACCTCGAGGAAAAGCAGATCCCCTGAAAACATCACAGGAAGGAATAGGAGAAACACTAGGGCTCCTTGGCACAGGTCAAAATTTTCTTAATAAATACCTACAACACAACAAATCAAAGAAGGTTTGGATAAATGGGACTGCATTAAGCTATAGAACTTCTGCATGGCAAGGGACATAGCTAGCAAGATAAAAAGAAAACCCACAGACTGGGAGAAGATCTTTACTAGTCATACAAAAGACAAGGGCCTCATATCTAAAATATACTTAGCACTCCAAAAATTAAATTCCTCCAAAACAAATCAAAACAATATTGAGATTCTGCCTCATCCCAGTGAGAATGGCCATTATGAAGAAATCTAGTAACAAGAAATGCTAGTGGGGATGTGACCAAAAGGGAACACTACTACACTGCTGGTGGGAGCGCAAACTTGTTCAACCACTCTAGAAAGCAGTATGAAGGGCCCTCAAAAGACTTAACATAGAGCTCTCCTATGACCCAGCAATCCTACTCCTGGGCATTTACCCAAATGACCACAAACAAGGCCATATTAAGCTACCAGCACAACTATGTTCATTGCAGCATTATTTACTATAGCTAAAATATGGAACCAACCCAGATGCCCCTCAGTAGATGAATGGATCAAGAAGATGTGGTATTTATACAAAATGGAGTTCTATGCCTCCATCAGAAAGAATAATTGCCCCAATCATAAGGAAATGGAAAGAGCTAGAAAAAATTCTATTAAGTGAAGCAAGCCAGGCCCAAAGAAATATAGGTTGCTCCCTCATTTGTAATAACTAGAATACGTCTATGATATTCTTAGCAGGGGAATCACACTAGCCCAATCACTAAGTGCATGGGACCATATATAATGAAGCATATCAAAATGAACTCCAAGAATTGGAAACAAGAAGTTCTTTTTATGTCCTGCATGCAGTTCTTTCTTTTCTTTTTCTTTCTATTTTAGTTTTCAGTACCTTTTGTCTTGTATATAATCTGTGCAAGGGAAAGAGAATCACAGAAACAGTGGGACATGGGATAAACTAATGTAACAATGATACTCACTAGACACTATATTTGAAATGAACTTTACTACTTGGGGAGGAGAGTAAGGAGTGGTAAGCAGGAGAAAATAGGGGAAAGAGTCACAGTGTTTAAAAAAATAAATGTAGTCATTACTTTACTTTTGTAATTGTAATCCCCTTGTTCATCACCTTTACAATGAAATTTTTAAAAGAAAGAAAGAGCTGGGTGACAATGGCTTACACCTGTAATCCTACCTATTCAGGAGGCTGAGATCTGAGGATCGCAGTTCAAAGCCAGCCTGGGCAGGAAAGTCAGTAAGATTCTTATCTCCAATTAACCACCAGAAAACCAGAAGTGGTGCTGTGGCTCAAGTGGTAGAGTTCTAGCCTTGAGCTGAAGAACTCAGAAACAATGCTCAGGCCCAGAGTTCAAGCCCCACGACTAAGAAGAAAGAGGGGCTAGGAATGTGGCTTAGTGGTAGAGTGCTTGCTAGCATGCATGAAGCCCTAGGGTTCAATTCCTCAGCACCGCATAAATACAAAAAGTCAGAAATTGCACTGTGGCACAAGTGTTAAAAGTGCTAGCCTTGAGCCAGGGACAATGCTTAAGCCCTGAGTGCAAGCCCCAGGACTGCCAAAAAAAAAAAAAAAAGAAAGAAAGAAAAGAAAAAAAGAAACAAAGTCAAAATCACACCATGCACTTTCGGTAAAGAGATTCAACAGGTTAAGATCAGGGTATGGGGCTGAGAGTTTAACTCAGTAATAGAAAGTTTCCTGAGGATTCATGAGGCCCAGAATTGCAGCCTTGACATCTCCCCTTGCCCCCTGCCCCTATCCCTATCACAAGACATTAGGGTAAATTTATGAGCAAATCTTAGTGCCTGGGCTGAACAAAAGAAACGATGAAAAGCAACCAGCTAGGTATTTGTGGGAGGAGCTGGTTCTCAGATCAGGAAGAGCTGGAACACATTAGTAAACATGTAACAGATCCAAACTTTGTACTTGGAAGTTTCTAAGGCTTGCTCTAAAATGCTAAGAAATAAATTTACAGGGTTGGAAATGTAGTTTAGTGGTAGAGTGCTTGTCTAGCATGCATGAAGCCCTAGGTTCTATTCCTCTGTATTACATACACAGAAAAAGCTGGGAGTAGCACTGTGGCTCAAGTGGTAGAGTGCTAGCCTTGAGCAAAAGAAGCTCAGGGACAAAAAAGAGAGAGAGAAAGAGAAAGAAAATAAATTTTCTATATCTGCTACAGTTAGTCCTTTACTGGCTTGTGAGATCTTTTGTATTATTACTCTACACTGATGTAAGGTTTGCAGGAAAGGAAACCTGCCACATGGTGCAGGCAGAGAAGAGTTTATTGGGGAGAAAGAAAACTGCAAGCCCACACAAGATGGAGGCATGAGGAGACAAAGGGGAAGGAAGAAGAGAAAAGGAAAGAGAGCAGGGACTCCTGTTGAGCCAGATTATATAGGGAAGGCAGGAGGTCTGGTCAGGTGGATTGGATGTGACCTCAGAGAAGGGGGAGGTAACTGCCTCTAGGTGTGCCAGTTACCTGGGTAACACAGGTACTGGGTGAAGACTTAAACAGGTGGGGGGCATCTGCATGGAGCCCTCCCGGGGGTGGATCTTACAACTGCCATTTTAGGTCCTGGGACCTAACATAGCAAACCCCCAAGTCTAATATAGTTTTTGATACATGGAAGGTACTTGAAGAGTTTAGTAAATGAACACTGAGTAAGTGGATTCCAGTGATCTTTTAAATATACATCAAAAGCTTTTGCTTTTCATGTTATTGTTTCATAAAGCTGTTCACATGAGCTAATGGCCCCAAGAAGCCATAAATCCTTTGAAAGCAGGAACTGTATATGTGGGACCATTTTGTTTTGTTTTACCACTTAGGAGACTGATCTTCAAATCCGTCTAAAAGATATACCTTCTATAGTGCAAAAGGCTATAATTATCATTTTTCTACAAAGCAAGGCTTACTTATAGTTTTTCTTTTAAATTACACTAATAGCTTTAGTGTGGGGCACACCTGGAAGTCAACTAGCTGGCCCCGCCTGTTTCTCTGTCTTGGGGCCACATGTGGCTAAGATGGCGGCGCCTAACAACGTGCAGCTGCTACAAGTGTCTTTGGTTATAACCCAGAGGCGGTTCTGTGGGCTGTGATGCCCTGGCTCTCCTGCCCTTGATGGACAGCTCATCCCTCCCCTTCCTGCCGATCTTAGACCTGATTGGCTCCTGTGCCTTATATTAGTGGCATGTACTTCCCCAATAAACGAGATCTTGCGCCGATTTGTCTTCCAGGACGTCTGATTGTCCTCCGGTGAGGGAGGGCTGGGTGCTGGCGGTCTGCGACCCTTTCCTTTCTTGGCTCATCCGGTCGGGCCGTGCCTTCCCCGTCTCTCCCACGGGTCGGGGGAGTGTGGGGAGGTCTAGAGATCCCGACAACGGCGCCCGAACAGGGACATGAGGAAGCGTAGGTTTAAGCTTTAGATGACCCGAGGTAAGGGTATCCCCAAAAAGATGGGGCAATCTCACACTAAAAGTGAAATTCGTTGAGCCAGGCCAAGCGAGTTCCGAGGTAAGGGTATCCCTGAAAAGATGGGGCAATATCACATTAAGCTTTAGACGACAGGAAAATGAACAAAGAAGACTGTTTAAGGAAGAAAAGGAGAGAGGAGGGGTGTGAAGCAGAGTGGAATGGAACCAGCAGGACTGGAGGAGCAGAGTGGAAAGCTGAACCTGGCTGCCTGGAGGAGTGGTGCAGAGCCCACTGGAGCTGGCCAGAGGAACAAGATGCGGGAGGAGGACCAGGAGGAGACCACCAAGAGGAGAAGCAGCAGCCAGAAGGGCAAGAGGAAAGGGGGCCGGCCGGGCCCAGGAGCAAACAAATGCAAGGGAGTTCACACGCCTCAAGAGCATCTGCCCCTGGAACAATAGTGGCCTGGTGTGGGACACAGCCTCCCACAAGCTGGCAGCAGGCGAGCGGTGAGTGGTGGCGCCACTGGGGACCGGCACGCCCGCGAGGAAGCGCATGGTGTGGAATGGCACTGCGGGCGCTGGCATGGGACAATGCGCAGCTGCTCATCAACCAACTGTGGGGCCCCGGTGGGAGCGTGTGGCGTGGAAATGGCGGCCCCGAGAACGTCGAAGACGTGACCTGCTGCTGGGTGCTGAGGAGCTCCATCGAGGACAGCTGCCCCGCGCAGTAACAGGACTCCCTCTTGAGTGTCAATCTCTCCCCCCCCCCAATAAAACAAAAAGAGGGAGATGTGGGGCACACCTGGAAGTCAACTAGCTGGCCCTGCCTGTTTCTCAGTCTTGGGACCACGTGTGGCTAAATGGTGGCTCCTAACAACACGCAGCTGCTACAAGTGTCTTTGGTTATAACCCAGAGGCGGTTCTGTGGGCTGTGATGCCCTGGCTGTGATGCCCTGGCTCTTCTGCCCTTGATGGACAGCTCATCCCTCCCCTTCCTGCCGATCTTGGACCTGATTGGCTCCTGTGCCTTATAGTAGTGGCATGTACTTCCCCAATAAACGAGATCTTGTGCTGACTTGACTCCCAGGCCATGTGATTGTCCTCCAGTGAGGAAGGGCTGGGTGCAGGCTGCCTGCCGACCCTTCTCCTTTCTTGGCTCATCCGGTCGGGGCGTGCCTGTCCCCGTCTCTCCTGCGGGTCGGGGGAGTGCAGGGGGCTAAAAACCCCGACACTTTAGGACACAGAAAATTATAAGCTTATAGTCGTGTGTGTGTGTGTGTGTGTGTGTGTGTGTGTGTGTGTAATGGGGCTTGAACTCAGGGCCTGGGCACTGTCCCTTAGCTTTATCACTCAAAACTAGCACACTACCACTTAAGCCACAATTCTAACTTCGGCCTTTGGATAGCTTTTATAGATAAGAGTCTCGTGCATATGAAAAAGTGCTCTACAGCACTGGCCATAAAAGAAATGCAAATCAAAACAACATTGAGATTCCATCTCACCTCAGTAAGAACGTCATAGATCAAGAAAACTAACCATAAATGTTGGAGGGGATGTGGCCAAAAGGGAATCCTACTTTATTGTTGGTGGGAATGTAAACTGGCTCAGCCACTCTGGAAAGTGGTATGGAGATTCCTCAGAAGGCTAAACATAGAGCTTCCCTATGACCCAGCAGCCCCACTTTGGGGCATCTACCCAAAAGACAACAAACAAGAACACACTAAAGCCACCAGCACAACAATGTTCATTGCAGCACAATCTGTCATAGCTAAAATATGGAACCAACCCAGATGCCCCTCAGTAGACGAGTGGATCAGGAAAATGTGGTACATATACACAATGGAATTTTATGCCTCTATCAGAAAGAATGATATTGCCCCATTGGTAAGGAAATGGAAGGACTTGGAAAAAATTAAACTAAGTGAAGTGAGCCAGACCCAAAGAAACATGAACTCTATGGTCTCCCTCATAAGGAATAATTAGCACAGGTTTAGGCTAGTCACAGCAGAGGATCACAAGAGCCTAATAGCTATGCCCCTATGAATGCATAAGATAATGCTAAGTGAAATGAACTCCATGTTATGGAAACGAGTGTTATATCACTGTTGTAATTACTTTCAACATGTCATGTGGAACTGTAGCTTTTATTGTTGATGATCCTCTTGTATCCCCTTCCTGTGGTTGTACCCGCACTATCACTGTATCTTATCTGATTACACTGGATACTGTATATACTGGTATTAGAACTAGGGAAGTGAAGGGGAATACCAAAATTGAGAGACAAAGGATAAAAAGACAAACGACTCCAAAAGCAATACTTGCAAAACAGTTTGGTGTAAACCAACTGAACAACTCATGGGAGGAGAAGGAAAAGGGGAGGGGGGAGGGGGAATGAGGGAGGAGGTAACAAACAGTACAAGAAATGTACCCAATGCCTAACATATGAAACTGTAACCTCTCTGTCAATAACAATAAAAAAGAAAATAAAAAAGAACAATAAGAAAAAAATTAATAATAAAAAAATAACAGTCTCGTGGATTTTCTAGTCCATGCTGGCTTTTAACAGTGATCCTAAACCTCAGCCACTGAGTAGCTAGGATTCTAGGCATAAGTCAACTGTGCCAGTCATTTGTTGTCTGAAACAGGTAAATGGTTTTCTTATCTGTAACCAAGTAGGACTACCTACTTATATAAACTGGGATTACCATTCCAGGTTCCCCATCATTTATAATCAGAGAAGATCTACTTTCAAGTTTAAAATTCAAAAGGTTCCAGAGATTTTTTTTACCTTAATCAGTACATCGTTGATTAGGGAAGGATGATACAGTATTTCAAGTAAACTCAACATTGATATAACTGATGAATGAATTGATAGAGAAGCCAAAGAGAATTTCTCACCTTGATTTAATCCCAATTTCTTTCCTCCTCCTCCTCCTCCTTCTCCTCTTTCCCCTCCTCCCATGTAGCTTGACACCATACCACTGAATTTCTCACTTTGAAAGAGAGTATTTCTGTGTCTAACAGATCACTTTGCCAACTCAATGAGCCTTAGTATTTATTTATTTTTACCAGTCCTGGTGCTTTAACTTAGGGCCTGAGCACTGTTCCTGGCTTCTTTTTTGCTCAAGGCTTGCATTCTACCACTTGAGCCACAGCGTCACTTCTGGCTTTTTCTATATATGTGGTGCTGAGGAATTGAATCCAGGGCTTCATGTATATGAGGCAAGCACTCTTGCCACTATGCCATATTCCCAGCTCTCAGCATTGGAATTGTTTTTTGTAATTTATTTATTAATTAAACAAAAAATTTTGACAAGGTGTTGTGCAAAATGGTACAGTTACATAGTAGGGCAGTGTGTACATTTCTTGTAGTATGTTACACCCTGTTTTTCTTTCCCTTCCCTGGGTCAGGTAGACATATATACAATACACAATGTACCAAGAACCTATACAGTAGCCACGTGGCCTACGCCCAAAAAAATTTGCCTAGGGCTTTAAATGTAATGTCGATATTAGACAATAAGTCGACAGTAGTCTTATATGAACGTACATACATAGCTTTTGAGCTATTTTATTCCACTGAGAGGTCAATTTTTCACCTTTATATGTTGAGTAGTTGTTTGGTTTTAGTTACATAGGGTTGGGTCGCTGTGGGAATCCTGTGGGAAATACCATTTGACAAGCAATATTTGGTTTCACAGACCTGGTCTCTACTGTCTCTCTGTCTCCCTTTCTTAACAGTCATATATCAGGGAGATCATGCCCCTCTGTTTTCTGTGTTCTAGGCTTGTCTCACTCAACATTATTTGTTCATGTTCTAACCATTTCCCTGTGAATAACAATATTTCACCATTCCTAATCGCTATGTAGTATTCCATTGTGTTATAGGTACCATATTTTTTGGATCCATTCATCTGTGGAGGGGCATCTGGGTTGTTTCCATATTTTGGCTATTGTGAATTTTGTCGCGATAAACATGGAAGTACAAATGTCTTTTTGATATCTTGGGTTTTGCTGTTTAGGATAGATGCCTAGGAGTGGTATGGCTGGGTCATAGGGTAGGTCTATATTGAGCTTTCTGAGAAACCTCCACACTGTTCTCCAAAGTGGTTGTACTAATTTGCACTCCCACCAACAATGGAGAAGGTTTCTTCTTTCCCCGCACCCCCTCCAGCATTTGTTGTTGCCTGAGTTCAGAGTATAGGCCATTCTAACTGGGGTGAGGTGGTATCTCAGGGTTGTTTTTATTTGCATTTCCTTTACTACCAGGGATGTTGAACATTTCCTCGTATGTTTCTTTGCCATTTTTAATTCTTCTCTTGTGAAGTCTGTCTTTAGCTCCTTTGCCCATTTCCTAATTGGTTTATTGGGCTTGGAGGGGCTTAGTTTTTTGAGTTCTCTGTAGATGACAGATATTAGGCCTTTGTCTGTTGCTGTGCTGGTAAAGATCCTTTCCCATATGGTTGGCTGTCTTTCTGTTTTGGTGGCTATGTCCTTTAGCTGTGCAGAAACTTTTTAATTTGTAGTAGTCCCATTTGTCGAGTCTCGCCCCTATTTGTTGTGCCCCTGGGACTATATTCAGGAAGTTCCTGTGCCTGTAAGTTGTAGCGTCTTTCCTACTCTGTCCTTCAGTAGTTTCAAGGATTCAGGTCTGATATTGAGGTCCTTGATCCATTTTGAGTTGGTCTTGGTGCATGGTGATAGGCTTGGGTCTACTTTGAGTTTTCTGCATATGGCTGCCCAGTTCTCCCAGCACCAGTAGTTGAAGAGGCTATGTTTATTCCATTGTATGTCTTTAGCTCCTTTGTCGAATATCAGCTGACTGTAAGTATGTGGTTTTATTTCTGGATCTTCAGTTCTAATCCATTGGTCTTCCGATCTGGTTTTATACCAATACTAGGCTGTTTTTGTTATGATGGCTCTATAGTAGAGCTTGAAGTCTGGTATTGTGATACCTCCTGCATTGCTTTTTTTTTTTTGCCTAGAATTGCTTTGGCTATTCTAGGTTTTTGCTGTTCCATATGAGTTTATGGATTGGTTTCTCTATTTCAATGAAGAATGTAACTGGGATTTTGATAGGGATTGTATTGAATTTGTATAACAATTTGGGCAATATGGCCATTTTCACTATATTGATTCTGCCTACCCATGAGCATGGGAGGTCTTTCCATCTCCTTGTGTCTTCTTTGATTTCCCTTATTAGATTTTTATAGTTCTCATTAAATAGGTCTGTCACGTCCTTGCTTAAGTTGATCCCTAGGTACTATATTCTTTTTTTGGCTACTGTAAATGGAATGGTTTCCATAATTTCCTTTTCTGTTTGTACATTGCTGGTGTACAGAAAAGCTGCTGACTTTTGTGGATTGATTTTGTATCCTGCTACTTTGCCAAATTGGTTTATTAGGTGTGGGAGTTTAAGGACTGAGTTTTTTAGGTCCTTCAGATATAAGATCATGTCGTCTGCAAATAGGGATAGCTTGATTTCTTCCTTGCCAATGTGGATCCCTTTGATGTCCTCCTCTTGCCTTACTGCCATGGCTAGCGATTCCAGCACTATGTTGAAAAGAAGTGGGGAGAGTGGGCATCCTTGTCTTGTTCCTGAGTTTAGGGGGAATGATTTAAGTTTCTCTCCATTTAATTTGATATTATCAGTTGGTCTGTTTATATGGCTTTTATTGTTTTGAGGAATGTTCCATCTATTCCTGTTCTCTCCAGAGCTTTTAATAAGTATGGATGTTGTATTTTGTCAAAGGCTTTTTGGGCATCGACTGAGATAACAATGTGATTCTTGATTTTAGTTCTGTTTATGTGGTAAATTACGTTGATTGATTTATGGATGTTGAACCATCCTTGTGTCTGTGGGATGAAGCCTACTTGGTCATGATGTATAATTTTCTTGATCAGTTTCTGGATCCTGTTAGCTAATATTTTATTAGTAACTTTGCGTCTGTGTTCATTAGTGATATTGGTCTGTAGTTCTCTTTTTTTGTTGGGTCTTTGCCTGGTTTGGGAATGAGTATGATATTAGCTTCATAGAATGAGTTTGGGATTTCTCCCTCTGTTTCTATTTCAGAGAAGAGTTTGAGGAGTATTGGTATTTGCTCCTCACTAAAGGTTTTATAGAATTCGTTGGTGAATCCATCTGGGCCTGGGCTTTTCTTTGTTGGGAGGTTCTTGATTACCCCCTGTATCTCGCTGTAAGTTATTGGTTTATTTAGTTGATTTATTTCTTCTTGGTTCAGTTTGGGCAGTTTGTACCTCTCTAAGAATTGATCCATTTCCGTAAAATTATTGTTTTTTACTGAGTAGAGGTTCTGGAAATAGTTCCTTGTGATTGTTTGAATATCGTGTGTACTTGTTGTAATTTTTCCGGTAGAGTCCCTGATTTTACGTATATGAGTCTCTTCTCGTCTTCTTTTTGTAAGTCTTGCAAGGTGTCTGTCAATTTTATTTATTTTCTCAAAGAACCAGCTTTTAGTCTTATTTATTTGTTGAATGGTCTTTCTATTTTCAATCAGATTTATCTCTTCTTTAATTTTTGTGATCTCTCTCCTCCTAGTTGTTTTAGATTCTGTCATTTCTTGTTTCTCCAGTTGTTTTAGTTTCATCGTGAGGGTATTCACCTGCTCTGCTTCCATTCTTTTAATGTGGGTGCTGAGTGCAATGATCTTGCCCCTCAGTACTGCTTTAGCTGTGTCCCATAGGTTTCTTTGTGATGTATTTTCATTGTCATTGTGGCTTATGAATTCGTTGATTTCATCTTTAATTTGGTCTGTGGCCCAAGTGTTGGGTAACACTGTGGGGTTTAGCCTCCAAGAATGTGTATAGCCTCTGTGGTAACGGTTGTTATTGAGGGTTACCTTTATTCCACAGTGGTCAGATATAATACATGGGATGATGTCAATACTTTTGTATTTGCTGAGGTTCTTTGTGTGGGCTATGATATGGTCTATTTTGGAGTATGATCCATGGGCTGCTAAGAAGAAGGTGTATTGGGTCTCTGTAGGGTGGAAGATTCTGTATAGATCTGTCAGATCCATTTGGGATATGGTGTTACTTAGGTCCTCAGCTCCCTTGCTGATCCTCTGGGTGTCGGATCTGTCTCTTGGAGAGAGTGGGGTATTAAAGTCACCCACTATGATTGTGTTTGGGTCTATCTTGTTCTGTAGTTCTGTGAGAATTTGCTTGACATATGTAGGGCCTCTTTTGTTCGGTGAGTATACATTTATCACTGTGATGTCTTGATTCTGGATTTTTCCTTGTATTAAAATGTAATGACCTTCTTTGTCTTTTTGAGTTGATTTTAATGAAAAGTCCAGCTTGTCTTAGATCAGGATGGCTACTCCTGCCATTTTGGTAGGTGCATTTACTTGGAAGATCTTGCTCCATCCTTTCATTTGGAGCCTGTTTTTTCCCTTGCTGTAAGGTGGGTCTCTTGTAGACAACAGATATCAACTTTTTGTTTGTGGATCCAATCTGCCAGTCTGCTCCTCTTTATCGGAGAGTTTATACCGTTTATATTCAAAGAGATCAAGGATAAGAGTGTTTTTTCTCCTTCCATTTTCTTTTTTTCTTTTTTTTTTTTTTTTTTTTTTGGCCAGTCCTAGGCCATGAACTCAGGGCCTGAGCATTGTCCCTGGCTTCTTTTTTGCTCAAGGCTAGCACTCTGTCACTTGAGCCACAGCGCCACTTCTGGCCATTTTCTGTATATGTGGTGCTGAGGAATCAAACCCAGGGCCTCATGTATACGAGGCAAGCACTCTTGCCACTAGGCCATATTCCCAGCCCCTCCTTCCATTTTCTTGTTGGGCTGTTTTTCCTCTTTTTTCTTTTTTTCTTGTCTTTAGTGAGCTGCTCTTTCCATCGGGCTCTGGCTATTGTAGTTTCTTTCTGTTTCTGTCTATGTGTCCTGTACAATTTCTGTTGGGTGGGATTCCCCTCTTCGAATTCGCTGTAGGGCTGTTTTTTTTATTCACATACTCCTTTAGATTCTCTTTGCTATGGAAAGATCTGGTTTTCCCCTCAAATGTGAACTCCAACTTCGCTGAATATTTTATCCTAGGTTGGCACTTGTTGGCCTGTAGAACTTGGATGGTGTTCTTCCACTCTCTTCGCATGTGGTAGGTTTGTGTGGAGAGGTCTGCTGTTATTCGGATCCTCTTCCCATTGTAGTCAATTTCTTTCTTAGCTTTGGCTGCATTCAAATTTTGCTCTTTAATCTTGAGATCTGAAGTCTTGATATTATGTGACTTGGGGTGGCTTTTCTGGGGTCTGGCCTGCCAGGTGTCCTATAGGCTTTGGTTACCTGGATGGGGTCCCTTGTGAGATTGAGGAAATTTTCTGCAATAACTTTATTGAAGATATGTTGAAGCCCTCTGCTCTCGTATTCGGCTCCTTCTTCTATTCTAATTATGCGGAGATTATATCTCTTGTCTTTGTCCACTAGCTCCTGGATTAGTCTGCCCTGGAGCTTTACCATTTCTAGGAGTGTGGTAATTTTCTGGTTCTTATCGGCTGCATCATCATCCAAGAGATAGATTCTGGATTCCATATGGTCAATTCTTTGTGCTGTGGATTCAATTGCTGAGTTTATGGATGTCAAAGAGCTATTTATGGTTGCCAGATTAGCTGTGATCGTGAAAATTTCTTCCTTTAAAGAGTTTCATTTTAAATCTATTTCTTCATGCATTTCACTTCTCAGTATGTGAAGGTCTTCTTTAACAGAGGTTTGCACTGTATCCATTTTTGCTTCCATTTATTTCTTGGCTTCCTGGATGTCCTTCAAGACTTCCACTCTAAACTCCTGGAATTGTTTTCTGATTTTGTTTCTGAAGCTTTCCGTAATTTCTGCTGACATGGCCTCATTTGCTTTTTTATTCTCCATCTCCTCTTCAGTCGTGCTGCTTTTTGGAGCTGGCGAGTTGGCTTGCCCTTTGATAAACTGTGTTATATTTATTTGTGATTTGCACATCTGGAGATCTGTGGGTGGCTTCCCTGGTTTGGCTTTGTGTTGGTTCCCATTGGTCTGTCAGTGGGAACCTTGTGTCCTGGTGTCCTAGCTCTGGGTTTGGGTTTGGCTGTTGAACCTTGCTTCCCAATGGGTGAGCGTGACCTTCTCGGTTGTTGCTGAGGTGGTCACTCTCCCTGCTCTTGGGGGTGGGTAGGTTCTGTGTCTTTCTCTGCAGGACAGTGCCCTGCCACTCTGTTGTGCTTACCCTAGCGTGCCCTTGGTGGGGGTTTGCTGGTCGCTGATTCAGCGTGGCTTGGAGGCTTTTCTTTTCTTTGGTTCTTTTTTCCACTCTGTATCTTGGTCAGAGGAGCTCACCTCTCAGGCAGTTTGCCCTCCTGTGTGGACCACTCCAGGGCTGGTGTTGTTGAGGGGCGGCCCACCCACTTGTGCGAAATGTGCCAAACTAAGTGGGCACGGCCACTGGAGAGCTCTGCCCTCCTTTGCGGGTGCGCCTACCAGAGCAGGTGCTGTCGCCGGAGGACCCACCCACCTGTGCGACGTGCGCCCACTACAGTGGGCGCTGCCACTGTGGCCCTGCCCACCTGTGCAGGGTACACCTACCAGAGCAAGCCCGGGGTTGTTGGGGTATGCTTGCGCCCTCTCGCAAGTCTGCTGTGGGGGCCAGTATGTGTGGGCCCCAGTGGGACCAAGTGTCTGCGCGGCCCAGGTGCCTCGGGTGGGGCCTGCAATGCCTGCAGTCCCTGGGCCCCTGTCGGGAAAGGGGTGGGGCCGGTGCGGCCTATTCCGGCTCATCTGCTGCCTTGGTGCTGCTCCACCCTTCCCCTGCTAACTCCTGTGTCTTCCCAGAGCCTAATGAGATCTTGCCCCCTGATTTGGGGGACTTTATTCCCTTGAGGCGGGGAGGGGGAGGTAGGGAGTTCTAGCTTCTTTGTAGGGTTTGGGTCTCTGATACCTCGTCTCCCATTGGGGGGAAGGGGAACTCACTGGTCCTGGATTGTGTGTGTGTCCTGCGCCATCGTTGGTCCTTCGGGGGTGGAGTGCTGGGGTGTGGTGAAAGGTCGTGGTGGTGGCCCGGGCTCTCCCCTTCTATGTTGCTTGGTTTCCCTGCCGCTCATGTCCAATCCTGGCCATGCGGACCTGAACTTCCCGTCGCTTCCGTGTGTCTTGGTCCGCGCTCTCCCTGGGGTCTGTGGAGTCCTGCTGTCTGGACTTGGCGCTCCCAGTGTGGGTTTTCAGCAGTCGGTCTGCCATTCGCTGGGTCCCCTTTCCCAGCCTGGCCCTGTTGGGGCCAGGGTCGGCTAGTGGGGGGAGGTACCCCGGAGATTCTCCAGCTCCGTGTATTTTATAGGCTCTTCTTTTTTTGCTCCTTTTTGTTTTGTTAGGTTTTTAAAGTAGGTAGCCAGTAAAAGAGAACACCATGCGGTATTCAGGCAGAAGAGAAAGTTTATTACCGAACTGCTGGCCTGTGGCTGAGATGATCCATGGCCGGGGGGGGGGGGGGGGGGCGGAGAGAAGGGGGAGAGGGGGAGAGAGAGAGAGAGAGAGAGAGAGAGAGAGAGAGAGAGAGAGAGAGACCCCCACCCAGCCCCGCCTTATATCTAGGGCAGGGGCAAGGGGTGTGGCCAGGTGGATTAGGAGGTCACCTCAGGGAAAGGGGAGGTAACTGCCTCCAGGTCTGCAGGTTACCCAGGTAACTGGGTGGAGACTTAATGAGGTGGGGGCATCTGCATGGAGCCCTCAGGGAGAGGACCTAACATGTTTCCTGTTTCTCCACTGCTTCTGGCTGCTGGTTTTGCTGGGTTCTTGATGAGGTGTTGGGTGCTGGAGTTCCCAGCTCGCTATTCAGTTGGAGGGAGTTGGGGTGCCTCCCTACTGTGGTGGCGCCATCTTCTTTCTTTTTTTTTTTTGGCCAGTCCTGGGGCTTGGACTCAGGGCCTGAGCTCTGTCCCTGGCTTCTTCTTGCTCAAGGCTAGCACTCTGCCACTTGAGCCACAGCGCCACTTCTGGCCATTTTCTGTATATGTGGTGCTGGGGAATCGAACCCAGGGCCTCATGTATATGAGGCAAGCACTCTTGCCACTAGGCCATATCCCCAGCCCAGAGGCCGGAATTTTAATATGGCAGTTTTGAGAGAATCTTTACATACCCTGAAATTTGCTCTTTTAATGTTTGGAATTTAAAAGAATTTTTAGCCAGGTGCCAATGGCTCACACTTAAAATCCTAGCTACTTAGGAGGCTGACATTTGAGAACCACTGTTTGAAGCCAGCCTGGAGAAGGAAAGTTGGTGAGACTCATCTCCAATTAATCATCCAAAAAGTTGGAAGTGGAGCTATGGTTCAAGTGATAGAGTGATAACCGTGAGTAATGAGTTCAGGCCCTAGGACCAGCACTCATAAAGAAAAAAAAAGATTTTGTTATATTTATAGTAGTGTGTGGTCATCAAATCCATTTTATTTTCCATTTTTTAGAACTTCAAAAGAGACTATATTCTCCCTTAGAAGTCACTCCCCCACTTCTTATTCCTGTCCCTTGGCAAACATGGGTCTACTTCATGTCTTTAAATTTCCCTTTCTGAACCTTCCTATAAGTGAAATTTTGTTTTATTTCTGGCTTCCTTTACTAAGTACAACTTTTCCAAGTTTCATCAAGTTGTTGCATACATCAGCATTCCATTCCATTTTATTGACAAATCCTACTACATTATGTAGCATATCTTGTTTATTCATTCATTAGTTGGAGGACATTTGGGTTCTTTCCATTTATTTACTATTATAAATAATGCTGCTATGGACATTTATGTACAATGGGCTGAGGATCTAGCAGTGCTTGAGGCCTAGCAGCTACAGCTAACATTTGATCCCCAGCAAATATGACATCCCCTCCTCCAGAAAATATTTGTGCATTTTTACATGCATGTTTCCAGTTCTCTTTGAGTCTATATCAAATTGTGGAGGTGTGGCATCATAATAAATCTACTTAAAATTTTGAGTAAAATATAAACTAAATCATTTTATAACCAGATCTATGAGGGTTCTGGTTCTGCCATATTCTCACAGTGATGGTTGCCATGAGCTGGATTGAGAGACTGCTTAGTGCTTTCAAACAAGGTGTTTCTGGAGATTAGAGAAGCACATTTAACAAATGGTTGAATTCATTAATGGGCTCAAAATTTGAATGGATTGCTGGGGGAAGGTGGCAGCCTAGTTTTGAAGAGATAGGCTTCTGGGAGAATGTTTTTGAAGGTTCTACAGTGGCCTGGTCCCTTTCTGCCTCTGCTTTCTGGCAACCCTGAGATTGGTAACTTCTCACTCCTCACCACAATGTTCTGCCTCACTGCAACCTCAAAGCAATGGATCTAGCCAATGCTGAACCCCCTGAAACCATGAGTCAAATTAAATATTTTGTGAGGCTGGGGATGTGGCTTAGTGGTAGAATGCTTGCCTAGTATGCGTGAAGTCCTGGGCTTGATTCCTCAGTACTACATAAACAGAAAAAGCCAGAAGTAGCTCTGTGGCTCAATTGGTAGAGTGTTAGTCTTCAGGAAGATCAGGGACAGTGTCCAGGCCATGAGTTCAAGCCCAGGACTAGCAAAAAGAAACAAACAAAAGAATAAATAAATCATTTCTGTCTGTATTTATCACTTTTATAACAGTTAACATTCACCAGTACCTGGTGTTATCTGCTTTCTTCTTTCTCTTTTCTTCTCTTTCTCTTCCTCCTCCTCGTCTTCCTCCCCTTCTCCGTAGGTTCTCATTATGTAGCCCAGGCTGGGCTTAACCTCCCAGGCCTCCTGTATCAGCTTCCCAAGGGACTCTGTCTTTTTTAAGTCTAGCCAGCTTTTTAGATGTGGAGTGTTATCTCACTGTTTGTTTTTCAGTTTGTTTGTTAGGTGGTACTAGGCTTTGAACTCAGAGCATAGTACTTGATAGCCATGTTTTCTGAGTCACACACACCCTCCCCTGTCCTTTTAAAAGTAAAATAAAGTATTGCAAGACCTAAAACAACACCAGAAATCTAGGAATCCCACTGTTCTAATATATTCCCTTCTTCCCTAGGCAGCCTTTAAATTCTTTTACTTGTTTCTTTCCTACCCTTCATATGTTGTTTATTTAATGTTCTTTAAAATACAACCCAGGGCTGGGAATGTGGCTTAGTGGTAGAGTGCTTGCCTAGCATGTATAAAGCTCTGGGTTCAACTCCTCAGCACCACATAAACAGAAAAAGCCGGTGGCTCTGTGGCTCAAGTGGTAGCCTTGAGCAAAAGAAGCTCAGAGACATTGCCCAGGCCCTGAGTTCAAGCCCCAGGACTGGAAAAAAAAATAGATACAGTCCAGTAATATTGACCATCCCTTAGTAATTCCCATTAGCTAGTCATTGCTACCCTGCACAGTCAGTGGTGAGTATGCTTTTGAAGGGGAAACAGAAAGCCTGGCCCTGTTCTATCTCTCTCTGCTTCATGGCTGCCACAAAGTGCACACACTTCCATCACCAAGTACTTTCCCCATGATATTCTGCCACCACCGGTCCAAAGCAACAGGGCCAAGTGGTCACAGACTGCATCCTTTGAGACCATGAGCCAAAATAAACCTTTCCTTCTTTTAAGGTGATTTTGTCCACATGGGTATTTTGTCACTATGACAGAAAGCTGGCTAACACAGGATTCAGAATTTTCCTTCTGTTATTTTTGCATCCTGTAAGTTCCTTTTACTTCTGTTACAGTAAATTAGACTTTTCCAGAAAACCAGGCAGACATCCAGGTACAAAGAACAAAGAAAAGTTTATTGCCAGCAAAGGGACTTGAAGACCCCTTCTCACAAGAAAGAAGTAGTGCTGGCTATTGTGTTAGGTGACCTTTATAAGCTCCAAAGTTTGGGAGATCTTGCTGCCTTATAAGGATACAGCTGCCCCAAAGGAGTGCCATCTCAATTAACCTATATGACCTATGAGGTTTAGGGGATCTTTCTGCCTTATATGGTTATAGCTGCTCCAAAGGAGTGCTATCTCAAGGGAAAGGAAGGTAGAGGCTATTTATTTACTAAATGGGCCTAGTGTTGTAGGGAAAGAGCATTCTAAGCTATGAGGGAGGCTATTGAGCTAACAATTTCTCTTTGTTGATTTGATCCTCAAAAATCTGTTTATCTGGAGCTAGAGCTATGGCTCAAGTAAAAGAGTGTCAGCCAAGCAAGCAAGCTAAGCAAGAACAAAGCCCTGAGTTCAAACCCCAGTACCAAATACATATAGTTATCAAGTATGTGTGGTAGCACTCACTACAATCCCAGCACTCAAGATGCCAAGGGAGGAAGAGCCCAAGTTCAATACTAGCTTAGATTAGATAGCAAAAGTCTGTCAAGAAAGAAGGAAAGATGGGGCCTGCATTGTAATTCATGCATACAATCATAGCTACTCTGGAAACTGAGATCTAAGGATATAGGTTTAAAGCCAGCCCAGGCAGCTAGATCCCATTTATCTGAAAGCACCTGGCTTGAGTAAATAAACCAAGCCCTAGTACTTGCACAGGGGGAAAAAGGAAGGAAAGGCAAGTGTATAGGAAGGGAAGGACAGACAAAGAGAGGAAGGGGAAGAACAGGGGAGGGGAAGAGAAGGGAGAGAACAAGAGGGAATGGGAGAGGAGGGAATGAAAGAGAAGGGAAGGGAAAAGAAATACGGATGTCAATATTTAAAAACAAATCACAATATGTGTTATGAATTAACCAGTAAACTACCATCCTAGTTAGGCTATCATCCTCTTATTTCCCCTGAAACTCAGAAAGCTAATGACATCATTTTAGATGATCATTTATAGCAATGAGTCATGTTTGGCTTCAAGTCATAATCAATATCTCAAAAAAAAACTTGGCAAAATATCAACATCACAAGTGCTTTTGAGCTTCTCTCTGAAGGTGGCTGTGTTTGTTCTTCAGCTCTATATTCCAAACACCCTTTTGGTTCTCCATGTTGTGTTCTGGCTTTCTGGTGGTTAATTGGAAATAAAGGTCTCCGTATCTTAACTGCCCAGGCTGGCTTTGAAGTGTGATCCTGAGATCTCAGCCTCCTGAGTAGCTAGGATTATAGGCATGAACCACCAGCACCTGGCTTCATTTTGTAACTTCTTAGTTGAAAGAATTCTAGAGTCTACTCTACTCTTTCTTACCAGTTTAAAGTCAAAGACTGTATAAATTGGGGCACTGCAATATTTTGTAAAAAATGAAATATACTATTTTCCTTACAGAAGTTTTAGCTGACTAAAGGAATAGGTTGAATTGCCTATCCTAGGACCTGAAAAATAATGAAATTTGGCAGGGTATATATAAACTTCTTGGAAGTAATTTTTCCCTTATTTTCTAAGGTGTCAAGTGAAATAATCAAAGATAACCAGAATGACTAAACAGATTTACATTGAACAAGAGTAGGAAAGAATGCCTTTTGTATCATAGTTCAAAGGCAAATAAAAGGTAGCTTGAGGATTCTTCTGCTTTGAGTGATAAAACAAGAATTTCTGTTCATTTCACTTTAAAATAAAGAACATGAAAATTTTACAAACCATATTTTCCTAGGATTGTTCTGTCTGGATTTTCATATCCCTATCAATAGGATCATTTATGACTCTCCAAGTCAGACAGAGTGGGAAGTATAGGAACGAGTTTTTTTTCCTCTGCTCACATCTCCTGACCTTCATAATTCTCACCTTTAACATAGGTGCTAGTTGGGGAGAGTTTGGAAACCTGATGGCTGAAAACCATATCAGAACCATATTGGAATCATATCCAGTTGGACTTATATCCCACTGCAGACATACAGCAGGATCTTGCTGACCTATAGCACATGGTGCCTACAGAAAATAACAGCCCCAGCCTGAGCATCTGAGGCCACGTCCCTGACTTGTAGGAGTTGATGACATGTATCCCAGTCTCTAAGAATTAAAGACACATAACCCAGTGTTCCTCTACAACTCCAATAAAGGTCTTAGGACCTACAGTGCAGCAGCACTCCTTCTTAAGTCCAGTCACTGTCCTAACAGAGAGGGTGCCTTTGCTTTCTTTTTACTTTGCTTTGCATTAATAGACCTGCCCCAACCCTCATGCTAAGTGAAGAAATACACCCTGATTCTTAACAGTCTATTTCCCTTTGCCATATACTAATTGCCTTTTGCTTCTTGTCTTGGTAAATTCTTTCACCAACTTGCGGCACCAAAATTGATACCAACCTTGCCTGACTTCCTAGCTTGGCCCATTTAGCAGATCTTACGCTTTTATTTCCCAGGTCTAACGTCTCATTTCCTCTGAATTACCTAACTCTATACCTCACCACTAATTTTCATTTGTCTCACTGCCTCCAATCTATTTTTGGAGGGAGTTTCCAGTTTATTTGCAAAGAATCAAGAAAGTAAAGGAGTTCAATGAGGGGCTTAGCACAGGCCTTCTTTGAAATGGGAAGCCACTAGTTGGCTCCAGTCAATCCTTGATTCACCCAGTTCTATAGTTTGGCTGTGTCTCTCAGGGTTTCACCTGTTGCAATATAATTCCCATTGTGAAGTACTAAGAGTGTGGATACTTAATCGGACTCTGGTGTTTAGAAGTAGGACCTTTGGACCCTACAGAATAGGAATGGGTAAGGTTAATTAGTGTGGAGCTCCATGATTGAATCCTGGTGGCTTTATAACACAAAAAGAGGCCTGAGTGGCCTATTTATACATGAGTACATTTCCGGCTCATCTTGTAGTGTGTGTGTACCATATTAGGTAGCTTTTGCAATGTACTGTAACTTTTCCGCTATGACAAAAAAAAAAAAAACACAAATCTTGATTGGGGTTTTCTTGTTGCTTGTGGTTTATTATATTCACTCATTTACTTAGCTTATATTTGCTATACAAAGGGGGATTTCATTGTTCAATTTCCATGTTTATAGTATGTTACAATGTTGATGTGTGTGTGCGTGTGTGTGTGTGTGTGTGAGAGAGAGAGAGAGAGAGAGAGAAAAGAGAGAAAGAGAGAAACAGAAGTGCATGTTGGCACTGGGGCTTGAGCTCAGGACCTCAAGTTCTTTGTTTGTTTTTGTTTGTTTAAGGCTGTCACTTTACCTACTGGAGGTATGCCTGGTTAAATGAAGATAATAGTTTAAGATTTGAGAGCCAGAGCTATCTTTGAATCTGCCTCCTTTCATAGCTTGGATTAGAGGAGTGAGCATTCAGTTTGATTGTTGTCAGTCCTGTGGCTTAAACTCTGGCCCTGGGCACTGTCCTGAGCTATTTGCTCAAGGCTAGCACTCTACCACTTGAGCCACAGCACCACTTCTGGCTTTTTCTGTTTATGTGGTACTGAGGAATTGAACCCAGGGCTTCATGCATGGTAGGCAAGCACTCCAGCACTAAGCCACATTCCCAGCCCTGTTGTTTTAATGGTGCATGTATGTGCCAGTCCCAGGGCTTGAAGTCAGAGCCTGGGTGCTGACCCTGAGCTTCTTCTGCTCAAAGCTCCACTTCTAGTTTTCTGGTAGTTTATTGGAGATAAGAGTCTCGTGGAATTTCCTGCCTGAGCTTGCTTCAAATTGTGATCCTCAGATGTTAGCCTGAGTAGCTAGGATTCAAGGTATGAGCCACAGGCACCCATCTAGTTTTATTTTTATTATTATTATTAAGGAGTTGTACAAAGGGGTTATGATTCTGTAAGTCATGTAATGAGTATAATGCTTCTTGGACAATGTCACCCCTTCTTTTGCTTTCCCCTATATTCTCCCTGTTGTCCCTACCTACAAATTGTATAGTTATTTTTTACCTAGTGTATATGAAATACAATGACTACATTTGTTCACCCTTTCTCCCTCCATTTCTGTGTCCTCCCTTTCTCCCCCCCCTCAAAATAAAAAACAAAAAAAAGACATATTTCCATTTCCTGGAATTCATTTCATAAATAGTATTTTAGATGTTCTTCCTCTAGTGTATCCTCCTTTAGTCAGTTTTTTTTATGTAAATGCATATAGCCTTGTATAAGTTATCATATCCAGTTGCATTTTAGATCTACTGTTGTTTCTAAATAACAGAAACTTGTGTCTCACAGTTCTGTATCCTGCAAAGTCCAAAATCAGGGTGCTATAGGTGGTTTTAGTAAAGGCATTTTTCAGAGTTGTTGGCTCCTTCTTTTCCACCCTTGGCAGTACTGAGGATTGGACTCAGAGCCTCTCCCTTATTCGGTAGCAAACACTCTGCCATTTAAGATACACAACCATTCTACTGCTGATTCCTTGCTATATCCTCTCATTTTGAAAGGCTGAAGGGTCTTTCTTGGTTCTCTAGAGGAGAGCAGTAACTCATTCATAAGGGCTCTCTAATGAACTAATCACCTCTCAAAGTCTCCTATTATCATTACTTAGGGGATTAGGATTTCATTCATGCCTAGTATGCATGAAGCCCTGGGTTTGATTCCCCAGTACCACATAAACAGAAAAAGCTGGTAGTGGTGCTGTGGCTCAAGTGGCACAGTGCTAGCCTTGAACAACAACAACAAAAAGCTCAGGGACAGTGCCCAGGCCCTGAGTTTATGCTCCAGGACTGGTTAAAAAAAACAACAACAAAAAACCTTAACAAAGTAAGAAACTATCTTTGTCATTATTAGTATTGCTGTTGATTTTTTTTTTTAAGGGTCTCATTATTCCCAAGATGGCCTGGAATGGACCACACTGGCCTTGAACTTGTGATCTTCCTCCCTCAATCATTTTGTTGGAGTGTTGGTATCACAGACATGCACTAACACAACTGGGGTGCTCTCTCTCTTTTTCTCTCTCTCTCTCGCTCCCTCTCGCTCACTCTCTTATTAAGACCTAATTTTGCTCAATTTTTTTTTTTTTATAAATTACAAACAAGTAATTCTCTTCTGGCCTTCTGCCTTTCTCTATTTGAAAATCTGTATAAAAGAAAACACTGAATACTTATTAAGAAAAATCTGCCAATTATCCTACAAAATGCATTGTCACACACAAATTGGCATGTTTTTGTTTGTTTTTGCAGCACTAGGGATTGAACCAGGCATGCATATTACAGAAGCCTTCTACAACTAGGCACAGCATTTAGTTTGCTGACTTGATCTACAGTGATGGGCTTGGCCATCTTCAGGATTACAAGGAGCTTAAATTACAAAACACAACAACGAAAGAATTGCTTCCATTCCATACTATGAATATTTAAGGAAGGGACGTGAAATAAGGATGATAATGACAGAATGAAAAGATAAAAAGGAAGAAAGCTGAGACACAAAGCAGAAGGACAAAAAGAACCCCATGGTTGGACTGGGATGTAGCATTTGCCTTGATGTGCAATGTACTGGGGGGTTTGATCTCCAGGACTGCAGTTAGGTAGATAGGTAGGTAGGTGGGTAGGTAGGTGGATAGGTAGGTACATAACTACATAGATAGATGTCATGCTCAATGGAATGATTAAAATAACTAATGAGTTGCTTAAGGATCATGAGGGCACAAGCGCAGTATTGTATTTTTTAATGTGTAATTTTTAAAAATTATTTTGGGAAAAATACTTTTTTTTGTGAGACCCAATAGCACTGTATAGTCCAAGCTGGTCTTGAACTATCAATCCTACTGCCTCAGCATTAGTACTAGGATTACAGGTTTGTAACATCATATTTGACTGAAAACTAATCATTTTAAAATGGAATATTTTAAATGACTTCATGTTAGAATTGAAACCTAAATAATGTGTGCTTTCCAACTTTGTGAAAATGAAAGGTCCAAGTGAAAATATCCTTATTTAGTCTGTACTTGTGGCATAACAGGAAATATATTTGGTCTTTATCCCCCCCCCCTCCTCCTGCTTTTGCAGACAATTAAAATCCTTGAAATTTAAGATAAAACCACCTTTAATTATTTGTAATGAGTCCCACATCCTTCTTTTTTTCCTTCAGGCCTTCCTTGCTTCTTTTCTTCCTTCCCTTAGGGTTCCTATTCTAGGCCCCAACAGACTAGACTGAAAATCAAAATCACATTATCTGACATGGGAAAACAACAGAGATAGTAGCCAATTACACAAATGGGGATAGTTTCAATCTACCTGATATTATCTTTGGGGTAAGCTGAGGCGGGAGATGGGGAAGTAATCTGAGGTTAACTGGTTATAAGCACTCTTGCCACTAGGCCATATTCCCAGCCCCCAACTAGTTATTTATCTAAGTAACTTTGAAGCCATTGGTTCATTTTTTTTGTTTTCACCTTTTCTGTCTTTTTATTCCTTGAGACCAGGTCTCCCTATCTAGTCCTGACAGGCCCTGAATTTTCCATGTAGCCTTGGCCCTGTACTCACAACTCTCCTACTTTCTCCTTTAACTTCACAAGTTCTTTGCCTCTCTCTCTCTCCCTTTGTGGTACTAGAGATTTAATCCATAAGCCTGTGTGCTGTGTAGTGTGTGTGTGTGTGTGTGTGTGTGTGTACTGGGGCTTGAACCCAAGGCCTCCTTAACTCAAGAACGCCTTAAAACTATTTTGCTCAAGACTGCTGTACTACCATTTGCGCCACACTTCCACTTCTGGGTTTGGGTTTTTTTCTGTTCGTTTGTTTTTTACCTCTCAGATATGTCAGGTATTAGAGATTATCCTGAGTATCTAGGACTACAAGAATGAGTCTCTGATGCCCAACTTCTTTGTTTTCTACCTGTAGAACGAATCTCCTCTGCAAAGTATATGGCAAAATTTATTTTATAGAATAGACTGATGTTGTCATTATAAAGATCATAATTATCAAAGTAGGGAGAGATGAATAGAAAGTCCTGAGAATTAGCCAGGAAAGCCTGAGGAAAAATTAACTCTAAAGAACACAAAGATAGAAGCTGGGAATGTGGCTTAGTGAATAGGGCTTGCCTAACATGCATGAAGCACTGGGTTCATCAGTACCACAAAAATCTGGAAGTGGTACTGTGACTCAAGTAGTAGAGCACTAGCCCTGAGCACAGAGAGGCTCAGAGACAGAGCCCAGGCCCTGAATTCAAGTCCCAGGAATAGCTCTATGGTAGCACTTTAGAGGTTGAGGCAGGAGGATCTCAGTTCTAGTCTAGGCTGGGATACTTAATGAGACCCAATTGGGAGGGTGGGTGGGGAGGCATAGCATTTGACACTAATAAACACTAGGTAGAAAGAAGATTCCACAGTTAATTAGCTGGGGACACACAATGACCAAGTAGAAGCAAGACTCAGTAGTGTGTGTTTAAGACAATGATTTGAACATAGCTCACTGTGTAGATTCTACCCCTATCTTATAAAGTCTATCCCTTTTATACTTTATCTCTATATTATGAAAGTTTTCAGTGGTTCTTTTAATTATAACTACCTAATGAGGCTAAATTAGTGTGCAAAAACATTGAGTTCAGGTCTATATAAAATGATAAGAAACTAATATTAGGTTGGTCAAGTGAAACTTGATAAAAATATAGAATACTACAAGGAGAGGCATCAGGTAAGAAATTCAAAGTTCCATGAATGACAAGATTGAAAAATTGGATCAATATATAAAATGATAGCATTGTCAGAAGGCTCAAGCAAGAAAGGCACAACTTTGCATAAGGCTAGTGCTCCACCACTTTGAACCACAGCTCCACTTCCAGTTTTTGAATGGCTAACTGGACTTTTCTGCCCAGGGTTGGCTTCGAACTACAATCCTCAGATCTCAGCCTCCTAAGTACCTAGGATTATAGGCATGAGCCACCAGTACCTGGCTCAGAAAGTGCTTTTCTTTTCTTTTCCCTCCTTTTCTCTTTCTCTCTTTGGCAGTACTGGGGTCTGAACTTGGCCTTGCACTTGCTAGGCAGGTGCTTTACTGCTGAGCCATTTCTCTAGCAGGAAAGTACATTTCTTTACAGAGCTGTGTCATACCATCTTTGGGGCCCTAGGCCAGAAAAGTAAAATCAAATCTTAAATAATGCCTTTAAATTCTTATCTCTGGGATGGATTTCAATGGATCACACTCATAATTCTATAATAATACCTATGAAATCTTAGGCAAAACTTAAGAAATTATTATTATTATAGTTTGTCAGTTCTGGGGCTTGAACTCAGGGCCTGGGCACTATCCCCGAACTTCTTTTGGTCAAGGCTAGCAATCTAGGGCTGGGGATATAGCCTAGTGGCAAGAGTGCCTGCCTCGGATACACGAGGCCCTAGGTTCGATTCCCCAGCACCACATATACAGAAAACGGCCAGAAGCGGCGCTGTGGCTCAAGTGGCAGAGTGCTAGCCTTGAGCGGGAAGAAGCCAGGGACAGTGCTCAGGCCCTGAGTCCAAGGCCCAGGACTGGCAAAAAAAAAAAAAAAAAAAAAAAAGGCTAGCAATCTACCACTTGAGATACAGCACCATTTTCAGGCTTTTTCTGTTTTTGTGATAGTGAGGAATCAAACCTAGGGCTTCATGCATGGTAGGCAAACACCCTGCCACTAAGCCACATTCCCAACCCAAGAAATTAATTTTTTTAAATGGTGCCAAGTACTACAACAGTAACAGCTTTCTGAGATTTTTTTTTTCATGGAGTATGCTAGATGTCTCTAGAATTAGGTTCAGATGATTGCGAACCTGGAAAAGCTGTTACTACTAAAGCAGAATGTACTGCTATTACTGGTATTTATATGGATAAATATAATTATATTGGTATGTGTATATACGTAATTTGAACATTTGGAAACTTTAGCTGTGTTATCAACATTGGAAAAAATGTATCTCACTCTCTACTGTGTTGAATTGGCATCGTACATAGTTAAATAACTATACTGCACTACAAATTTTAAACTTAAAATATTTTTCCAATTGTATTAAGTATATAAGGTATTTATCTATGTGAATTTCACTACAGAAACTAACAAAGTATTCTCTGAATAATGGGAAAAATCATTAAATTACTGAAACTCTGGAAAAGGGTAACTATAGGGATAATTAAGATATGAATTTCATGTTCACTTATGAATTATTCATATATGTGTGATAATGGATATTGTGGCACATTGTTCATTGAATAAAAATATTAAAATTCAAAAAAATTCAAAAAGAAATTTAGAACAATACAAATAAACATATTCAGGAAAAAAGATAATAATTTCAACCTATGGCAATAACATCCTATTAGTTACTTTTTTCTCAATGTGTTTGGTTCCATAAGCTTGAACCAGGCCATATGGCAATGGGACTGTGTGATAGAAGGTAAATTAAGTGTGCAAAAACACTGCACACTAATGTTGACTACTAGTGGCAGGTAGGAAGCAGAGAGAGAGACTGAGGGCTCCATATAACCTTCAAAGTCACATCCCTACAGGACCTGCCACCTTCAGCTAGGTACACCTCCTAAAGTTTCTATACCTCCAAAATAGGGACCAAGCTCCAACACATGAGCCTACTGGAAAATTTCATACTCAAACTATAGCATCCCTTCTCCCTCTTGACCCACAAGCTCAGAATTCAAATGTATTTGGTTCATCTTAAGGAGTCCCTAATGTCTTAACAGTACCAATTAGCAGCTCCTTGAAGCTTGAGTCTCTAGAGCAGGGATATGATAGCCCCAGTCAAGCTATGCTGGAATATAGTGGAAAGGACTCTGGACTAGCATGGGGAGTCGGGCAGTTAAGTCCCTGACTCGCTGTGTGACTCCTGATGAAGATAGTTCATATTTAGAAAATTTATTTACATCACGTAAGAACCGTCTCTAAAGTGTTACACTGAAAATAAAATGTAGTGGACTGGGAATGTGGCTTAGTGGTAGAGTGCTTGCCTAGTGTGCATGAAGCTCTGGGTTTAATTCTTCAGTACCACATAAACAGAAAAAGCCTGAAATGGTGCTGTGGATCAAATGGTAGAGTGCTAGCCTTGAGCAAAAGAAGCTCAGGGACAGTGCCCAGGCCCTGAGTTCAAGCCCCAGGATTGGCAGAGGGGGGGAGGGGGGGAGAGGGAGAGAGAGAGAGAATAAAATGTAGCTGGTGCCTCATGCTTGTAATCCTAGCTACTCAGGAGGCTGAAACCTGAGGATGATGGTCAAAGACTCTTATATCCAATTAGCTACCAAAAAGCCAGAAGTGGCGCTGTGGCTCAAGAGGTAGAATGGTAGCCTTGAGCAAAAAAGCTCGGGTACAGTGCCTAGACCATTTGTTCAGGATCTAGGACCCACAATAAAAAAAAAAAAGAAAAGAAAAGAAATGAGATGAACACATGGAGGGTGCTTGAAGTAGAGAATTTTACAAAGACAGAAAAATAACTTTCATTCCCCTCAGAGGTTCAACATTTTCTGCCTGCTTTTCCTTACCAACTCTAGCCAGACCATTTTCTTTAAAAGTTTCCAAGTCTAATTTCAATTTACAGACCTGAGTAGTTGAAAGGCTTTGTAAGATTTTTTTTTTTCCAACTCTGGAACTATGATTCCCATTCATTCAATGAGCATGAGTACTATGTACAGTCACAAACAAAAAAATGAGTAAAACCTATCAAAAAAGATAAAATCCAACAATCATCCCAGCCCAAGAAGAAACTTTGTTTTTGTTGTTTGTTTGCCGATCCTGGGACTTGAACTCAGGGACTAGGCTACTGCTCCTGAGCCTTTCTGTGCTCAAGGCTAGCACTCTACTGCTTGAGCCACAACACCACTTCTGGCTTTTTCTGAGTAATTAGAGATAAGCGTCTAGCGGCCTTTCTTGCACAGGCTGGCTTTGAATCATGATCCTCAGATCTAAGCCTCCAGGGTAGCTAGGATTACAGGCATGATGTCCGGCTGGAAAGTTCTTGAGCCTCTTATTTCCAATAAATCACTCAGAAAAAGCCAAGTAGTTGCTATAGCTCAAGTAGAAGAGCATAGCCTTGAATACAAAGAAGCTCAAGAGAGAGCACCCAGGATCAGAGTTTAAGCCTCAGGACTGGCAAGAACAACAAACCTGAGGATTAGTGATGCCTATATAATCAGTGGTGATAAAACTTTGGTCTTGTGTTGAGCTGGGAATATGGCCTAGTGGCAGCAGTGCTTGCCTCATATACATGAAGCCCTGGGTTCAGTTCCTCAACACCACATATATAGAAAAAGCCAGAAGTGGCGCTGTGGCTCAAGTGGCAGAGTGCTAGCCTCAAGGCTAAAGAAGCCAGGGACAGTGCTCAGGCCCTGAGTCCAAGGGCCAGGACTGGCAAAAATAAATAAAAATTTGGTTTTGTAAGATCTGGACTGGAGTTCTGATTCCAATGTTGTTTTTAGCCTCTGTGAGGCTTGGTTTGCTCTTCTGTAAAATGAGGATAAAATACAACACTCATCAGGGTTGTTTTAAACTTCAAAAGGAACATGTTTAAAAAATGATAGTTACAATTTTTGTGTCCGGCTGTGTGCGCGGATTTTGATTAACCTCCCATTAAATAACAACAACAACAAAAGAAAACCCTGCGTGTAGCAGGCTATTTCACCTTCTCCCTCAAAAAAGTCAGTTGGTTTGCCGCTGCCTCCTGTGTCCTGTAATGCGGCCATCCCCGTCTTTTAACTCTTCTGCAGCCTTTCTAACACCCACATTACAGATTTGTGAACTTTCTGTACACTGCGAAGCCAGTTTCTAAAAACCTAATGGTTACGCAGCGCTGATTTAAAAAAAACAAAAAAAACAAAAAACAAACAAACCAGGAGACACAGTTCATTAACTACATTGCTTAAATGTAGGCTGATCTCCATCGGCTAAGAAAGAAATTCTTCTGATCTCTGAAATCTTTTATTAAAAAAAAAACACATAATTTTGTTGGGCTGGACTTAGAGAATGGATATTTAGAAACAAGCTAACAAAAAAGATACTTCGCCAAGGTCAGTAGCTGAGGACCATCAAGCAAGCCTGGAGGCTTCCCGACTCCCGCTCCGCCCGCGGCGCCCAGCCAGCCCCGACTTGCGGGTGGGGAGCGCGGCGCGGCGGGGGCGGGGGACTGGGACCGAAGCCCAACTTCATTGTTCGCGGGGTGACTCTTCCCGAAAGGGCCCGTTGGCTGCGCCTGCGCAGTGCACGCTCTTTGTGCCGGGCTGCCGCGGGTGGCCTGTGGAGGAGTCCGGCCCCCGAGCAGCCGGAGGCGGAGCCTGAGAGGCGTGGCCGCGCCCGCCGCGTGCAGATTGGGCTCCCGCAGGGCGGCGGGCGGGCGCGGGGCGGAGCTTCTGATAACAACACTCGGAACCCGGGCTGAGCTATTTGTTGCTGCGCCGCCACTGCCCGAGCCCCGGTCCGCGCTCTCCTTTAGCTTTTTCAGCAGCAGCCGCCGCCGCCACCCTGGGACCCCCGGCTTCACCTCCTCCTCCTCCTCCCCGTCCCGCAGAGCCACCTGCCTCCTAGCACCATGACCGTCGTCTCCGTCCCGCAGCGGGAGCCGCTGGTTCTGGGCAATCGTCTGGCGCCGCTCGGCTTTTCCGGCCGCGGTTACTTCGGGGCCCTCCCGATGGTAACCACGGCTCCGCCGCCCGTGCCCCGGATCCCGGACCCCCGAGCGCTGCCCCCGACCCTCTTCCTCCCGCACTTCCTGGGGGGAGACGGCCCCTGCCTCACCCCCCAGCCTCGCGCTCCCGCAGCTCTGCCCAACTGCAGCCTGACCCCGGCGGGAGGCACCCCGCGGGCAGCGCCGAAGAAGCGGCGGAAGAAGAAGGTGCGGGCCTCCCCGGCGGGGCAGCTGCCCAGCCGCTTCCACCAGTACCAGCAGCACCGGCCGAGCCTGGAGGAAGGTCGGAGTCCGGCGAGCCGCCCGAGCGCATCGCAGGAGGGCTCGGGCCAGGCCGCTGCCTCGGCCCTGGGTGCTGCGGCGGCCACCCGAACGGAGGGATCGAGCCCTGTCCCCGGGCCGCTGCAGCCGGCGGAGCCCGGTCTACCCCCGTCCCAGAGAGAGGTGAGGGCGGCGCGGACCGGGACCTACGGTGGAGTTTGGGGCCCGGGACCGAGGACCGGGGGTGGGGGCGGGGTGGGGGCGGCTGTTTACTCGGGAGGGAAGTTTCCGTGACGCCCGCTGGTGGGGGGGGAGGGGCGGCCTGCGCTGGCGCTGTTGATTGGCTTCCGGGAGCCAGCCAATGGGGTGAGCGCCTGGGCCCCAGCAACAGCCCCGATTTAGAAGGCTGGCGGCGTTCCAGGGGGTTTCGGCGTTCGGGGCGCGCGCGGCGGAGGGGGAGGGCGGCGCCCGGGCCCGCGGGAGGGCTGACGTCAGCGCGCTACGTGCGGAGCGCTCGGGCGCTTATGAAGGTGGCGAGGCTGGGTGGGAGCGGCAGACCTCGAGACGCTGGCACTCCTTGACTCCTCTGTAGAGCCTTTGGATTGGTTCTAATGCTCCGGTGTGGGGAAAAGGGTGCAGCCGCCAGCGGCCCCCGACTTGGCTGGCCCCGCGTCCGGTTCTATCCGCCACAGCCTGACCCACTTCGGCCACTCCCAAGTTCCAAAGTTGGCAGCTTCGGACGCCGAGTTCCGCCTGCCCGGCGCTGGCCGGGTCTGCTGCTACCCACTTCCCCGGCGGAGCTTTGCGAAGGGCCTGGGCTTTTTCGAAATTGATGTTAGGCAAATAACTTCTGTGACTGGGATTTGGATGCAAAGGACCAAAACGCAAACCAGATTAAATGTTTAAAACGACTTATCAAAGTACAACGTTTTAGGAACTTAATTTCAATAACGTTAATAATGTCGTGAAAATTACCAGACAGCTATTCGTTAAGAGTGGTTTGAGATTAGTGATTGAGCTGTGCTCTAGGGAAAAACTAGATCTCTCTGTATTTATTTCCTTAAAGAGCCGTCTTCATTTCCAAGCCTTATATTTTTATGGTTTGATAAAATCAATGTTTGGGGTAGACAAAGTTTTTTAGTCAATGAAGTTTCTCCGTTCTCCAGATTGCCCAGAGATCTAGTTTTCCCAGGATCTCAAGTTCACTCCCCTTTAAAAGGTGATTAAGGTAAGTGAGACAAATTAAATTCCCTGAGGTTGAACTTGAAAGGGGCAGGACAAACACTTCTCTTTTACTATTGCTTACAGTTGTAGGAAGATTTAGATGATTCGTTTGGAGTTTTAAATTATTCGTTTGAGGTTTGGGGACCGGTTTGTGCACTGGTAACAGGTGATTTCATTTTTAGCCCCAAACAAGGGGCTTACATGCTGGGATAGTCAATGATTAGTGCAATGGAGAATATAAGTTTCCAGGAAACAATGTTAGATTTTTAACTGATGGTTATTTTCAAGCTATATTTACGATTGTGTTTCTTATCTTTGTAGGTTTTTAAATCAAAGATGGGAAAATCAGAGAAAATTGCCCTTCCCCACGGCCAGCTTGTGTATGGTATACACTTGTGTGAACAACCAAAGATAAACAGACAGAAAAGCAGACATAATTTGCCACTAACCAAGATGACCTCTGCAAAAAGGAATGAAAATAACTTCAGACAGGATTCTGATATGCCTGATAGAATTCAGAAGCAGGAGAAAAAGCCTTTTAAAAATACTGAGAACATTAAAAGTACTAATTTGAAGAAATCAGCATTTCTAACTGAAGGAAGCCAAAAGGAAAACTACGCTGGGGCAAGGTTCAGTGATCCACCTTCTCCTAGTGTTCTTCCAAAGCCTCCTAGTCACTGGATGGGAAACACTGCTGAGAATGCCAACCCCAATAGGGAGCTGATGGCCGTGCACTTAAAAACGCTCCTGAAAGTTCAAACTTAAAGAGTTCACATTCCAATATGTATGTAAAACAGTATTCCCCAAATTTCTGGACTCTAAAATAGGTACAGAAATGGAAATTTGCCTTGTTGCAACACAGTGCACAAGATGAGCTAAAAAGTTACATACAGCTTGTATTATATTTTATATTTTGTAAATACTGTATACCATGTATTATGTGTATATTGTTCATACTTGAGAGGTACATTATAGTTTTGTTATGAAAGTATGTATTTTGCCCTGCCAACGTGGTAGGTGTTTTGTATATATACAGTGGAGAAATTTTATGTGCTAAGGCACATGGAAGACCGATTTATTTGCACATGGTACTGTTTTTCTTTTTAAGAAACAGCTGTCAAATCTCAAAGTGAAAATCTAAATGTGAAGTTTACTAATGCACTACTGAAGTTTAAATTTGTGGCACAATCATTGTGAACATGAGGTTGTGTTTCCTTAAATTGATTTCTGCCATCTAATCTGTAACTATTGGAAAACTATTCCCATTTTTACCAAACATAATTGCTGGTTTTGGTATAGCCATTTTTTCACAAATTTAAAATGCTTCTAATTTAATGCCAACAAAATTGGTTGTAATCAAATTATAAAATAATAATTGGCCTCCCCCCCCCCCAAAAAAAGTCTTGACTCTTTGTGTATGACTGTTTCTCAAGTTTGAATGTCTGATCAAAAGATCTTGTGAGATTTGAGTGGTTTATTGGGTCATCCTGTCTGGCTTCAGTTTCAACATCCCAAGTGCTAAGGTCACAAGGATGCACTACTTACTGGCTCCATTCTACTGGCTTTATGCCTTATTTTCATGCTAATTCTACAAAACTTAAGTCACCTACTAAGTAGCATTGACTTAACCATGTCATACTCTTCAGTGACTGAAATACTTGGGTTTCCTATATTGGCATTAACCTCAACCAAGGCAAGTGTAATTGAAAAAATATAATACTTGGGGATTTGGTTCTGAGGAGGGCAGTACCAAAGGCTTACCCCCTCAAGACTTCAAACTCTGCCTTAGCTATCTTGCTGTACCATTTGAGCCTTCAGTCTTATTTTACTAGTTCATTGGTGATCCAGTATTGCAAATTTTCTACCCCCTAGCTGGCTTTGAACCACAAATCTCAGTAGCCACATCCTGAGTTGCTAGGATTACAGATGTGAGTCAAAGACACACAACTAAAGCTTGAGAGTAAGTGAACTTTGTGGGAGACCAGGCTTTTAATAATGTGTGTGCATCTGTGCATGTACATTTGTATTTCCAAGAAAATTTTACAACAATAGGTAATTGTCATATTAGACAAAGCTAAAGTGTGGCTCATAAAGTATTTCTGAATAATTGGCCAATATTTCCATGCAGGAATAGTACATGAGTCTGTAAGTTGATTTAGGTGAGAAAAATGATACCTTTGTCTTTTTCCCCTTCCCAAATAAGCCTGGAATGCTGGGTTAATTTGGAGCTTGAATAGAAGAATCTTACCTTGTTATGCTTGGGAAAGTTTATATATCTTTTGCCTAGCAACTTCAAATGAATATTAAAAGCTATAGTGCTTCCTTGTTTCGAAGCAGGGTGTAGCTACATAACCCAATCTGATCTGGGATTCACTAATGCCTAGGATTATAGTGATGGGATCACACAGGCAAAGACCAGACCACCATGCTCACACAGAGTACTTTTTTGTTGTTGGTTGTGGGGCTTGAACTCAGGGCCTAGGCACTATCTCTGAGCCTCTGTGCTCAAGGCTAGTGCTCTACCACTTGAGCCATAGTATCACTTCCAGCTTTCTCTGAGTAGTTTCATTGGAAAATCTCGACTTTTCTGCCCAGGCTGGCTTCAAACTGCAATCCTCAGATATTAGCCTTCTGAGTACAGGTGTGAGCCACCAAGGCCCAGCAGGACATCCTTGAGTTGAACTTGTTTTCCTGAATAAATAGTGATAGGTAGTATCCCTAAAGTAGGTGGGAACTACCTTTATTTACATAAAAGGAATCCATCATTGATATCTAAGATGGAAACATCTTCATTCACAGATGGTCTTATGCTATATATAAGGCCTAAGAAACAACTTTTTTGTTAAAAAATTTTACACTGGTCCTGAGGCTTGAATTTAGGGCCTGGACACTGTTCCTAAGCTTTTTTGCTCAAAGCTGGTGCTTTACTACTTGAGCCACAACTGCACTTCTGGCTTTTTGATGGTTAATTGGAAACAAGATTCGCAGACTTTCCAGCATGGGCTGGTTCAAACCTTAATCTTCAGATCTTAGCCTCCTAAGTAACTAGAATGTACAGGCAAGTTACCAGTGCCTGGCTCCTTTTCTTTTGAAACAGTTTCTCTCATGTAGCCCAGGCTGGCTTCAAACTCAAGATATTGTCTTGGCCTCCAAGTACTAAGATTGCAAAAGTAATCATTTGGCAAAGTGAATCTTAAAAATATTTCTAGAAGGGCTGGGAATATGGCCTAGGGGCAAGAGTGCTTGCCTCTTACACATGAAGCCCTGGGTTCAATTCCTCAGCACCACATATATAGAAAACGGCCAGAAGTGGCGCTGTGGCTCAAGAGGCAGAGTGCTAGACTTGAGCAAAAAGAAGCCAAGGACAGTGCTCAGGCCCTGAGTCCAAGCCCCAGGACTGGCAAAAAAAAAAAAAAAAGATATTTCTAAAAGACAATTTTCTAACATATTCAGCCAATCTGTTTTCACCTAGTATCAAGGCCATTTTCATTAAGACCTACAGACAATTCTCAATTCCATTCTTTCACTCTAAGCATTGTTATAACAAAAGGTCTATCAAAGAGACTTGCTCTTCCTAAAAGATTATAATGATATAGCTGTCCGGGAGAGGACTCAGCCCCAGCCATTCCCCAGCTCTTCAGTTACAATGCGTGCTCTGCAACATAATCATTCTGTATGCCAGGTTCTTTATCTGGAATGGTATTTACCTTGCCTTATAATATTCATGATGATTAAAACTTTTGGGGCAGTGTCAAGTGCACTGTAAATGCTCAAAACACTTTGGGCCATTACCATTCCACCTTTTCCACTCAAACCAAAGTGTATCTTGCTGAACAGCCTTGCAATTTATAAAGTCAAAGGCAAATGAAAAAACGATGTGCTGGAACACAACCTTACTGACTTTTAATAAGAGTTCATTTGTGAGTGCACAGTAAAAACACAATTGATTATTCAAATTTTTATGGTGCTGGGAATCAAACCCAAAGACAGCCATGTAGCCAAGTGCTCTATCACTGAGCTACATTACCAGTTTCCTAACTACTATTTAAAATGACGATGTATGTGTGAACCCATTATTTAGAAAATAAAATTATGATCAATATGTTAATATATTAAATACATATACTCAGATTCTCCAAATTTTCAAGTGTCACATAATTTTATAGCTTTCATTACAGCTAAACACTTCAGAGCTGTAGTTATGAAATAAAATTTGTTATGACTAGTGAGAATCTATCCAGAAAATACAATATACATGAATTTGTTATTTGTCCAAATATTGCTAGCATACAAATTATTTTGTAAGGTTTCTTACAAATGCAAAGAACAATGGAAATGGATATTCAAAACAAACAGAGGCAACATTGACTTCATATACTAAAAATATAGGACAGGTTTTTTTTTTTCCTTTAAGCACTTTAGCTATAAATATTGACTGTATGGACTAACTTTAAAGTTTCAATAATATAATTCAACAAGGTATACAAGTAGAGCTCTATAAATATATCCCCTTTAATAATATGCAAAACCATTTTACCACAAGTCTAACAAAACTCTGAAAAATGTAAACTACAAACACATTTTAAAAGAAATTTACAGTTCCAACTACAAAAGCAATAAATGCCAACAAAGTTGTTTGGTTTAAAAGTGAGCACAGTAAAAACTAAAAGACTGCAAAAAAATTCAAATACTGAAAAGTTGTCTTTTGAAGATGCAGTTTTGAGTTTATTAATACAAGGTACTAATCTAAAAAAAGACATTCTATATATAGAGTACTGAGCTAGAGCTCTGAAAAGAAAAAATAAGCAAATGAAAATATGTATGTAGAAATAATGGTATAAAATACTATTTTATATAAAATGTACTAATCTTTGAATGTGTAAGGCTTAACATGAATATTTTTGGATTTGTGAGTTTTGAATACCATGATTTTTAGAGAAGCAGTCTCAAACCATGCAAAATCCAGCATCTCTAAAGTGTTTTCATGTCTTAAGTGAATATAATCTATAACAATGTCAACTGATCTATCCAATAAAAATGAAATCATCTTTGAGCGCAAAGATAATTTATCTTTTGAATACTTATTCCTTACATAAATTCTACTTTTTGAAATTTTGGAAGATTATAAATTTCAGCTACCAACTAGGAATTGGCCTAAGCTTAAACAAATGACACAGCTAACCATGTGTCAAACAGTATAAGTCTGCTATATGCATAATACTTTTTAAATGAAAAATGCTTTAGAGTCAAAAATATTTTTGTTAAAAGGTACTATCAATATTTACTCAGTGAAATTTTCCAAATTGACTCCATTTTACCCATTCATTTGGAAAAGTACCCTCCTGCTATAATGTGAACAAAGTCCATAGAATGGTGACATTAAACATCATAATTTGTGGTGTGAGCCCTTAAATTGATAAGAAATATTTATTAATCCAAAACTACAGCGATTTTATTCTTTCACATGCCCAAGTAGTATCAACTCATTTTTGTAAGCCTTGAAGAATTTTTATTTAACATAATCAGAAGTTTCATAACTTAAAGACTATGTAGTGAGTGCTTCAGTTGCTGTTCACCAACTGTTTTTATGACGATAACTCTGAGATCTGGAATGTGACCGAAAATGTGAATGTTTTGCTGTTTGTGCTTTAGTTTCAGAATTAGTATACCCTTTGGGAGATTTACATGGGGATCTTGCTATAGAGTCAGAATGTCTTCCATGCGATCTTGATTTTGTTCCTGAGCTAGTCTGCTTTTGAGGTGAACTTGATTGTGATTTTCCTATTGACTTGGACCTTTTTTGTAAGGACTTTGACCTTGACCGTCCTCTAGAACCAGAATTCCTTCTTGGAGTTCTTGACTGCCTTGCTGAGGTAGAGCGCCTTGGTAGTGATTTGGAACGAGATTTAGACTGGCTGTAAGAAAATCGCCTGTGTCGAGACCTGCAAACATCCACAAAGTTAGAGCACATATTTCACATGAAACAGCAGGTTAAGAAATAACGCTTTCAATATGGAAACTTCAGGAAATAATAAAAAAGCAAGAAATAACACTTTCAGGCATTTATATTCTCACTAAATTTAAATATGCTAAATATGAACTAAATATGCTAACTATGAATTGTCCCCTGTAGACTCATGGTATTGGGGACCTGGTTGCCTTCTGGTGGCCTTTGGAAAGTGACTGGATCATGAGTGCTCTAACCATCAAGGGATGAATCCCTTGATGTATAAATAATGGCATTACTAGGAGGTGGTAAAAGTAAGAGGTGGGGACTTGGAGGAAGCAGATCACTGGGAGCGAGTGCTGGAAAGATGTATTTTCCCCTACTCCTTCCCTTTGCTTCCTTTCTACTATGAAGTGAGCAGCCTCTGCCACATGCTTCCTACACTGCACTCCTCCATACCTAAACAGACCTAAATGCACCCAGCCAGTCACACATGGAGACCTCTGAAACTGCAAGCCAAAATAAATCCTTCCTCTTCTAAGTAAGCTATTTCTTTCACATATTTGCCACAGCAATGAAATGTCTGACCAACTAAACCACAAGAAACAATTTTATTTACTTGTTGGTTTAATTTTCAGCATTTGGGATGGAACTAATAGTAAACATGCTACACAAGTGCTCTGCCACTGAGTTACATCCTAGTTCTAAAAGAAACAAGGTTATACACAGCTCAAACCTAAGTAAAATTTATAATATTTTGTGTTGTTCCCTTCCTGTTTCTCTCTTTAGTAGTGTGTATTAATTGTGCAAAGTGGCTTCCTTTTGATGTTTCCATGCATTCATATGATATACTTTGATCAAATTCACCTTGTTACTCTTTCTTATCCACCCTGCCTGCCCCGCTTCTTGGGAGAAAGGTCTCACTGTGTAGTTCAAACTAATCTTGAGCTTGAGATCCTCAGCCTTCAAAGTGCTGGGATTAGAGACATGTACCACCACACCCAGCTTTAAAAAAAAATGTTATTATAAAAGTGATAGAGGGGTTGCAGTTATATAAGTCAGGTAAAGAGTACAATTCTTTTTCTTTTCTTTTTTCTTTTTGTCAGTCATGGGGCTTGAACTCTGGGCCTGGGTGCTATCCCTGAGCTCTTCAGCTGAAGACTACTGCTCTACCACTTTGAGCCACAGTGCCTCTTCTGGTTTTATGGTAGTTAATTGGAGATAAGAGTCTCACAGACTTCCCTGCTCAGGCTGGCTATGAATTTCAATCTTCAGATCTCAGCCTCCTGGGTAGCTAGGATTACAGATGTGAGGCGCTGGTGCCCAGCAAGAGTACAGTTCTTTTTGGACAATGTCACTACTTCTTTTGCATTCTCCCTTTTTTCCCTTTAATTTTGTTTTGTGCAGATCCTGGGGCTTGAACTCAGGGCCTACATGCTGTCCCTGAGCTTTTATGCTCAAGGCTAGTACTGTCACTTGAGCCACAGCTCCACTTCTAGCTTTTTTGGTAGTTAATTGGAGATAAGAATACCAGGGACTTTCCTGCCAGGGCTGGCTCTGAAAACAATCCTCAGCTATCAGCTTTCTGAATAAATAGGTTGACCGGCATTAGCCACTGGGACCTGGCTCCGTAAGACAATGTCTTGCCAGGCTGGCCTCAAATTCAAGATCCTCCTATCTCAAGTGGGATTACAGACACATGTCACCATGCCTAGCTTATAGAGAGAGAGAGAGAGAGAGTGTGTGTGTGTGTGTGTGTGTGTGTGTGTGTGTGTGTGTGTGTGTAATTTTTTGCTCGAGGACAGCACTCTACCACTTTGAGCCACAGCTCTATTTCTGGCTTTTTGGTGATTAATTGGAGATAAGAGTCTCACAGACTTTCCTGCTGCAGTTGGTTTCAAAATGTGATCCTCAGATTTCAGCCTCCTGAGTTGCAAGGGCTACAGGTGTGAGCCACCAGTGCCTGGCTCCTGGCTTTTAATCACAGCTCTCATGAAGCCATGGTAGGACCATTATGAGTTTGGCACTAGCCTAGGATATAACAGGTTTCAGGCCAGCCTAGCCTATATCAAGACCCTATCTCAAAAACAAACAGAAAAACAGACAAAAACAAAAAAACCAAAACCCACAAATGACTCAAAAGGAAAATGAACAAAAGAAAAGTGAAAGACAAAAGAAACATAACCAAAGTGATTTGAATACTGGAATGTAAAACTTTTGATTCATATGCTCAAGGGAAAAAAATTAGAAAGCACAAGGAATTTCAGTGACAAGCTAGAATCTATAAAAAGAAACAAATAGGCTGGAGGTATGGCCAAATGGTAGAACACTTACCTGCCTAGCAAGTGTGAAGAGGCCCTGAGTGCAAACCCCAGTCCTATTAAAAAGTGTTGGGGTTTTTTGCCAGGTCTGGGCCTTGGACTCAGGGCCTGAGCACTGTCCCTGACTTCTTTTTGCTCAAGGCTAGCACTCTACCACTTGAGCTACAGCGCCACTTCTGGCCGTTTTCTATATATGTGGTGCTGGGGAATCGAACCCAGGGCTTCATGTATAAGAGGCAAGCACTCTTGCCACTAGGCCATATTCCCAGCCCATTAAAAAGGTTTTTTAAAACACAACCTGACATTAAAAACAAAATATATCTGAAAGTAAAGTCATTAGATAGACTTTGTAGCAATCTAGATATGGTAGAAAAATAGTAAATTGAAATATCATTAGAAAACCATTGTATTGAAATGCAACTAGAAAAGAAATTTTAAGAAATCTAGAACAGAATATCAGCAATATGTGGCACATAGTCACATAGTTAAAAGGAAAGACTCAATGCAATATCTGAAGCGATAATGACTTACAATTTGCTCAATCTAATGACATCCTCTCATGAGTTCAAAAAAACCTCAAGAAATCTGGGCCCCAAGGGTTTATACCTGTAATCCCAGCAACTAAAGAGGTTGAGGTCTGAGGATTGTGGTTCAAATCCAGCCTGAGTAAAAAAGTTCCTGAGGCCTCTTATCCCCAGGTAACTACCAAAAAAGCTGGAAGTAGAGCTGTGGCTCAATAGGTTAAGTGCTTAGGGACAGCTCTCAAGCCCTGAGTTCAAGCCCTAGGACAGGCACAAAAACAGCAACCAAAAACCTCCAATAAGCCTCAAGTGGAATAAATAAAACTATACTAGGCACACCACAGAAAAACTGCTGGAAACCAAAGCCAAAGAGTAAATAAGAAATAAGATAACAAGACAGACTACCTATTGCTCAAAGGAGCAACAAAAAGACTGACAGCAGTGCTGGGCGCTGGTGGCTCACACCTGTAATCCTAGCTACTCAAGAGGCTGAGGAGTGAAGACCACAGTTCAAAGCCAGCCTAGGCAGGAAAGTTCATGAGACTCGTCTCCAATTAACCACAAGAAAATCAGAAGTGGCTCTGTGGTTCAAAGTGGTAGAGTGCTAGTCTTGAGCAAAAAAGCTCAGGGACAGTGCCCAGGCCCAGAGTTCAAGCCCCACTACTGAAAAAACAAAACAATGAATAAACAAAAAAGCAAAGCAGCACAAGGTAAACTAGAAAAACAACATAGCAAATGAAGAGGGCAAGTATGAAAACAAAGAGAAAAAAGAAATGATTTATAAAATAAAATTTAAATTGATCATTGGTTTTAAAAGTCTCAAGATAAATAAAGGGGAGAGGAAAATATGAAGTTTAAGTAAGAAAAAATAGGACAGATTAGTATTAGTGGGTTTTCTTAATCTGATGAGGACAAATCTGTCTGCTTTTTCAGCTTCTCTATTTTCCTCAGTGTTTATCTTGCAACAAGAAGATGCTTTCTGGGGAATGTTAGAGATACTCCATGGCAGCAGAACAATCCACTAGTCTCTATCTTCCAGTTATTTGACTCCCAGAGCTTTGCCCAGCTAGGAAGTGGCATCCACTTCCCTTTTGACTCCAGTTTCCCACCAAGTGGAACTCTACATCTTTGACTCAACTTTTCTCTATAGTTAAATAACCTCTCCTGAACAGCCCTCAGCAAACAAATAACTGCCTTTGTATTCTCAGTGGTTGATGATACAGGATGCCTGACCCTGAAGCTACTGGCATAATAGGTTCCTGTCAGTGCCCCTTAAAGGAGAGAAGAGAGAACTTTGTTGTTTTCTTTCTCTTTCTCTCTTCTTCCTCTTCCTCCTCCTTTCTCCCTTCTCTCCTCCCTTCTCCTCCTCCTTCTTTTTAACAGAGTCTTGCTATGTAGCCCAGGCCAGCCTCAAACTCACTATGTAGCCCAGGGTTGCCAGAAAGTTCTGATCCTCTTGCTTAAGCCTCCTAAAGTGTTGGGATCACAGGTATGTATCGCCACACATAGCTAATTTTATTTTTTCTTAATTCTCTGTCTCCTTCCCTTCTCACACTACCTTCTCAGTCCTTAATATCCCCTCTTGCAATTTTTTTTAAGTTTGAACTCAGACTTGCGCTCTTGCTCAGCCTTCTTGATCATAGTTGGTGCTGTACAGCTTGAGTCATGCTGTAGTCTGGCTTTTTTGCTGGTTAACTGGAGATGGCATCTCATGACTTTCCTGCTGGGATAGCTGCAAACCTCAGTCCTACAGTTTACTTTTTTTTTGTCAGTTATGGGGCTTGAACTCTGGGCCTGGGCCTTGTCCTTGAGCTCTTTTGCTCAAGGCTAGCACTCCACCACTTTGAGCCACAGCTCCACTTTCAGGTTTCTGATGGTTAACTGGAGATGAGTCTAACAGACTTTCCTGCCTTGTCTGGCTTTGAACCTTGATCCTCAGATCTCAGCATCCTGAGTAGCTAAGATTACAGGCATGAGCCACCTGGTTACATTTGTCTCATTACCATTACTATTATCACTTTACGTTTATATTCCAACAAATGAGTGAAAATATCTGATGATTGTTTTTTTGTTTTTTGCCAGTCCTGGGACTTGAACCCAGGGCCTGGACACTGTCCCTGAGCTGCTTTTGCTCAAGGCTAGCACTCTACCACTTGAGCCACAGCACCACTTCCAGCTTTTTCTGTTTATGTGGTACTAAGGAATTGAACCCATGGCTTCATGCATGTTAGGAAAGCACTCTACCACTAAGCCACATTCCCAGTCCTGATTATTGTTTTTTGAGTCTGGCTAATCTCTTTCCTTGTTGATCCATTCATTTTCCTGAAAATGACTATTTTTGTTGTTGTTGGACATGATGCTTGAACTCAAGGCCTGGTCGCTGTTCCTGAGCTCTTTTGCTCAAGGCTAGTGCTCTTCCACTTTGAGCCACAGCACCACTTCCAGTTTTCTAGTAGTTAACTGGCGGGAAGAGTCTCATAGACTTTCCTGCCTGGGCTGGCTTTGAACCTTGATCATCAGATCTCAGCCTCCTGAGTAGCTAAGATTGCAGATGTGAGCCACCAGCACCCAGCAGACATTTCCTTTTTTTCTCTGGCAAATACACACACACACACCCCATTTGACTGTTCTAATACAACACACACATTTTCTTTATTGACTTGTTGGCTCTTTTGGGCAATGTGGCTGATTCCAGAGTTTGGCTATTGTGAACAGGGCTGCAATAAACCTGGGTATGTAACTGTCTTTCCTGTATATTGACTGGACCTCCTTAGGATATATGACCAAGAGTAGAATGTCTAAAACATCTGGTTTTGCTTTGAGGAACTTCCATACTGATTTCTATAGTAGTTGCAGTAGTTTACTGATATCCATAGTGGTTGCACTAGTTTACATCCCTACCAATAGTGTATAGGAGTCTCCCCCTCCCATCCCCCAACACACACACACACACACACACACACACACATAATTATCAGTATCTGTTGTTGCTGTTTTTGTGAACTCTAGATCTGGGCACTGTCCTTGAACCTCTTTGTGCTGAAGGCTACTGAGAGCCACAGCACCACTTCTGGTTTTTGCGTGGTTAACTGGAGATAAGAGTCTCACATGGGTAAACTGCAATCCTCAGATCTCAGCCTAAGGAGTACCTAGGATTATAGGCTTGAGCCATGGGCACCTGGTCAGTATTTGTTTTCTTGAATAGTGCCACTCTGACTGGGGGTAGGATGAAATCTTAGTATCATTTTGATTTGCATTTCCATGATTGCTAAGGATGTGAACAATTTGTCATCTATTTGTTTGCCCATTTGTTCTTTGTATATTGTAGATATTAAACCTTTATAGCTTGTTGCTAAAGATTTTCTCTCATTCCATGGGTTGTTTCTTGATTCTGGTAATTATTTTCTTCGATGCTCACAAACTTTAGATTTGATGACATCATATTTGCCAATTTATGCTCCTGTTTGCTATGCTATTGTAGTCTTATTCAGAAAAAATTACCTATGTCTATGTCTCCCAGTTTTTGCTATGTTTTTCGTAGTAGTTTTAAGGTTTTACTTTGAGTTCTTTGACTCATTTGGAATTGGTTTTTATATAGGGTAAAGAATAGGGGCCTAGTCTTTTTCACAGGGATACCAGTTACCCTAGCCCCATCTGTTGAAGATACTATCTTCTTCGGGTAAAGTTGTTTTTTGTTTTGGGTTTTTTTTTTTTTTGGCTCTTTTGTCAAAAAATCAGATGGCTGTAGTTGTGTGGTTTTATTTCTGTATCTTCTATTCTGTTCCATTGCTCTTAATGTCTGTTTTTGTGCCAATACCAAACTTTTTGTCGTCATGGTTCTGTATATAATTTGTAGTCTGGTATTGTGATACCTCCAACATCCTGTTTTTGCTTAGGATTACTTCTGCTATTTTGAATTTTTCATGATTTCATATGAAGTTTAGGGTTGACTTTTCTATTGCTATGAAGAATACCATTGAGGGCTGGGGATATAGCCTAGTGGCAAGAGTGCCTGCCTCGGTATACCCGAGGCCCTAGGTTCGATTCCCCAGCACCACATATACAGAAAACGGCCAGAAGCGGCGCTGTGGCTCAAGTGGCAGAGTGCTAGCCTTGAGCGGGAAGAAGCCAGGGACAGTGCTCAGGCCCTGAGTCCAAGGCCCAGGACTGGCCAAAAAAAAAAAAAGAATACCATTGAGATTTTGATGGGCACTGCAGTAAATGTCTAGATTGTTTTCAGTAGTATGCTCAAAGGAGTGGCAAGAAGGATTAGATTGTTCAGCACTGTTGACTCATGCCTATAATCCTACTAAGGAGGCTGAAATCTGAGGATCAACTTTGAAGCTAGTTGAGGCAGACAAGACCAGAGACATTAACTCCAAGTAACACAGATAAGATTAGCCTCAGAGATCTGTCACTTGGCTCCATGCAGTGACTGCTGGGTGTATCAGAGCCTTGCACCTAGTCCCTCTAAATTAAATTATGTGATATACACAGCCTCTTGCACCCCACAGAGAGGAAACACACACACACACACACACACACACATACCCCAAAGAATTCTTTGTTTTATAAGTTCATTTTGCTTTGTTGCTATTTTTTGTGTGTGTGTGCTAGTACTGAGGCTTGAACTTACTGTTTTCACTCAGTCACTTGAGTCATGCCTCCAGTCTAGGATTTTGCTGGTTAGTTGGAGATAAGTCTCATGAACTTTTCTGTTCAAGCTGTCTCTGAACCTGTCTTCAGCGCTCAACCTTCTGTGTAGCAATTTTTTCTGTCTCTTAACTAGATCTTTCCTACTTATCTCACTCCCCTGTCTTATTAACCGCTTTTGTATGGTTCAGCTGCTGCCATCTTTTCCTTCCCTATATAACTGTACACTATGTATTATTTATTAGTGCTATCCTCCTATCTCCTTGCTAGTATCACCATGGTTAACAAATGTCTTCCTAGAACATGAAGACAGATCTTTGCTTCCACATCCAACTAAAGGTATTGGAACAACAGTGTGGAACAGTCTTCATTAGTCAGTGTCAAAACACAAGGGCAGCTGGGCACCTATGGCTCATGCCTGTCATCCTAGCTACTGGAGGCTGGGATCTGAGGATCGTGGTTCAATGCTAGCCCAGGCATGAATGCCCATGAGACTCTTACCTCCACTTAACCACCAGAAAACTGGCAGTGGCGATGTGGCTACAAATGGTAACATTTGCCTTGAGTACAAAATCTCAGGGAGAGCACCCAGATCCTGAGTTCAAGATATAACAACAATAACAAAAAAACCAACACACAGGTTGTTTTACTGGTTACAATAGCTTTTGTAGCCAAGTTTCCTCACCAAGAGTGGAGAATAGGTCTTTACAATGGTTCTTAAGCACTGAAATTGAATGTTTGACTACTGAACCACACCCATTCAATCTACTAATAAGAAAATATAGAATAACCTAGCTAGTACCCAGTCTTAAATAACTTTTAAAAATCAACTATAATTAAATGACTCAAAAACCCCTCAATATCCTTCATGACAAAAGCCCTAAAGAAACTAAGAACAGAAGGAACATACCTTGGCACAAGAAAGGCTGTATAGAATGAATCTATATACAACTGAGTAGGAAAAAGTGAGAGCATTTCCTCTAATGCAGATTGTTCACTCTTCCCACTCTTAATATAGTGCTTGAATTCTTAGCTACAGCAATAGGTAAGAAAAAGAGATAGTATACAAATAGGAAAAAGGGATACAATAGAAAAGGAAGAAGTCAGATTAACCCTATTTGCAGAAGACATGATCCTATACATAAATGATCATAGACTCCATCAGGAAATTCTAATGAACAGTTTCATCAGAGTAACTGGATACAAAACCAATATCCAGATGTAATTAGCTTTTCTATACACCAACAATGAACTTGCTGGAAAAAAGCCAGGAAAACAATCTCATTGACAGCAGCCTCAAAAAAAGCCAGGAATAAACCAAAGCAAGAGGGATGAAAGAACTCTATAATGAAAATGATAAAACACTGAAGAAATTGACAACAGAAGATGAAAAGGATCTCTCATGTTCATAATCAGCCAATATTGTGATAACAGCTATATTACCAAATGTAACAATATACAGATTAATGTACTACTCATCGAAATTATAACATTCTTTACAGGAACACAAAAAAATCCTAAAATTTATATGTAAGCAAAGAAAACCCAAATAGCTAAAGCAATTCTGAGGGGGGGTAAAAAAAAAGTTGAGCAAATTCTGACACAAAATGTTGTAAGAATCTACAGTATCTGATTCTGAATTACATTAAAGAGCTATGGTAACAAACAACATGGTACTGGCACAATAACAGACATATAGACCAGACCAAAGGAACAGTTATATTCATCAGATTCTCAACACAACACAACTTGGATAAAGGCAGCCTCTTATCAGCATGTAGAAAATTGAAATTAGGCTCTTATCTCTTACTAATCTAAGTGAAGCTGAACACTGGTGGCTCATACCTGATATCCTAGTTACTTAGAAGGCTGAGATTGTTGGAGTTGAGGTTCATGGCAAGCATGAGCAGAAAAATATTTACAAGACCTCTTCTCAAAGAAGAGCTAGACTGGGCTGGGGATATAGCCTAGTGGCAAGAGTGCCTGCCTCGGATACACGAGGCCCTAGGTTTGATTCCCCAGCACCACATATACAGAAAACGGCCAGAAGCGGCGCTGTGGCTCAAGTGGCAGAGTGCTAGCCTTGAGCGGGAAGAAGCCAGGGACAGTGCTCAGGCCCTGAGTCCAAGGCCCACGACTGGCCAAAAAAAAAAAAAGAAGAGCTAGACTCAGTAGAACATATCTGCTAACCTAGCTACTGGAAAACCTAACATAGGTGGACTGAGCCCAGGCACATTCCAGGAAGGAAAGAAGAAAAGAGAGAAGGAAGAAGGTAAAAAGGAAGGAAGGAGGCAGGGAGACAAGGAAGGAAGGAAGGAAGGAAGGGAGGGAGGGAGGGAGGGAGGGAGGGAGGGAGGGAGGGAGGGAGGGAGGGTGAAGGAAGGACCTATCTCAAAAATAATGAGTAAAATTCAGAACTGGAGGGGCTGGGGATATAGCCTAGTGGCAAGAGTGCCTGCCTCGGATACACGAGGCCCTAGGTTCGATTCCCCAGCACCACATATACAGAAAACGGCCAGAAGCGGCGCTGTGGCTCAAGTGGCGGAGTGCTAGCCTTGAGCGGGAAGAAGCCAGGGACAGTGCTCAGGCCCTGAGTCCAAGGCCCAGGACTGGCCAAAAAAAAAAAATTCAGAACTGGAGAGCTAGGCACTGGTGGCTCATAATTGTAATCCTAGTTACTCAGGAGGCTGAGATCTGAGGATGAAGGTTCAAAGCCAGCCCAGGCAGGAAAGTCTGTGAGGCTCTTATCTCCAATCAACCACCAAAAAGGCCAAAAGTAGAGCTCTGGTTCAAGTGGTATAATACTAACTTCATACAAAAAAGCTCAAGGACAGCACCTAGCCCCCAGACCAGCACAAAACAAAAGAATGTATGACAGATAAGGAGCATATCTTGTAAGAATTGATTATGTCCACTAAACAAAATGATTCAAATGGCCAGTTTTAGCAGCTGTAAAGTGTTTTCTACGAACAGTAGAAAATAAAGTTTCAATCTTCTGTATCAAGTACTCACTCTTTAAGGCTATCTGACCGCCTCCTGTTTCTTCCCCATGAAGAACTTCTACTTCTAGTTCTCCTTTGGCTGGGGCTTCTTGATCTCCTATGATCAGTTGGAGAACAAGGGTGACGTTCCTTTGATTTCATTTGGCCTGGTGCTAGAATATGAAAAGAAGGTTTATGCCACAATTTGTTGTCTGAAAACCATAGTTACAGCCATTTAACTTTATAATATTCCGAATTAAAAAAAAACTCATTGCTCTATCATTCTGGCAAATAAAGAAAATCTTATGTTTAGTCACACTTACTTTTGCGATCACCTTGTGCAAACTGTATTTCAATTTGACGGCCACATACCCACTTTCTATTGAGGTTATATAGAGCATCTTCAGCATCTCGAACATCTTCAAATATGACTAGCTGTTAAGGACACTTTGAATATGAATATCATATAGCAATTAAAGTATTTTTAAGGTATTAGTTACATGTAAAATGCAATTAGTAGATAAAAACAAGTTCTTGTTATTACGCTAACAGAATAAAATTGACTTTTATTTTAAAAGAAATGTCTTACTATGAAATAAAATGGTAAATATAAAAATAGATATAACAAAATATTGGATTTTTAATATATACATAAGTAAAACTGTAATATGTGTATAACATATGAGAAAAAATAATCCAAAATTGGCTACCATTATAAAAACTGTGAGGATTCATTCCCTTCTTTCAGATAAAGGATCCACTAGGGTTTTCATTGAAATTATCAGCATGCAGAACAAGCCTTTATTCTGAAACTAAAATTACTTTCATTAAAGGATTTTCTAATTATAGCATTTATAACACTTAGAAACAAAATCGTACAAATAGGTTAGCTAATACAAAAATTAATTTGGCCCTTTAAACACGTTATCTGCCTTTGAACCTTCCATTTTATACAACTCCTTGTGTTTAGTACTTGGGGCAGAAATATAGGAAAAAATAAAACAATTTTCAAACATTTGGAATTACATACATTGATTGGAAATATACAGCTAACCTCCCTTAAGTATATAAATTATGTAATATTAAACCTAACTGGGTATTAACTATATAAAATAATTAAATAGATGTATTTCAGGAGGTTGTTTACTAGATTTTTTTTCTAAATAGCAAACAAGAAAAGCTCAAGAAATGCAATATAAAATGAGACTGGCAATTACCTCAATGTCACTTGATCTTGAACCTTGACCTTTACTCTTTAAGACTTGCAAGATGGACTTTATTAGAGATGAAGAATCAAAAAAATCAGACTTGGCTTTGATTCTGGAACTCTGAGTAAATGTAGGAAAGCCGAAGTCTCAAAGTTGACTTTGTCTTTCGCTTGATAAAGACTTCCCCTCTTCCAGGTCTTTATATCTGTGTCCACCCTCCCTTTTTACTCCTTGATGCTTGAACTTTAGGTGCCTTTTGTATCGCCTGCTTGGTTTATGCTTGGATTCTAGCTAACAGGTTGGTTCAAACTGGGGGCTCTTGCCAGCTACTGTGGACTGCTTTAGATTTTCTGATAAAGAAATAAACACATTTAATTAGGCAATGTTAATCTCATATGCTCCTAAATATACATATATTTAAACACATATATGTAGTATGTTCACATTCATACAATAAAATAAAGGATATTGAACATAAGCAAATCCTCTTGGGCGGCGAGTGTAGAAGTCAAGTGGAATGTAAACGTCTACTATAGGGCCATATCGACCAAACTCACGGCGCAAGTCCTCAGGCCTGAAGTGTTTTAGAAATAAGGCAAAGAAATATAAATAGCTGGATTAAAATATTTTGCCTGCAGAAATCCAGTTGAAACTTTCAAAAGAAAGTGTGTTGTCTAGACCAGCATTGTCTAAAATTGATTATTGTAACAATTACCCAACATTTTGAAAAGAAGATAAAAAGAAGGAAAAACCAACAACAGCTCTTTAGTTCACTCTCTCAAGAGCCCTTACTTTGGAAAGTCTGGATTAAGGATTTGGAATTGGTATTTTTACAAACATTCTGGGTGTTTGTTAAGGTTAGTCAATTTCAATAAGACTGTTGGGGCTAGGGCATAGCTCAAGTTGTAGAATATTTGTTGCCTAGCAAGTTCAAGGTCCTGAGTTCAAATACCAGTACCACCGAACAGAACAAAACAAAAACACCGACCCAGTACATCCACCTTTAGAACTTACTCCCACTACAAGACTTATTACAAGTTGTATTAGGGCACATTCATTTGCCTCACTGTAATTTTATGTTTATATTCATTTTGATCCTCCAAACACAGACCAAGAATTAAGATTCTAATAATCTTAAATGTTTTACTATAAAGCAAAGTAACTAGTATATCTTCAAATTTAATAGGAAATTCCAGCCTCCCGTATGCTTTCTACTGTTACAAGTACGTAAGACAGTACACTAAAGAATAAAACTATTTGTGTTTGTGGGGCTACAATTTAATTAAAGAGACAAAATAATTAGAAATAATAGCTGATAGTTACAGTCATTTATGTACTAGTCATTGCTCACCTTAAGACCCTTAATTCTCAGAACAATCCTATAGTTATTTACTGGTGAGGATTAATCTTTCCCTAAGGTCACTGAGCCAGCAAGTCATAGATCTGAAACAAAACTTCTACATTCTGACCCTAGTCCATATTATTAGCCACTAAAACATACTGCTTCAGGAGATCACTGGGATTCAGTATCAAGATTTGGGCACAAAGCTCAGAACAAATTAGATTACTTTAAACATTTGCACAGAGAAAATATCTGAAGTCAGATTTGTCTGCAAAGCTTCTAGTTTGGGCAAATGGAAGAAAGAAGTTGTCAGCAACAAGAATGAGTAGTTGAAGAAGAAGAACTGGATTGAAAAGGGAGAAGAAAGGAAAAAAAGAAAAAGCAGCTTCCAGATTTAGAAATGAGTAAAGTGATGGCAGAACATTCATAAAAGTTCTATAAGCAAAAAAAAAAAAAAAAAAAAAGAATCATCTTCTGGGGTTGGGGATATGGCCTAGTGGCAAGAGTGCCTGCCTTATATACATGAGGCCCTGGGTTCGATTCCCCAGCACCACATATACAGAAAATGGCCAGAAGGGGCGCTGTGGCTCAAGCGGCAGAGTGCTAGCCTTGAGCAAAAAGAAGCCAGGGACAGTGCTCAGGCCCTGAGTCCAAGCCCCAGGACTGGCCAAAAAAAAAAAAAAAAAAGTTCTATAAGCAACTGAAACTGATAATGCAAATTATACTAACTTTTTTCTCAAGACTAGGAGACAAATCACTGATTAAAGCTAAAGATGAGGATTTAGCAGTTATTACATAAAAATTCAACTAACTCTGACTAAATAGCCACAAGATGATAGTCAGCACACTCAAAACTACTATGGCATACTTTATTCACTTACTATAACAGTTTTGTCTACTACCTACTTAGCTTAAAAGGACAGCAACAATGTCTTTTTTTCTTTCACCTAGTCATTCAACAAATAGGTGCCAGGCTCTACTGGAATAACAAAAAAACAAAAGCACAGTTCTTGCTCCTATGGGAGTTGGGTAAAGATTCTCAAGTACTCCTGAATATGTGAATCATCCCTTACAGCAACAGGCACCATTTTTTGAAACAGGTGCTGGCTATGTAGCCCTACTGGCCTTGAGCTCACAATCCTCCTGCCTAGTCTCCCCTAGGGCTACAATTTACAACTATGAAGTATGTACCACCACAAACAGATTTGTCCATTTTAAGTAACATTTGTCTTTTTTTTTTTTTTTTCCAGTTGCGGGGCTCAAACTCTGAGCCTGGGCATTGTTCCTGAGCTCTTCAGTTCAAGGCTACCACTCTACCATTTGAGCCACAGCGCCACTTCTGGTTTTCTGGTGGTTAATTGGAGATAAGGAGTCTCACTGACTTTCCTGCCCAAGCTGGCTTTGGACTATGATCTTCAGATCTCAGCCTCCTGAGTAGCTAGGATTACAGGTGTGAGCCACCAGTGCCTTGCTATAGTTTGTCTTTTTATTGTTAAGTTGTTAAAGTTTGTATGTTCTGGAAACAAATCCTTTGTCAGGATGTATTTTGTGAATATTTTCTCTCTCAGTTTGTGGTTTGGTAATTTTGGTAAAATCTAATGTATCAGTATATATATATATATTTTTTTCATTTATGCTAACTGCTTTCTTTGTCTTATATGAAATCTTTGCCTCAGGCAGGAACTTCCTGAACAGAGTGCCAGGGGCACAACAGATAGCAGAGAGACTAGACAAATGGGACTATATTAAAATAAAAAGATTCTGAACAGCTAAAGACATTGCTACTAAACTAGAAAGACAGCCAAACAACTGGGAAAAAAAATATTTACCAGCAATGCAACAGAAAAAGGCCTAATATACATCATATTCAGGGAGCTCAAGAAACTTACCCCTTCCAAACCTAATAAAACCAATCACTAAATGGGCAAAGGAACTAAATAGACACTTCTCAGAAGAAGAAATAAAAATGGCAAAAGAAACACATGAGGAAATGCTCACCATCCCTGGCCATAAAGGAAATGCAAATAGAAACAACACTGAGATACCACTTTATCCTAATAAGAATGGCTTATATTCTGAATTCAGACAACAACAAATGCTGGAGGGATGTGGAGAAAAGAGGAGCCCTACTGCACTGGCTGGTGGGAATGTAAACTAGTGCAACCACTCTGGAAAGCAGTCTGGAGACTCCTCAAAAACTAAACATAGACCCAGCCATACCACTATCCTGAGCAACAGGAACCAGGATATGACAAGGACACCTGTACCTCCATATTCATTGCTGCACTGTTCACAATAGCCAAGATATAAAAACAACTCAGATACCCCACTACAGATGAATGTATTAAAAAAAATGTGGTACCTATATACAATGGAATTTTACACTGCCATTAGAAAGATAAAATAATGGCATTTGCTGGGAAATGGATGGAACTAGAACAAATCATGTTGAGCGAGATAAGCCAAGAACAGAGAGACAAACAGTCTCCCTGATATGCAGGTGTTAGAGATTTAAAATGCAATGAGATTAAACAAAGTAAACAGGAATCAAGATACCAAAATACAGTAAAAACAAGAGGACAGCCGTGGGAGAAAAGCACCAAATAGCAAGACTCAAGGACCTCAAGGAACTCCAAAGATAAGAAAAGAAAGGTTCTCATCTGAAAATGTCCTATTATTTTTAGATGACTCTATATTCCCTACCTCATATATGGGACATACAGGAACACACCCAAGGGAAGCGGGGAAGAGGGCACAGAATGAGTGGAAAGTGGGTGAAAATAATAATATAACAGAGAGGACAACCATCAATTACATCGGGCATGGATGAAAGTGAACTAAGCAACTCATGAGTGGGGATGGCAAGGAAGGAATGGGAGTGGAAGAGGGAACAGATATTACTAAACAAAAGGAAAAGTACATATCACCCGAAATGGAGGAAATGCTTTATTGTTAAAGTTCATAGACTTTGTAAGCTATGTAGAGTAGAATGATAATTCTCATCATTGTGAAGGTGAAAATGTGTACTGTGAAATATATGTAGTAACTTAAACTCAATTTTTAAAAAAGAAATCTTTGCCTATTCCTAGATCATAAAGATAATTTTGTATGCTTTCTAGTTTTATGTTTTACATCAAAAGATCAGTGACCCAAAATTGACCTCTCAGGGGAATAAAATAGCTCAAAAGCTATGTATGTACATTCATATAAGACTACTGTCAACATATTGTCTAATATTGACATTACATTTAAAGCCCTAGGCGAACTTTCTTGGGCGTGGCCACGTGGCTACTGTATATGTTCTTGATACATTGTATATTGTATATATGTCTACCTGATCTAGAGAAGGGATAGAAAAACAGGGCGTAAGATATCACAAGAAATGTACACACTGCCCTAGTATGTAACTGTACCCTTTTTGCACAACACCTTGTCAAAAAATTTGTGTTCAATTAATAAATAAATTAAATATAAAAAAGAACAAGAAAATAAAGGCTTACTACTTTGTAAAAAAAAAAAAAAAAAAAAAGATCAGTGACCCAGGATGAATTTTAATGTAAGCTAACAATACAGTTGCAGTTTGCTTTTCCCCATTCAGTTGTTCCAGCACCATTTGTCCTTTTCCACTGGATTGCTTTGCTGCCTTTGTCAAAAATCAATTAACTTTGTTAAGTGTAGGTTACTTACAGACTCTTGGTGCTATTCTCCTGACCTATTTCTCTACCTGTAGGCCAATTGTGACATTGCCATGGTTACTAAATCTTTTAAAAGCTAGAAGTAAGGTAGTTTAAGTCCTCCAGCTTTAATGTCCTCTTTTCCACATTATTTTGGCTCTTACAGATTTTTTTTGTCGGTAATGGGGCTTGAGCTTTGGGCAGGGGTGCTGTCCCACTAGAGCCACAGCACCACTTTCAGTTTTCTGGTCGTTAATTGGAGATAAGAGTCTCTGAGATGTTCCTTCCTTGGCTGCTTTGAACTGCGAGTAGCTAGGATTATAGGCATGAGCCACCAGTGCCTGGCTCTTACAGATCCTGGCATATCATTATCATTATGTCAGTTTCCATTAAAAAAAGAACTTTAGGGCTGGGGATATAGCCTAGTGGCAAGAGTGCCTGCCTCGGATACACGAGGCCCTAGGTTCGATTCCCCAGCACCACATATACAGAAAACGGCCAGAAGCGGCGCTGTGGCTCAAGTGGCAGAGTGCTAGCCTTGAGCGGGAAGAAGCCAGGGACAGTGCTCAGGCCCTGAGTCCAAGGCCCACGACTGGCCAAAAAAAAAAAAAAAAAAAAGAATTTCCTTGATTATAAGTCAGCTGGAAGAGAAATGATAATATGTTTTCCAATATATGAATATGATATACCTACCAATGTACCAAGAACTTAAATTTTTTCTTGGCAGTGCATCATACTTTTCAAGGCAAATGATTTTTTTTGAGAGGATCAGTGCTAGAGTTTGAACTTAGGCTTTTGTCTGGGTCAAGGCTGGCACTCTACCACTTAAGTATACCTCCAATTCCAGCTTTTAGCTGGTTAATTGGAAATAAGAGTCTCACAGATTTGTCTGCCTGGACTACATGCATGAGTAAGGCTATTGCAAAGGATTTTCAATATTTTTGGTTTAAGTTTATTCCCAAGTTTACCTTTTTTGAGACAAGTTCTTGCTGTGTAGCCCAGGCTGGCTTCAAATTCACACTCTTCCTGTCTTCTGAGTGCTTGAATTACAGCACTCACAACTCCCTAAGTATGCTTTTTATCCTAATGTAATGAGAACTGTCATTACATTTTTATTATTTTCACTTATCTTTGTTAATACCTAGAAATAAAGTTTTTATAATTTTATCTTGTAGTCATATAACTTATTAAACTATTCATTGTAGTTTTTCTGTTAAGTCTGTGATGTTTTCTGTGTTAAAACAACAGCAGCAAACCAGCAAGACTAGTTTTACTTCTACTTTACCAATTTTTATGTCTTTTATTATCTGGTCAGGACCTATAATAAAATACTAAATGGAGGTTGTCAGAATAGGCAACCTTCTCTTAAGTTATAAGATTAGCTTTACTTTTTTCATAACCACCTTTTATCAGGCTGAAAAAGTCCCATCCTAGCTAGGTTGCTAAATTTTATTCCTTAAAATATAGTCTACTATATACTATAATCAAAGAATGCTGCTAGCGGGGTGCTGATGGCTCATGCCTGTAATCCTAGCTATTCAAGAGGCTCACAGTTCATAGCCAGCCTAGGCAAGAAACTCTGTGAGACTCTTATCTCCAATTAGCCACCAGAAAATGAGAAGTTGAGCTGTGGCTCCAAGAGGTAGTAGAACACTAACCTTGAGTGAAAGAGTTCAGGGACAGTACCTTGGCTCTGAGTTCAAGCCCCATGACCAATGGGATGGGGTGGGGGGAGGTTTGAAAAAAATCAGCCAAGTTCTAACACCCATTGGATTTCTTTCCAGTCTCATTTTCTATATATGGTTCATCTTTTCCTCTTTCTCATATAATCGAAATCATACTGCATATATAATCTTAAAAGATTTTGGGTTTTGTTTAATAATTTTAGCCCAATTATTTTATTTTCTTTACTTTTTTTTTTTTTTTGCCAGTACTGGGGCTTGAACTCAGGGCCTGGGCACTGTCCCTGGCTTCTTTTTGCTCAAGGCTGTTTATGTGATGCTCAGGAATTGAATCCAAGCCTTCATGCATGGTAGGCAAGCACTCTACCACTAAGCCACATTCCCAGCCCCCAATTATTTTCAAGCTAGCTTAAAATGTGTCAAGATGTCATAATGCTAGTTAACTTACACTGAATCCCAACTTGTACAACAAGTTGCTTATATATGGTGATTCTGTCATCACTGTTAGGAAAACTGTCAATACCACTCACCTGCTACATATGTAGCAGATAAAACATGTAAATATATCTAGTTAAGCCTTGATGCTTTTGTCTGTATAGAGTCAGTTAAAAACATACAGGCTAGGGGCTGGGAGGTAGCTCAGTGGCAAAGTGCTTGCCTCACGAGTGTTGCAATGTTTTGGGTTCAATCCCCAGTACCAAAAAGAGACAAAAAAAAAATCATACAGGCCAATGTGAAAACTAAATAATATATATAAAATTTTGAGTACAACACTTGTCACCTAGTATTTAATAAATGTTAGCAATTATTTCATTAATACAATACAAACTCCAAAATATAACCTCTGCAGTGGCAGTGCTAAAAAGTGAAAACAGAAAAGGAAATCAGTAAATCTCCATCATCAGCCTCAGTATTCAATAGTGGATTATGTAGATCCCAGGCTAGATGTAACATGCAGAAGTATATTATTATTTAGGATAAGACTTTTTGTGTAAGGTTCATCCCCGAGCCACATGCATGCTGGGTAAGCTCCTTACCACTGAGCTACATCCCCAACCCAGATGTGCTTTAACCTGTGTAAGAAATGGTCAATATTTACAGCTTCTAAATTACAAACATGGTATTTCATACTATTTAACTTAATAAATGCTAAAATATTATAATTAAGCTTACCACAAAATATAGAGATTTCTTAATGTACCAAATGTCTGCAGGGCAGCTATTTAGTCAATAGAGAGCTCAGTAGCCATTTCTCTTCCCTTAAGATGGCACTTGTGCTTTTTTGTTATTGCCCACAGCCCTCTACTGTGCCTTACAACCTAACAGACTAGCTCATTTATGGTCGCCTGGCTGGCTCCTGCAGCAATTAGAATTGGAAACCATGCTGCACCAATGACCCATGCCTGTAATCCTACCAAGGCTGAGATTTGAGAATTGTGGTTCAAAGCCAGCCGGGGCAGACAAATCTCATCTCTAGCAAAAAGCCAGAAGTGGAGGTGTGGCTCAAGTGGCAGACCACTAGTCTTGAGCAGAAAAGCCAACTGAAAGTTCACACAAAAAAGGGGAGAGCAGGCAGAAGGGAAAGAGAGAGAGGGAGGACAGAGAAAAGGAGAGAGAGATAAAGAGGTAAAGGGAGGAGGAGAAGGCCAGGGAGAGTGAGAGGAAGAGGGGAGAGAAATGAGAGGAGAAAGAGAGAAAGAGGGAGAAGGGGAGGGGGAGAGGGAAAGGGAAAGGAAGAGGGGGAGAGGAAGGAGAGAGTGGGAGAGAGAGACAGGGAGAGGGAATTGGAGTTTACCTATAAACATGTTTAAAGATACTTGATGCAACGAGGCACTAGAGGCCCATGCCTGTAATCCTAGCTGCTCAGGAAGCTGAGATCAGAGGATCCACGTTCCTGGGACTCTTACCTCCAATTAACCACTCAAAAACAGGAAGTGGAACTGTGGCTCAAAGTGATAACTAGCCTTGAGCAAAGCAGCTCGGGGACAGCATCTAGGCTCAGAGTTCAAGCCTCAGGACCAACCAAAAAAAAGATACTTGGTGGGTACTAAGTCTTCAAGTGATCTCTTACTGTTTTGTTTTTGTTTTTTCCAGTCCTGGGGCTTGAACTCAGGGCCTGAGCACTGTTTCTGGCTTCTTTTTGCTCAAGGCTAGCACTCTGCCAACTTAAGCCATAGCGCCACTTCTGCCATTTTCTATAAATGTGGTGCTGAGGAATCGAACCTAGGGCTTCATGTATATGAGGCAAGCATTCTTGCCACTAGGCCACATCCCCAACCCCGCCCCCTTTTAAATTTTACCCAAATAACAAATTTTGCTTTTCTATGTGATGGAACAGAGCATCTTTTTACTTGTTAACCAAGTTCTATTAACTCAGACTATAGTTTGTAAAGGTCAAATTTAAAAAAAAATAACACAAAGGTAAACTATGGTTAAGAAGTCAAGAACTACATATATTTGTATCTGTCTAGCTCCCAATCAAGTCATTAAAACTCAGCAGTCCCTTAGGCACAATAACAATGAAAAACTAGCAGGGGGTGGGGCTAAAGCCAATGAAATCAAAGCGTGTATTTAATGCGGTCCCCACTCCAATTCCCTGAGGAATGCCCTAAAAGAAAAGGTGCGACATGGCATAATCCCTTCGTGACTGCTAGGATGTCCATTTGGACACCAGGCAGAGAGACTTCTCAGAGCGGGAAAGGATGGGGATGGATGACTCCTGAGCATCCAGATTAGCCAGCCGAGTCTATCCAGACCGCGCTACGGGTGCGCACTGCCGTCACAACTCTAAAGGAACCCTCTGTTGGTCCACGGCCCGACGCCGGGTGTGCGCCGCGTCCCGAGCGCGCGGGGGTCTGGGCGCCAGGCCCAGGTGCGCCGGTGTTAGAGCCGGCCCTCACCCAGCTGGTCCCTCAGTCCAGGCCACAAAGGGGCCCGGCGCAGGCACCGCCAGCCGGAGGCGGGGCGGGGCGGGACCCGGGAGAGGGGTTTCCCGGCGTCCCGCCGGCCGCGGGGCCGGGCCTGAGAGCGCGGGGTCGCGCGTCCCACCCAAGCCGTGGAGGCCCGGGGTCCGCGGCTCCGCGGGCGACGCCACCCGGGCCTCATCCGGGTCTGCGGCGGCCGTTACCCCGCCCCGCGCCCGCATCCCCCACCTGCGGGGCCCACTGCTCACCTGGTGGCGTCGGCCACGTTCCGGACGAACAAGGAGGTGTTGGGGGGTCTCGTGTAGCGAGACATGGCCGCTTCCTACGTCCGCTCGGGATCTGCCCGCGGCCGCTGGGCTCGCTCGCTCTCCCGCCGCCGCCGCCGCCGCGCCGCCACAGCAGCTCCGACGGCCCCCGGCGCGACCCCCTCCCCTCGGCCTCGGCCCCGCGCAGCCGCAGAGCCTGGGCGCTCGGACCGACCGACCGCGCGGGGCGGGGGGCTGCGGGCATCTCCGAGGAGGCGGCGGCGGCGGCGGCGGCGGCGGCGGGCGAGGGTCTGAGGTCGCAGGGATCTAAGCATGGGCGCCGGCGATGGGGCTGCAGGAAGAGCGTGGCCAGGATGAGGGCGAGCCTGCCCGAAAGCATGCCTCTGCCCCGGCCGCTGGGGCCGGAGTTGGGTCCTCAAGCCCATGACCCTGCAGTCGCTAGGCCTCTTGCCTAATTGAGCTTTTTCTACCTGTGAGGGAGCACACCCCACTTCACCTACTTCACACACACACACACACACACACACACAGAGCACTCTGATTCTTCTCGTAATGATGGCGAGCTGGGGAGGGGGGGTGCACGGTGGGCGTTGATGGAGTGAGAGCACTGTTGTAGGTGCAGGATATAGCAAAGAACAGGCAGGCGCCGTCCCTTGGAGAGGATAGACAGCAAAGGGATGAACAAATAATTACACGATGTGAAAGAAAGCAGTTAAAATACAACAGGAGGGCTGGGAATATGGCCTAGTGGCAAGAGTGCTCGCCTCATATACATGAAGCCCTGGGTTCTATTCCTCAGCACCACATATATAGAAAAGGCCAGAAGTGGCGCTGTGGCTCAAATGGCAGAGTGCTAGCATTGAGCAAAAAGAAGCCAGGGACAATGCTCAGGCCCTGAGTCCAGTCTTCAGGACTGGCAAAAAAAAAATTAAAATAAAAAATAAACTGCAGCAGCAATTAAACAAATCACATCCCCAAGTTACAGGAGATTTTAGTCCCAAACCTGGATTCCATGGTTCAAGTCCAGCCACTGTCCCAACAGGCCAAACAAAGAGGAGAAATGGTAAAAGGTTTAGAAAGGAAGGGGGAAAGGTAGCATTTCATCCCATCTTTCCCCAAACAGACAATTGCTTAAGGTTTCAATAGGGAGAAAAACACGGGGCAAAGAAAGATGTCTATAATTATTAATTAGTTCCAGTCATAGGGTGCACCCACAGGTTTGGTATGGTAACTCATTCCCTCTGGATTGATAAATAGTACTTGTTACAGAAAGTGATTTTGACCTCCAGGTGTTCTGGTCCTTTCTAGATTTCAATATAGCTACAAATTAAAGGACGAGAGGATGGCCCAGGGCAAAGGATATAGATAGAAAATTGAGGCTGGGATGCCAAGATTTTTCTCCTGTCTTTAATTAATTCATACACTCAAGTTAGAAGTCAGTGCTTCTCAGTAAAAACAGTCTTAAACCCTTGCATCTGAAAGGCTTTAGCCCACACCCTAGTTTTCCTCTTGCCTTGGCTTGCTGTTTGCTCCTACATTGGGCCCAGCCTTTCACTTATGATTGGGACAGTAGCTAGGTCATTCTCTGAAAAGTGGTCTGCTTTGGAGTGTAAATGATGTGGTAACCTACCATAGCCCAGACACTTAAAGGTTAAGAGAAATCCCCCCAGATATGTAATGCTGTAATGGCTCTTCATTCAAAAGAGATTGCTATTTGCACAGCAGAGGACTAGACTAGAATTACAATGGTGAGGGGAGGCAGGGTGTTATGGGGTTTTTGTTTGTCTGTGGAACTTATAGTTCTGGCAGGGAAATAGAATCCTCTCCCTCCTCCTACTTTGGGGAAATCAAACCCAGGTCTACTGAGCTATAGGGAGCCCATAGGGAGATAGAATCTAATAATTTACCTTTAAAGATACATACTATAAGAAGAACTATAGGCTAGGACCAGATAGGAATTACTTGGGAGTCTGCAGTAGGAGGTTCATAGAGGGAGACACTAGGCAAAAGACACTTAAAGAGGCTGGGACAGTGGCTCATGTGGTAGAGCACTATTAAGAGCCAAAGCCTTGAGTTCAAGACCCTGCCAAAAAGGGGGGTGGGGAAAGCTGTGCTGTTGAGAAAGAAATGTAGTGATAAGCAAGGATAGCAAAGTACCTAACTCTTCTCTGAAGAGATTGCTTCTTCAATGGAAACTGGTGAATACATGAATGGAGAAGAGCAGTGGGTGTATGGGAACGGTATGTGCAAAGGATATAAAAAGAGGCAGCCAGAGAAGAACTAGAAAATGAGACTGGAGAAGAGCCAGTGTTTGTAATAGGAACATTTAGAATCCTTTCTGTGTTGATTTACTAAGGCTACTATAACACATTGTCACAATATTAGTGGCTTTAAACAACAGAAATTCTTACAGTTTCAGAGATCAGATGTTGGAAATCACAGTGTGGCCTTGTTCCTTATGAAGAGACTAGAGGAGAATTGTTGCTTCTCTGTCCCTAGTGACCCCAGACATTCCTTGGGCATGGTTCTATTACTCTAATCTTTACATACAACAATTCTTATTGGATTTGGGTGCTGCTGGGTTAATAGGAATGATTTCATCTTGAAATATTTAATTATAGCCTCAAGACCCTTATTCTAGATAAGGATACAAACCAAGTGTTACAACTTAGACTTACCTTTTTTGGAGGTCTCCATTTAACCCAGTACACTCACTGTATGAAGAAATGATACTGACCTGCTGGGTGGTTGGCCCGCAAATTGTTATCTAAAGAAAAACTAACTCACTGGCCTGTATGGGAACTGATGTGAAACCATGAACCTACCTAGTTAAAAATGTTCCTGGAGTGGGGCACAGGTGACTCACATCTGCAATCCTAGCTACTCAAGAGGCTGAAATCTGAGGATCACAATTCAAAGCCATTGCTAGCAGCAGTAAAGTCTGTGAAACTTCTTTCCAATTAACCACCAAAAAGCTAGAAGTAGAGCTGTAGCTCAACTGGTAGTCTTGAGCAAAAAAGCTCAGAGACACAGTGTCCACGCCCTGTGTTCAGGTCCCAGGACTGGCACCAAAAAAAAAAAAAAAAGAAAAGAAAGGATAAGCAAACTCAATTGTTGACGTTATATTTAAAGTTCTAGGTGAATTTCCTTTGGTGTATGCCAGGTGGCTACTGTATGTTTTTGGTACACTGGGCATTGTATATATGCCTCCCTGATCTAGGGAAGGGAAAGAAAAACGAGAATGTAAGATATCACAAGAAATGTACTGGTTGAGGATATGGCCTAGTGGCAAGAGTGCTTGCCTTGTATACATGAAGCCCTGGGTTCAATTCCCCAGTACCACATATGTAGAAAACAGCCAGAAGGGGCACTGTGGCTCAGTGGCAGAGTGCTAGCCTTGATCAAAAAGAAGCCAGGGATGGGGCTGGGGATATAGCCTAGTGGCAAGAGTGCCTGCCTCGGATACATGAGGCCCTAGGTTCGATTCCCCAGCACCACATATGCAGAAAACGGCCAGAAGCGGCGCTGTGGCTCAAGTGGCAGAGTGCTAGCCTTGAGCGGGAAGAAGCCAGGGACAGTGCTCAGGCCCTGAGTCCAAGGCCCAGGACTGGCCAAAAAAAAAAAAAAAAAAAAAAAAAGAAGCCAGGGCAGTGCTCAGGCCCTGAGTCCAAACCCAGGACTGGCAAAAAAAAAAAAAAAAAAAAGCAATGTACTCACTGCTACTGTACTCCTTTTGCACAACACCTTGTCAACAAAATTTAATTAATTAAAAAAATGCTCTCTGTATGTTCTTTATTTATTTTTGCCAGTCCTGGAGCTTGAACTCAGGGCCTGAGCACTGTCCCTGGCTTCTTTTTACTCAAGACCAGCACTCTACCTCTTGAGCCACAGCGCTATTTCTGACTTTTTCTGTTTGTGTGATGCAGAGGAATCAAACCCAGGGCTTCATGCATGCTAGGCAAGCACGCTACTGCTAAGCCACATTCCCAGCCCTCTGTATGTTTCCTTGTAGAAAATTTTCAAGTGAAGATATTGTACTCTGATCTTTACTATCTTCTTACCCTTTAGTACTTTCTGACTTTTGTGTGTGTACAGGTGCCAGTGGTGGGGCTGGAACTTGGGTGCTGATGCTCTTGCTGTTTATGCTTAAGGCTGGTGCTCTACCACTTGAGCCACAGCCCCACTTCCAACCTTTTACTCAACTATTTCTTGAGAGGAGCAATCTGGTTCCCATGAGATGATTTCTCCAGCTCCAGGATGCAGCCTCATCATTATATGAAATTGACCTCATTTGAGAGTGAATTGTCCTTCAAGGCTCAGCTGTTACTTAGAGATAATTTCATTTCTTGGTTATAAAAACCTTATTGTAAGGTCCCGGGAGTAGGTAGCTGATAAAAGAGACTACCACATGGTATTCAGGCAGGAGAGAAAGTTTATTCCCCAACTGCTAGCTTGTGGGCCAGATGATATATGGCCAAAGAGAAGGGGTGGACACCTCCCCTTATCTAGGGCAGGGGCAGGGAGGTGTGGCCAGGGGGATTAGGATGTGACTTCTTGGAAGGGGGAAGTAACTGCCTCCAGGTATGCCAGTTACCCAGGTAGCTGGGTGGAGACTTAACCAAGTAGGGGCATCTGCATGGAGCCCTCCCAGGGTGGACCTTGCAGTTATCCTTTGAGCTTTTATTTCCTGGAGTCCCAGGTGGTTTCCAAGAGACTATAGAGAGAATGACGGAAAGAAAACACAAAATAGAGGCAGAGATGTCAGGCTTTCCTGCTTATAATTTTTGTCAGCAAAAACAGTTTTGTGGGGTTTTTATTTTTTTGGTTTTTTTTTTTTTTGCCTGTTGGAGCTTGAACTCAGGGCTTGAGCACTGTTTCTAGCTTCTTTTTGCTCAAGGCTAGCACTCTGCCACTTGAGCCACAGCGCCACTTCTGACCTTTTCTTTATATATGGTGCTGAGGAGTCAAACCCAGGGCTTCATGCATGCTAGGCAAGCATGCTACTGCTAAGCCGTATTCCCAGCCCCCAGTAAATTATTTCTTTAGGTACCTGATGGCACTCTTTCTAAATTGCCAGAGGGTTTCCAAGTATTATACGCATGGCAAATCTGACACCTTGATAACTATAGCTGGTGCTCTCACTTGCACATACTCTCTCTCCATCTGTGCCAGTTGTGGGGCTTGAATTCAGGGCCTCGTTGCTATCTCTGAGCTTTTCTGTTCAAGGCTAATGCTCAACTACTTGAACCTCAACTCCACTTCCACCTTCTTTTGGCATATAACTGGAGATAAGAGTCTCACGGGCATTCCTACTTGGGCTGGCTTTGAACTGCAATCCTTGGATCTCAGCCTCATGAGTAACTGGTATTAGAGGCATGAGTCACTGGCACCCCCCAAGTACAGTTTCTTTTACAGTGAAGTTTAATGTATTATTCCTTGCAGTAACTATTACTATCTTAACATGTTAAAAACAATTACTCTATCTCATCCTTCTTAATTTGGTCCCTAACACAGACTTCAGTTTGAAAATATTTTAGGAAAATCAGTGCCATGTCTCATTTAATATTATCATTAATTATTTCACTTTTTTGTTTGTTTTGGTTTTTTTGTAGTCTTGGGGCTTGAACTCAGGGCCTGAGAACTTGCCCTGGCTTCTTTTTGCTCAAGGCTAGCACTCTACCACTTGAGCCACAGTGCTACTTCTGGCTGTTTTCTATATATGTGGTACTGAGGAATCGAACCCAGGGCTTCATGTATACAAGGCAAACACTTTTACCACTATGCCATATTCCCAGCCCCATAATTATTTCACTGTTAAGAAGCAAACAAAACAATATTTTTCACTGAAAACAGTTTCAAGATTGGTGATATAGCTTAGTAATATATCACTTGCCTAGTGGTTTGTTTGTTTTGCCAGACCTGGCCTTGAACTCAGGCCTGGGCACTGTCCTTGAGCTTCCTTTGCTCAAGATTAGCACTTTTACCACTTGAGCCACAGTGCCACTTCTGGCTTTTTCTGTTTATGTGGTAATGAGGAATTGAACCCAGGGCTTAACGCATACTAGACAAGCACTCTCACTAAGCCACTTTTCCATCCCTTGCCTAGTGTATTTGAGGGTCTGGGTTTGAATCCAGCACCAAAAAAGAAGTAGAAGAGGAAAAAGAAGAAGCAATCACAGTTTACAAACAATATTGCAAAAAGAAAACATTTTTATCTTTTACTTACTTATTAAAACTTGCCATAATGTATACTGAGAGAGAGAGAGAGAGAGAGAGAGAGAGAGAGAGAGAGAGAGACTCTTGCAGTGGCTAGCTCCAAACTCAAAATCCTCCTGTCTTAACCTCTCAAGTCCTGAATTTACAGGTGTATACCACTATATCCAGCAGACTGGTATATTTTAATCAGATTAATTAGTTCCAGTTTTGAGTGTCATCATGAAAAATTAGAACTGATTGAAAATAAAATTGTAGTTAGAGTAAAGGAATAAAGCCTTTCCCCAACAGGTGGTGCTAGCTCTCCTCTAATGAGTTGCCCTGGCCTACCCTTTCTTAACATTATCCATTGTGGGGCAATCCCCCCCCAGGTGCTAGAATGTTGGGGTTTTTAGCCTCCCGTGATCCATGACATTGAAGATGAAGAATGATATAGAGATTTGTATGGAATATATTTCTATGTTCAAGAATCTAGCTTCTGGCTTAGCACTGGCTGAACAGAACTTTCTATGATGATAAAAATGTTCTATTTCTTCACTATCCAATTCTGCACCCACCTAATGGAACCACTGAAAAATGTAAAGTCAAATTTTAAATGCTATTTGTCACCCAAGCTACATTTGAAGTACACAGTATGAGCGTTTGGCTGGATACAGCTCAGTTTTCTGGAAATACAGGGAACAGAAGAACACATTAATGAGCACTACGAGGTGGCAATTAGCAATAATCAATTAGCCAAGGAACAACTACACAGTGTATTCAATGAAGAAATTCAAGAAAAATATAAAAAGGAGGGAAGATGGCAACGAGCACTGTTGGAAGATGCAGTTGGAGGGTAGGGAGGGGAAAAACTGGGAGAAAATGAGGGATGGGGTGACACTGTCGAAAAAGAAATGTACTCACTACCTGACTTACAGAACTGTAACCTCTCTGTACACCGCCTTTATTATAATTTTTTTTAAGATGCAGTGGTCTCTCATTCTGTGGTCTAGAACTCCTTGATACTCATCCTGGGAGCTTTCCTATAGTGAAACTGCCATATGAAGAGGAGTAAGAGAGGGGAAAAGCAGGAGGTCAGTGAAAGACAATGGGAAGCAAGAGGGTTGGGCTCCTGTTCCACCAAGTATGTTTGTATATCCTCATTAGATTCATATTAAAAAGTAGACCAATGTGGATGAATCCTAAGCAAAATAAGTGAGATACAATAGAATATTTTCTGTTAAATTCCATTTGGTGCCTGGCGCCAGTGGCTCACACTGTGATCCTTGCTACTTAGGAGGCTGAGATCTGACGATCAAGATTTAAAGCCAGGAGAGAAGAAAGATGGCGCCGATGGAATAGGGAGGCACCCCAACTCGCTCCAACGGCATAGTGAGCTGGGAACCCCAACACCCAACACCCCATCAAGAACCCAGCAAAACCAGCAGCCAGAAGCAGTGGAGAAACGCAGGAAAACAAAAAGGAGCAAAAAAGAAGAACCGAAAACCTACACGGAGCCGGAGATTCACCGGGGCACCCTCCCCCCTCCAGCCGACCCTGGCCCAAACAGGGTCAGGCTGGGAAAGGGGAACCCGGCGATCGGCAGACAGGCTGCCAGGAGCGCAGAATTCATATAGGGGGAGACCCCACGGACACAAGGCAGGGTGCGGACCAAGACACACCGGCAGCGACGAGAAGTTCGGGTCCACACCGGGTTTGGACAAGGGAACCCAGCACGGCAGAAATCGGGAACCAGGGAAGCCACCACGACACTTAGCCAACCCCTGGAGGGCCAACGGCTGCGAGGGACACACACACAAAGCAGCAAAAGTGAGTGCCCCCCTCCCCCCTCCCCCACCCCTGAGGGAACAAAGAACCCACAAATCAGGCGGGGAAGCTCCCATCAGGCGCTGGGAAGTCAGTTTAGCAGGGGAAGGGCTCAGCAGCACCAACACCCCACAGGTTCCTGAACTGGCAGAACCGGCCCCGCCCCCTTCCCAACAGGGGCCAGGAGACAGCCGGTTGTGCAAACCCCACCTGAGGCGCCTGGACCTCGCAGACTCTTACAACTAAAACCACAGGCGCTGGTGGGCAATACCAGCCCAGCAGGGTCACTTGAGCCTGATCACGTCCCCCCTCCTCACAGCGGAGGTGAGGTCTGAAGGTGCCAAGCCACACCCGGACAGTCGATCCCACTGGGCCCCACACGTACCCCCCCCAACGGACTCGTGGGAGGGCGCAAGCACAACCCAACAACCCAGGACTTGCTCTGGGAGGCATATCCCGCCGAAGTGCCTGTTGCACTGAACGCACAGCGCACAGGAGGGCGGGGCCCCCGGCGACAGCGCCCGCTCTGGTAGGCGTACCCTGCACTGGTGGGCGGGGACACAGCGACAGCACCTGCTGCCGTAGACACGTCTACACAGGAGGGAGGGAGGAGCTACAAACCAAACCTGAGAAGCCATCCAGATCTCCAGATGCGCAAATCACAAAGAAACATAACTCAGTTCATCAAAGGGCAAGCCAACTCGCCAGCTCCAAAAAGCAGCACGACTGAAGAGGAGATGGAGACTAAAAAAGCAAATGAGGCCATGTTAACAGGAATGATCGAAAGCGTCAGAAATGAAATCAGAAAACAATTCCAGGAATTTAGAGCGGAAATCTGGAAGGACACCCAGGAAGCCAAGAAAGAAATGGAAGCAAAACTGGATACAATGCAAACCTGCTTTAAAGAAATGGAAGCAAAAATGGATACAATGCAAGCTGCCTTTAAAGAAAATCTCCACATCCTAAGAATTGAAATGCATGAAAAAATAGATTTAAAATACAACTCTTTAAAGGAAGAAATCTCCACGATCAGAGCTGATATGACAACCATAAATAGCTCTCTGACATCCATAAACTCCGCAATTGAAACCATGACACAAAGAGTAGACCATATAGAATCCAGAATCTCTCGCCTGGACGATGAAGCAGCTGACAACAACCAGAAAATGACCACACTCCAAGAAAAGGTGAAGCTTCAGGGAAGACTAATCCAGGAACTAATGGACAAAGACAAGAGATATAATCTGCGCATAATTGGAATAGAAGAAGGAGCCGAATACCAGAGCAGAGGGCTTAATCATGTTCTCAATAAAGTTATTGCAGAAAACTTCCCCAATCTCACAGGGGACCCCATCCAGGTAACCGAAGCCTATAGGACACCTGGCAGGCCAGACCCCAGGAAAGCCACCCCAAGGCACATAATATTCAAGACTACAGACCTCAAGATTAAAGAGCAAATTCTGAATTCAGCCAAAGCGAAGAAGGAAACTTTTTTCAATGGGAAGAGGATTCGAATAACATCCGACTTATCCACACAAACTTACCAAGCTCGAAGCGAGTGGAAGAACACCATCCAAGTACTCCAGAATAACAATTTACAACCTCGGATCAAATATCCAGCGAAATTGGAGTTCACATTCGAAGGGAGAACCAGATCTTTCCACACCAAAGAGGAGCTAAAGGAGTATGTGAATAAAAAACCAGCCCTACAGCGAATATTAAGAGGGGAAGCCCACCCAACAGAGATCGTAAAAGACACACAGACAGAATCAGAAAGAAACTTCAATAGCCAAAGTCCAGCAGAAACACAAGCTCACTAAAGACAAGAAGAAAAAAAAAAAAAGAAGAAGAAAAAACAGCCCACCAAGAAAATGGAAGGAGAAAAAACACCCTTATCCTTGATCTCTTTAAATATAAATGGTTTAAACTCCCCGATAAAGAGGAGCAGACTGGCAGAATGGATTCGCAAACAAAAAGTTGACATCTGCTGTCTACAAGAGACCCACCTTACAGCAAGGGACAAAAACAGGCTTCGAGTGAAAGGATGGAGCAAGATCTACCAAGCAAATGCATCCACCAAAACGGCAGGTGTAGCCATCCTGATCTCAGACAAGCTTGACTTCTCTTTAAAGTCCACTCAAAAAGACAAAGAAGGACACTACATATTAATACAAGGAAAAATACAGAATCAAGAAATCACGGTGATAAATGTATACTCACCAAACAAAAGAGGCCCGACATATGTCAAGCAAATTCTCAAAGAATTACAGAGCAAGATAGACGCAAACACAATCATAGTGGGTGACTTTAATACTCCTCTCTCTCCAAGAGACAGATCCAACACCCAGAGGATTAGTAAGGGAGCTGAGGACCTAAATAACACCATTTCCCAAATGGATCTAACAGACCTATATAGAACCTTTCACCCCACAGAGACCCAATACACCTTCTTTTCAGCAGCCCATGGATCATATTCCAAAATAGACCACGTCATAGCCCACACAAAGAACCTCAGCAAATACAAAAGTATTGACGTCATCCCATGTATTATATCTGATCACAGTGGATTAAAGGTAACCCTCAACAACAAAGGATACCACAGAGCCTATACACACTCTTGGAGGCTAAACCCCACGCTGCTATCCAACACTTGGGCCACAGATCAAATTAAAGATGAAATCAACGAATTCATAAGCCACAATGACAAAGAAAACACATCACAAAGAAACCTATGGGACACAGCTAAGGCAGTACTGAGGGGCAAGATCATTGCACTCAGCACCCACATTAAAAGAATGGAAGCAGAGCAGGTGAATACCCTCACGATGAAACTAAAACAACTGGAGAAACAAGAAATGACAGAATCTAAAACGACTAGGAGGGGAGAGATCACAAAGATTAAAGAAGAGATAAATCTGATTGAAAATAGAAAGACCATTCAACAAATAAACAAGACTAAAAGCTGGTTCTTTGAGAAAATAAACAAAATTGACAGACCCCTTGCAAGACTTACAAAAAAAAGAAGAGAAGAGACTCATATTCGTAAAATCAGGGACTCCACAGGAAAAATTACAACAAGTACACACGATATTCAAACAATCTTAAGGAGCTATTTCCAAAACCTCTACTCAGCAAAAAACAATAATTCTACAGAAATGGATCAATTCTTAGAGAAGTACAAACTGCCCAAACTGAACCAAGAAGAAATAAATCAGCTAAATAAACCAATAACTTACGGTGAGATACAGGAGGTAATCAAGAACCTCCCTACTAAGAAAAGCCCAGGCCCAGATGGATTCACCAACGAATTCTACAAAACCTTTAGTGAGGAGCTAATTCCAATACTCCTCAAACTCTTCCGCGAAATAGAAATGGAGGGAGAAATCCCAAACTCGTTCTATGAAGCTAATATCATACTAATTCCCAAACCAGGCAAAGACCCAACAAAAAAAGAGAACTACAGACCAATATCACTAATGAACACAGATGCAAAGCTCCTCAATAAAATATTAGCTAATAGGATCCAGAAAGTGATCAAGAATATCATACATCATGACCAAGTAGGCTTCATCCCTCAGTCACAAGGATGGTTCAACATCCATAAATCAATCAACGTAATTCACCACATAAACAGAACTAAAATCAAGAATCACATTGTTATCTCAGTCAATGCCCAAAAAGCCTTTGACAAAATACAACATCCATACCTATTAAAAGCTTTGGAGAGAACAGGAATAGATGGAACATTCCTCAAAACAATAAAAGCCATATACAACAGACCAACTGCTAATATCATATTAAATGGAGAGAAACTTAAGTCATTCCCCCTAAAATCAGGAACAAGACAAGGATGCCCACTCTCCCCACTTCTGTTCAACATAGTGCTGGAATCCCTAGCCATAGCAATAAGGCAAGAGGAGGACATCAAAGGGATCCACATCGGCAAGGAAGAAATCAAGTTATCCCTATTCGCAGACGACATGATCTTGTATCTGAAGGACCCAAAAACCTCAGTACCCAAACTCCTACACCTAATAAACCAATTTGGCAAAGTAGCAGGATACAAAATCAACCCACAAAAGTCAGCAGCTTTTCTGTACACCAGCAATAGACAAACAGAAAAGGAAATTATGGAAACAATTCCATTTACAGTAGCCAAAAAAAGAATAAAGTACCTAGGGATCAACTTAACCAAGGACGTGACGGACCTATTCAATGAAAACTACAAAAATCTAATAAGGGAAATCAAAGAAGACACAAGGAGATGGAAAGACCTCCCATGCTCATGGGTAGGCAGAATCAATATAGTGAAAATGGCCATATTGCCCAAATTGTTATACAAATTCAATGCAATACCTATCAAAATCCCAGCCACATTCTTCACTGAAATAGAGAAACCAATCCATAAATTCATATGGAACAGCAAAAAACCTAGAATAGCCAAAGCAATTCTAGGCAAAAAAAGCAATGCAGGAGGTATCACAATACCTGACTTCAAGATCTACTACAAGGCCATCATAACAAAAACAGCATGGTATTGGTATAAAAACAGATCGGAAGACCAATGGATTAGAACTGAAGACCCAGAAATAAAACCGCACTCTTACAGCCAACTGATATTCGACAAAGGAGCTAAAGATATACAATGGAATAAACATAGCCTCTTCAACTACTGGTGCTGGGAGAACTGGGCAGCCATATGCAGAAAACTCAAAGTAGACCCAAGCCTATCACCATGCACCAAGATCAACTCAAAATGGATCAAGGACCTCAACATCAGACCTGAATCCTTGAAACTACTGAAGGACAGAGTAGGAAAGACACTAGAACTTCTAGGCACAGGAAGGAACTTCCTGAATAGAGTCCCAGGGGCACAACAAATAGGAGAAAGACTCGACAAATGGGACTACTACAAATTAAAAAGTTTCTGCACAGCTAAGGACATAGCCACCAAAACAGAAAGACAGCCAACGATATGGGAAAGGATATTTACCAGCACAGCAACAGACAAAGGCCTGATATCGGTCATCTACAGAGAACTCAAAAAACTAAGCCCCTCCAAGCCCAATAAACCTATTAGGAAATGGGCAAAAGAGCTAAAGAGAGACTTCACAAGAGAAGATATAAAAATGGCAAAGAAACATATGAGGAAATGCTCAACATCCCTGCTAGTAAAGGAAATGCAAATAAAAACAACCCTGAGATACCACCTCACCCCAGTTAGAATGGCCTATACTCTGAACTCAGGAAACAACAAATGCTGGAGGGGCTGTGGGGAAAGAGGAACCCTTCTCCATTGTTGGTGGGAGTGCAAATTAGTACAACCACTTTGGAGAACAGTATGGAGGTTTCTCAAAAAGCTCAATATAGACCTACCCTATGACCCAGCCATACCACTCCTAGGCATCTATCCTAAACAGCAAAATCCAAGATATCAAAAAGGCATTTGTACTACCATGTTTATCGCGGCACAATTCACAATAGCTAAAATATGGAAACAACCCAGATGCCCCTCCACAGACGAATGGATCCAAAAAATATGGTACTTATACACAATGGAATACTACATAGCGATTAGGAATGGTGAAATATTGTTATTTGCAGGGAAATGGTCGGAACTCGAACAAATAATGTTGAGTGAGACAAGCCTAGAACACAGAAAACAAAGGGGCATGATCTCCCTGATATATGACTGTTAACAAAGGGAGACGGAGAGACAGTAGAGACCAAGTCTGTGAATACTGTATATGTTCTTGATACATTGTATATTGCATATATGTCAACCTGACCTAGACAAGGGATAGAAAAACAGGTTGTAAGATATCATAAGAAATGTACACACTGCCCTACTATGTAACTGCACCCTCTTTGCACAACACCTTGTAAAAAAATTTATGTCCAATTAATAAAAAAATAAAATTAAATTAAATTAAAAAAAAAAAGATTTAAAGCCAGCCTGGGTGGGAAAGTCTATAAGACTCTTATCTCCAATTAACAACCAGAAAACCAGAAGTCGCGTTATGGCTCAAAGAGGTAAAGTGCTAGACTTGAGCAAAAAGCTCGTAGACAGCTGAGGATATGGCCTAGTGGCAAGAGTGCTTGCCTTGTATACATGAGGCCCTGGGTTCGATTCCCCAGCACCACATATACAGAAAATGGCCAGAATGGCGCTGTGGCTCAAGTGGCAGAGTGCTAGCCTTGAGCAAGAATAAGCCAGGGACAGTGCTCAGGCCCTGAGTCCAAGCCCCAGGACTGGCAAAAAAAAAAAAAAAGCTCATAGACAGTGCCCAGGCCCTGAGTTCAAGCCCCACGACCATCACCACCAAAAACAAAAATGTCATTTGACAAGTTGGTCTGTGTGCGTGTGTGTGTCTGTGTGTGTGTGTGTGTGTGTGAGAGTGAGAGAGAGAGAGAGAGAGAGAAAACAAGAGAGAGAGAGCACACTAGTACTGGGGCTTGAACTCAGGGCCTAGGTGCTGTTTCTTAGTTTGTTTTTTGTTGTTGTTTTCTTTATTTTGTTCAAGGCTGGTGTTCTTCCACTTGAGCCACAGCTCCACTTCTAGCTTTTTAGTGATTAATTGGATATAAGAGATTTATGGACTTTCCTTCCTGAGCTGGCTTAGAACCATCGATCCCCAGATCTCAACCTTCTGAGGATCACAGGCATGAGCCACCAGTGCTTTGCTGTAACTCCACTTGTAAGAAGTTCAGTAAGGGCTGGAAATAACACCTAGTGGCAAGAGTGCTTGCCTCATACACAGGAAGCCCTGGGTTTGATTCCTCCGCACCACGTATATAGAAAACGGCCAGAAGTGGCACTGTGGCTCAAATGGCAGAGTGTTAACCTTGAGCAAAAAGAAGCCAGAGGCAGTGCTCAGCCCTGAGTTCAAGACCCAGGACTGGCAAAAAAAATTTAAAAGAAAAGAAGTTCAGGAGGCAAGATAGTAGGTGTAAATAGCACTCAACATAGTGTTTGCTTTTTGGGAAGTACAGATTGGTAGGAGGAACTTTCTTTCTTTCTTTCGTTTTTTGGCCAGTCTTGGGACTTGAACTCAGGGCCTGAGCACTGTCCCTTAGCTTCTTTTTGCTTAAGCTAGCATTCTGCCATTATGAACCACAGCGCCACTTCTGGCCGTTTTCTATATATGTGGTGCTTAGGAATCGAACCCAGGGTTTCATGTATACAAGGCAAGCACTCTTGCCACTATGCCATATTCCCAGCCCCATGGAGGAGGAACTTTCTGAGGTGAAACTGTTCTACTACACTTAGATTGAAGTATTGACTACACAGGTGCCTATCTTTGCCAAAATTCATCATATTGTACACTTAGAATATGTGAATTTACAGGGTGTACATTTTACTTTAAAATGCTTTTTTAAAATTAAGATTTGGTGTACAGGATCACTGGACAGTAACAACAGTAAGTTTTTTAAAAAACTGAATCTTTCTTTTCGACCAACTGTATTAGTGTACTAGCCAGTGTGAGATGATTACAGACATAATGGAGTGGTCTCCTTTGCTGTGGGCTGGTGGAGGCCAAGCTACTGGGCACAACTCTTATGGTGAACTTCAGACTGCTCCAGGAGAAACTAAAAGACATACTTCTGTCCATTTGGGCAGATACTGAGTTCATGTGAAATGGGAAATGCTCTTTTATAAACACGAGTTCTACCAGCTCAAAAAAAAGTGTTAGGCCATCAGCAAGCTTGGCGCTATTCTAAAGGAGAACATAGCCATTCAGACATCTTTGGAGGATGCTATCCTAAAGGGAGAATCATCAGGAGTCCCCTGTGGAAAGCTGATGAAAGCCAACTCATTCCTGGAGGTGGAATTTTTTTTCCTAATGAAAACTAACTGAAGAGTGGTCCAGATACTCAAGACAAAAGATGAAGTTTGTATTATCCTGATATCACATGATAATACAATTAGTGATATAGGGATCACAGGAAGCTTTGCAAACCCACAGGGTCCTTTTCTCTGTTGGAACAGGGCATTCTTCACTCAGCCTTCCTGTGTTACCAAGTTACATTTATCTATCTTCTCTCCCATGGGATGTTCATCATTGCCCTGGATACGAGGAGGTAGTTCTTGTAGAGGCCTCCATTTCCTTCCCATCCTCTCTTGAGTAGCAATTATGGAATCCCTGTCAGAGATAGATTTTCCTCCCTTCCCACATCCTAAAATCATGCACAAGTTCCTTCAAAATTAATCCAAACATTGGTATTGGCATAAATAACAAGAAACATAGGAAGTGGGAACCTCTGAGTCTAAAATCCCAGTACTGAGAAAAACAAAACCAAACTAGAAATGCTGGAGACTAGGCCTATAGCTCAGTGGTAAAGTGTTAACATATACATTCTAGCAACATACACTCACACATGCAAACACACACACAGAGCAATAACAAACTAGAAGGTTATGTATTGAGACAGGGTCTTACCATTTGGCCTAGGCTAGTCTCAAACTTTTCACCTGCTGTCTCATCCTCCTGGGAATATATGCATGTATCACTATGTCTATTCATAGGTTAAAGTCATACCCCCAATGTGACAATATTTTGAGGGAGGTATTAAGGTGAAATGAGGTAATGGGGTTAGTTCCAGCTGGAGTTGCTGCACAAGAGATTGGGGGAGAGAATAGATCATGCAGTTGTTAAATGGAGAAGGACATTGGAGGACAGTGAAATGTATGAGTTGTGTTGAGGAAACTTTATAGTGCTGAGTATGGTATAATACTCTATTCATCCCCCTTCAAAGCACTGAGGAAAATCTATAGCCATCAGTGGTTTGAATCTAATGCATCAAGACTGACCTAAAAATAAAAATGGAATAACACAAAAACTGGAAAAGGAATCCATCATGAACAGACAATACTTCTTTCATACATGTGAGCAGGAGAGAGGAGGGGGGAGAGACCCTGGATTTTCTTGGGTGGGCTGGCTTTGAACCCCAATCCTTAGATCTCAGCCTCCCAAGTAGCTAGGATTATAGATGTGAGCCACTGGTACACAGCTTAGTAAATATAATTATTAATCATGGAATGCACAAAGTCAAGGTGCAAGCATGGCTTGACTGATCAAGACAGGGACCTCTGAAAGGACCACAAGCACTACCTTGGGATCAAGCTGTAGATTCTCAGTCAATAGGAATGGGAGAGCAATAAAATTCTCCACCCATTTCCCTGAATCCCAGCTTTGGAGAAAAGATTTTTTATCCCTTATAAGCTGAGATATGTAGACCCTCTGTAGTGTTGTGTACAGACCATGAGCAATCAGGCTGTCAGACAAGCTTGTTTGTCCTCATTTCCAGGAATGACTGTAGCGAACAGAGCAGCTCATCTTACTGGCAAGATGGAAGGAAGCCAAAGGGAGCTGCAAGTCACCAAGTACCAGGACATTTGAGGCTTTAAAATAGCTGCCTTCACTTCATGCGTCATTTGAGAAAATCAAAACAGGACTTAAAAACAAGTTGTAATAAAACACTACCCAAAGCAAGTAAAGATCTGTTGTAGTTTTGCTTGTTGTTTTTGTTTTTATTCTCCAGATTTACTTCTGAAGCTTTAAATCCTTTCTCAAAGTCATTCACTCCCTTGATGATTTAATTTTCCTCTAATTTTCCGCTATGTATAAGATAGCTCACTAGTCTTTTCTTTGACAGCTGTGCCCACATCCTCTTCATATGGCCTATCGAGGTCACTTTGCTTTTCATTCTCCCATCACTCCAACTTCCTCAACTGCTAACAATGAAAACCCCAGTTTCTTCCTTTTTCTCTGCTGTACTACTCTCCCTCATACATGAACATTCAATCAGGCATCAAATCAAGCTACTTAGGCTAAGGAATGTTTCTGGAATTCTTGGACTTTACAAAACCTTTTAGTTTATCTCAGACCTAAGTCCCTTCTGTTTCTGTTAATTGGTAACTATAAATAGCAGCAGTGTGTAATATTTATGTGTCCCTTCCGTGTTGTTGTTTATCACTGCCACATGGAGATGAATATGGGCTCCATTGATGTCAGCAGGCAGAACTACAGCAGTAAAATGTATTCCAGATGAGTGATTTTTGCAGGCTCTAGTGTGAATAGAATTACTGTAGATACATTTGTGGGCTTAGATGTTTATTTACACAAGTAATAAAGTATGATGCTACACTTCTCCTGTATAACACCAAGTCCACTATTTACTGGCTGTGCAACCCTGGATACTTGTGAACAAAGATAAATAATCCCATTAGCAACCTCATAGGTAAGGATGAGGGTTGGGTGTGTTACAACATGCAAAGCACTTGGAATAGCGTCTGGCCTATAGTAAGTCCTCTACAAATGTCACTTGGTTTTGCTCTATCAGAGCCGTGGTTTTTAGCCAACTCATTGAATATCATAGAGACAGGGAGGGTTTTGTGAGAGTAAGATTTATTAAGTGCAGTTGAGTGGG